>NC_136059.1:98805529-99138029 GCF_964261635.1 Lissotriton helveticus
GAGGGTGAGTGAGGGTGAGGGTGAGTGAGGGTGAGTGAGGGTGAGTGAGGGTGAGGGTGAGTGAGGGTGAGTGAGGGTGATGGGTTGAGGGTGAGTGAGGGTGAGGGGTTGAGGGTGAGTGAGGGTGAGGGGTTGAGGGTGAGTGAGGGTGAGGGGTTGAGGGTGAGTGAGGGTGAGGGGTTGAGGGTGAGTGAGAGTGAGGGTGAGGGGTTGAGGGTGAGTGAGGGTGAGGGTGAGGGGTTGAGGGTGAGTGAGGGTGAGTGAGAGTGAGGGTGAGTGAGTGAGGGGTTGAGGGTGAGGGGTTGAGGGTGAGTGAGGGTGAGGGTGAGTGAGGGTGAGGGGTTGAGGGTGAGTGAGGGTGAGGGGTTGAGGGTGAGTGAGGGTGAGGGGTTGAGGGTGAGTGAGGGTGAGTGAGGGTGAGGGGTTGAGGGTGGGTGAGTGAGGGTGAGGGTGAGGGAGGGTGAGTGAGGGTGAGTGAGGGTGAGTGAGGGTGAGGGAGGGTGAGGGAGGGTGAGGGAGGGTGAGGGTGAGTGAGGGTGAGGGGTTGAGGGTGAGTGAGGGGTTGAGGGTGAGTGAGGGTGAGGGGTTGAGGGTGGGTGAGGGTGAGGGGTTGAGGGTGAGTGAGGGTGAGTGAGGGTGAGTGAGTGAGGGTGAGGGTGAGGGGTTGAGGGTGAGGGGTTGAGGGTGAGTGAGGGTGAGGGGTTGAGGGTGAGTGAGGGTGAGGGGTTGAGGGTGAGGGGTTGAGGGTGAGTGAGGG
This sequence comes from Lissotriton helveticus, assembly GCF_964261635.1. Lineage (NCBI taxonomy): Eukaryota > Metazoa > Chordata > Amphibia > Caudata > Salamandridae > Lissotriton > Lissotriton helveticus. The sequence continues at coordinate 98,806,287 of NC_136059.1, forward strand.
TGAGAGATGAGACGGTCTTTGAGGCGCCTCTGCTGTATTTGCATTTGGTAAAACAGCCTTAATGATGTGTTGAGAGGCGCCCCCCTGCCATTGTTGCAGGCCGCCGTGTGGGGGCCTGCTAAGTGTACGGGGAGGGGGCAGCAAGCACAATTTATGGTGTCTAAAGCGACCCTTTCCTGAGAGACAGCCCTGGAGACAGATGATGTTTATTTCAAGGAAGTCCAGCGGCCTTCGCGTCTGGGCAGCATTTAGTAAAAAAACAAAAAAAAAGTACAAATATTTAGAAGCATTTACATATGCATTTAATCCATCGTGCAAGTCTGTCATTGCACGCGGGTGGAATGTTTGTCTACTTGCTGTTTATTTTTGGCATCAACAGATGCAGGGAGGGTGACGCTCTGTGAAGGAGTGTAGCGTGGGACCCGTGGTGTACGTGGCTAGTGAACGTGAATAGTGCGCATATAGTAGTTACTGCAACAAAACCTACAAAACCGCATAAAACCTAATTTAAAAAAAAGAAAAAAGAGACAGGCTGTTATAAACAATGGAATTTACACACGTGCTTGTTGGTGATGTATTCGCCTACATCACTTATAAAACAAGACGGATTGAAGGCAGAGAAGGGGGGGAGGAGAAATGCGACATGGCGGGCAGGGGAGGGGGCGGAGTGGGGAGAGGGTGTTAAGCAGCAGGGGCCTTTGAAGTGAAGCTAAGCTTCACTTCAAAGGTGTGGGAGGAGTGCGGCTGAGGGAACAGACGGCGATTTGGTGATGTGCACGCGCATTTTAGGTCAATGCGCAAGCGCATTGACCTAAAAGCCACGGGCACAGCACCAAATCGCCGCAGTTAGGTAAACTTTGTTTAAAGCCCTATAGTCTCGCTCTGCTCAATGCGCATGCGCATTGACAGGCGAGACCTAAAAATGACAACATTGTGGAATAATACTGTCACAAAATGTGCCACATTTCTACCCAGTCCAATGGTCAGAATACCTTGTTTACAAAGTAAATGCAACATGACTAGTGGAGAGCATTGTCCTATTTAAATCATGTTACAGCAGATTTACCACTGGTATGTTTCCACGTCTTCACATCAAATTGGGGAATGCAGAGACCACACAAATCACTGGGAACATGACGGTGGCGTAATGAAACTTGAGGGAGCCCCTCTGCAAAGTACATGGAGGTGTGCCCCCCTCCCCTACCCAGCCCATCTAACTTTTGCTGAGGGGCCCTCTGGAGCTCGGGGCACCCGCACCGTGGGGGCTGTGGGGGCTTTTGTTACACCACTGGAACACGAGTGGCCTGTCTGCTGGTGTCATGTTGCGTTTGCTTTGTAAACAAAGTATTTCACCACTAGGACGGTGGAGGAGTGAGTTACAAATCAAGCACAAGCTTTAAATGAGACATATACCGAGCCTTTCGGGACATACCAAAAATGGGCACTCAACTCACCAGAGGGTCCGCACCCACACTTTGGGAAACGCTGGTCAAGTGTTATGTCTAGACTGCACGCAACGCTAAGAGGAAGTTCTATGCCTTTGTCTCCCACACATTTTACTAATACATCACACATAGGCAGCAGCTGTGTGATGATTTTGTAAAGTGGATTCTGATGCACACACATGTGGTTGTTACCTTAGAGCCATGATTTAAATTGGATTTGACCTTATTTACCTTTTTTACCCAGCTCTATGAAACCATATGAAGTGTTCCTTCATATTTAACCCGTTGCAGGTGCATGTCGGCCAACGGCCGTCGCGAGCACTACCTAGGTAGTGCTACGCACGTCCGTTGGCCGACGCGGCCCTGCCCACTCAATAGAACTCCCGATTTGCGCCGCGGTTAAGGAGTTAATTACCGGGGAGGTAGGATCACCCTGGATATATACAGTGTGTGTAATCTTGTTTATGTTTACTGTTTTCCACTAAAGCGATTCCTTTATTCCTATGAGATTTGTCCTTTGATGTCTAATGAGTGCATGTGATATGTTGGTAATTATATGTCTCTGGCGCTTTCTCTATGGTATGTTTTTTGTGTTTCATGTTTCAGTTGCCTGATTTCTACCTGAAGAAGGGCTTTGCTTGAAATGCGTTGGGAATGTGAAATCACCAGGGATTTCTGAAAAGACAATGTGGAAAATTCATTTTACATTGGAGATTTGGATGCTTAATGGAACTGATACAAACTCAAAAAATAATTTAAAAAACTGTTCATATTTCCGAAAGAAGGATTTATTTTCTCAGGTGAAGGCTAACAAAGATTATTCCTCAGTGGTGTCCTACAGGATGTTCTGGATTTTTCAGACCACACACCTATGAACTTTTCATGACTAAAATGTGGGTTATACTTGATGCAGTGAACATCCACAGTGAGTCTGATGAACAGAACATCATGGTGGGTCTGATGCAGCGAACATCCACAGTGGGTCTGATGAACTGAATATCATGATAGGTCTAATGCAGCAAATATCCACGGTGGGTCTGATGCAGCGAACATCCACGGTGGGTCTGATGCAGCACACACCCTTGATGGGAATGATGCAGCAAACATCCACAATGGGTCTGATGCAGAGCACATCCATGGTGGGTCTGATACAGAACACATCCACACTGGGTCTGATTCTGCAAACATCAACTATTGGACAGATGCAGAACACATCCACGGTGGGTCTGCTGCAGCGAACATCCACTGTGGGTCTTTTGCAGTGAACATCCACGGTGGGTCTGATGCGCGAACTTCCACAGTGGGTCTTATGCCGCGATCTTCCACAGTGGGTCTTATGCAGCGAACATCCACGGTGGGTCTGATTCCGCAAACTTCCACGGTGGGTCTGATGTAACGAACAGCTACAGTGGGTCTGATGCAATGAACATCCACGGTGGGTCTGATGCAATGAACGTCCACGGTGGGTCTGGTGCAATGAACATCCACGGTGGGTCTGGTGCAATGAACATCCACGGTGGGTCTGGTGCAGTGAACATCTACGGTGGCTCTGATGCTGTTTGTAAGAAAGTGGGTCTCAGTAAGGCAAGTGGACCAAAGTAAGGCACAGTGTGTATAGAGTCCCAAATCCCCAGAGGTATAACAGAGGTTAAAGTCAGATGTGACCTTACTCTCTAAAGTGGTAGCTTGATCGAGCAGTAAGGCAGTATCAGAGGACAGTGTAAAGCATTTGTTGTACACACTCAGTCAGCAAAAGGTTTCACACACTCAAGAACTGAACTCTAGGCCAATTGTTTTTATATCAAAAGATATAGTTGTTTTATTTTAGAACCAACAGGTATCAAATATACGTTTCTCAATATGAGTGACTTTAGGTAATTACTTTGCAGAAAGGCAATAAACTTTGTAAGTACAGTAGCTACAGTGGTTGCAATTTGCAACACAATTCTAAACACAATTTAACATTGAGCTCAATGGGTTTTTCTACATAAATGCAGTTGATTACTTTAAGGATTACTTTTCTAACCACTGGACTGGATCCTGGATTCAGTCCCGGGACCTAAGCTGTAAACAGTTAAGTAAAAGCGCGTTGGTTACAGTTGTGATTTTGAAAGAATATAAAGGTATTTTCAAAGTTGACACTTAGAAACTTTTCTGTGAAAAACTAGCAATGTTATCCTACGGAAGGAAATTCAAGTCACAGGTAAAGTAGGTTCTCGTTACTTTTGTAACCCAGGACTGGACTCCTAGGTTCAGCACTGGGGTCTCTACCTAAGACAGGTAAGTAATTACGTTTTAGTGGTTGATATGATTTTTAAGGAATATTTGTAATTTGCAAAAGTAGACAGAAGAAATTTCAGAGAAAAACAGTCAATAGTTTCCTATGGAAGAAAATTCAGGTTACCGGTAAGTACAGTTATAATTACTTTTGTGGTTCAGTACCGGGCTGAAAGGTACAGTACTGGCTTCTCTCCTGATCACAGGTGAGTAATTCAAAATTCGTTAGTCGTCTGATTTTAGCTGATTAATTTAAAGTTCCAAAACTTCACACTTAAAAGATTTTTCGAGTCAAACCAGTCAACGTTATCCTATGGAAGGAAAGTGAGTTATCGGTTTCCAGGGTAGTACTCGACTGGTGAAGATAAGGTTCTGGGTATAGACTCAGGGGTCTCCCAGGGTCGGAAAGGTACAGAATTTACACCCTCAGTGGTACAGGGGCAGCCGGGTGCAGAGAGAGTAGACCCAATGCAATCCAATGGAGGGTAGGGGGCCTTCGGTTGGTGGCTGCAACCAAGCAGGCCACAAGGCCGTGGGAGCTGAGCTCCTGGTCACTTGCTCAGGGCAAGTGGGGAAATAGAGTAGGGTAGTAGTTGCACTTCCAGCGGCACTCGGGTGCCTTGGTGCAGGGCGCTTTTGAGCCGTCGGGCGCTCAATGTTATGCAATGGGAAAGTTAAAAAGGGAATAAAGGCTGCAGACTCGGGGACGGAGATTCTTCAGGTGCGACCAACACTTTGAGAGGTAAGTTGGGATCTTGGAGAAGAGGTAGGTAACCCAGAGGAAGGCACAGGGGGCCTGGTGCAGGGGTGTCTTTTGGTGTCGGGAAATCTTACCCTTAGCTGGTCGCGGTTGGAGGGGTCCCTGGTTCTGAGGCTGCAGGCGTTGTCTGGGTCGTCGAGCAGGGTCTTTGGGCACTGGAATTCGGGTCCTAGCCACCGGGGGGACGTCCTCGTGGTCTTGGATCACTCGGGCACGGGCCGGGCTCGGCGGGTGCAGAGTGGGCTGGATTCGCGGTTCCTGGCTGGCACCAGGGGTATTGCTGTTGGAGCAAAGCCTCTGCTCATGGGAGTCCCAGTCTTTTAAAGGGTCAAGGGAGGCAGGTCCTCCGGTTTTTCCAAGGTTGCTGCCCGCAGGAGTCGCCGGGATTTAGCAGGAGCAGGTTCCAGGATCTACAGGCCGGTAGGGCTGGGGACAAGTCAGTTGGGGTCGTCCTGTAGTTAGCAGTTGCACGGCGGGTCTTCTTCTTGATCTTCTTTCTTGTTTACTTATTGGGATCTGAGGAAGGAAGGTTCAGGGTGCCCCTAAATACTAAATTTAGGGGCGTTACAGGTAGGGCAAGGGCAGGGACCAAAAGGTTGCTGTCCTGGGGTGGGTACACCCCCTTGCCTGCTCCTCTCCTGTGGGAGGGGGGCAGGAGCCTAGCTGTGATTGGGCAGGGCTCCCCATCTTCAAGGTGGCCGGAGCCCGGGGTCGTGCTTCACCTCGCCTCTCCCACCTGAGGGGCGGAGTTGACACAGGCTGGCACACCCCCCTTCCTGACGTAGGGTTTCCCGCCAGTCTTCCTGCCAGGCTGGGGGTCAGAACTGGTGGTGGCCAGTTGCTGAGTACAGCAAGCGGTCTGGAGAAGCTCACAAGGGCAGCATGCCTTTGAAGCTTCCCCCTGCCCATCCTGGGGGAGAAGACCTAGCACCTTGCCCAGAATGTGCATTGTTGCAGGCCCAGGAGAGTGGGGGGCTCTCCACCCAGGGGTCCAGCAACATGTCTGCTGTGTGGCAGCCTAGGCAGCCTCTCAGACCAGACGTGGATTGCAGGTTAGGTTTTAGGGGGCATCTCTAAGATGCCCTCTTGTGCATTTGACATTAAATCCCACACTGGCATCAGTGCGGGTTTAATGTGCTGAGAAGTTTGATATCAAACTTGACAGTCTTCAGTGTAGCCATTATGGTGCTGTGGAGTTCGTAATGACAACCTCCCATCACCATATACTCTTAATGGCATCACTGCACTTACAGTGCCCAGGAATGGCCCTGGGTACTGTAGGGGCACAGGGCTCATGTACCCGTGCCCACACCACTGGCATAGGGCACCCAGCTAGAGGGGTGACTGATGTATGCCAAGCAGTGGGTTTGAGGGTGTGGCACACAGGGATGTGTGCCATGTCGACTCTCTGTTTAGTTCTGTACTTAGACACTCAGCCTGCCAAGGCAATGTGTGGGTGTCAGGGTACAGGGCCCCTTAGGGTGGCACAATAAGTGCTGCAGCCCTTAGGGGTCTTCTCTGGTCACCGTGCCCTAGGTACCTAGGGTACCATTTACTAGGGGCTGACAGGTGGCCAGAGATGCCCATTGGGGTTTGGTTTCAACACAGTTTTATGGAAGGAACACAGGACCTGGGTACCTGGTTGTCAGGAACTCAGGGCACACTCAGTGAAAGCACATCAGCAATTCAGCAAAAAGTGGGGGCATACCAATGCAAGAAAGATGGCACTTTCTCACACTGTTAACATCCATGGTGGGTCTGATGCTGTGAACATCCATAGTTGAAATGTCACCAAATGGAACCATCTCATAGAATACATTGGCTTCCTAAATGAAAGTCCAGTCCTAGATACAAATCATTATTACATGGAGCCAGTGTTTAATGTGAGCCAGTGGATGCGAGTGTCGCCCACTGCCATTCATATTTGGGGTCTGGCCCTAAGTTGGCAGGGTATGCCCAGACGTGGGTCCCTTGCTCACTTTGCCACTGGATTCAAGCAAGCCTGGCTGATGACGGCTGATTAGCCAGAAACCAGTCCCAGGATGCTTGTTTCCAGTCCAGGGAAGACATGGCTTGGCAGTTCGGGCTGGACGGTTCCCATGAGGCACAGGGTCAGACTGATTTGCATATGGCCATGTCTGACCCGGGGTGGCGGAGTTAGCTAAAGCATGATGATGGATTAAACCTAGATCAGTTGACTGGGGGTGAGTGCTTGCAATGTTTAACACTCCGTCCATCATCCCCTTTGGTTTTATTTATTTTAACCAATCCGATTTTGATCCAGAGCAAGAGAGAGAAAAATACAAAAGGGGGAATGAAGGAGGAAGAGAAAAACAGAAACAAAGTGGCAAAGGGAGGAAGCAGGGATAGAAAACAAACTGCAAGAAGAGTGAGACAAAGAGGCACGGGGTGCCTGTTGGTGGATAAAAGAGTCATGAGGTGGAATTAAGACAACACAGCCTCGGTATCCGGACCAGCACTTCGACCTTCGATAGCTCAGTCCGCAGGCTCTTGACAAAACTTTGGACTCTGCATTTATTCTTTCACAAATTAAGCACTGCGTGGAGCACTGTGGTAATTAAACCGCCTCACAGAGGCAGATCTCCCCTCCACAGGTTTTATAGAATTTTTTTGGGGAAAAGCTGCAGTTTAAAGCCCAGTAACACTGGCCTAAACTGGCATTGCATAAATCTTCTATAAGGAAATAAAGGGATGGTGGTAAATTTCCCATTTAAAGCAACATGGGCCAGTACTTGGGTCAGAACTGCGCTGGGAGAGTTGGAAATCTCTGAAAATGTTGTGGACAGCGGTGCATCTGAAACCACATTGACCATGGAGGTGTTCTCCATTTGCACTGCCTACTTTAATAATAACAGTTTTATTTATTATTTATTTATTTATAAAGTTTTTTATATCGCAAACAAGATCCCGAAGGATATCAGAGCGCTTTACAAAAAGGATGGAAGGAAGGTAATAAATGCAATATCGATATCAGGTACGAATAAAAACAAGAATAAACGCATAATTACAAGAGGAATGGATCCACGGAGAGTAATACAATAAACAGGTACATAGCGGACTACAAGGGGGTACACTATACGGTAAAGAAGAGCAGCATCCAATGATGGTCAATGGTTGTAGGAGCAATGACTTTGAGCAGGTGAGCCGAGCCCAATTAAGGTAAGAATTTGTTCATTGGGAATCTTTTGACTTCCGGTTTGAAGGCTGTCGTTGAGGAGATTCTGCTACTTCCGTTTATCCTTGCGCTATTTCTGTGTTGCCGCTTTGAAGCTAATGCCCATCACCACAACCTGTGTTGTAAAATCAGAACATGTTCTTAATAAGGGTAACCTCATGTCAAGCATACAGTTACTGTCAGTGAAGAATGCACAACTGTAAATAAATTCGTCGCTTTGGAATGGAGGACAGCACTGATTGATTCATGTCTTGTGCAACCAGGTAAACTGCCAACCAGAAGTAAAACGTGTTCCAGTTTTGAAATTAGAGGCAGTGAGACGCCTGCAAAATCGAAACTCAAGATTCCTACTTTCTGCAATCTATAGAGCGACCAGCCCTGATGCTTCCTGTGCATTCTGGGACTTGTAGTTCTGTATTTAGAATGGGAACAAACGCAAAGAAAAAGCAAAATAGGAGGAGCCACTCTCATCTGATGTGGAACAACTTGGGGACTCTGGGTGAAGCAAGGGACAGCCAAGAAGAACCGCCTCGATGCTTCCAAATAATGCAGGCTTTAGTGCAGTGTACCTCAGCCGGTCTTTGTACTGGGCTGGTCTGTGTGGGTGGCGTCAGGTGTGCGACAGGTGTCGCCACAATGGAGGGAAGGTGTGCTCTGCTCTTTTATTCATGGCTTCCTGCTGGCTGGTGCAGCTTTCATCTCCTCTGTTTGAAGGGTGGATAGAGGCGCGCCTGGGGCAGGGAGGGTGAGTGACAGGAAAGCGTGGCGTGCGTGTAATCTGTAGTGAGTCGTTGTCTCACTTTGCACCTGTGGGCAGGACCTGTCGAGGCTCATCTCTGCCCTTTGACTTCTACTTGTTTTCCCTGCAGGGAGAGCATTGAAACCACAAATCCGGGACCTTCCTTTTGTTTGTCAAATTGAGTTTTGGTGATTTACCACTCTGCTAGGACATTTGGCTATTGCGCTCTAAGCGACGTGAAATGTGTGGAAGTAAAATCCTTCCTGACAGGCTTTCCAGAAACTATTTTTTCATCCTCAGTATCTGAATTTTCTTTCTTCTTTGTAGACATTCGGAGAAGTTTGGGTGCGATATTCTCCCATTGATCCGCCAATTTCTACATCAGACTAAAGGGGAAATGAGTGTATGCCCATTACATCGGTAATCACTGGAATCGGTAATAATAAATAATATGTATATTTCCCCAAATCTAAATCAGTTTATCTATCTATCTATCCATCCATTCATCCATCCATCCATCCATCCACCCCCCACTCCATCCATCCATCCATCCACCCCCACTCCATCCATCCATTCATCCACCCCCACTCCATCCATCCATTCATCCATCCATCCATCCACCCCCCGCTCCATCCATCCATTCATCCATCCATCCATCCCCCCCACTCCATCCATCCATTCATCCATCCATCCATCCACCCCCCCGCTCCATCCATCCATTCATCCATCCATCCATCCCCCCCACTCCATCCATCCATTCATCCATCCATCCATCCATCCATCCACCCCCCCACTCCATCTATCCATCCATCCATTCATCCATCCATCCATCGCACTTCGCACAGCTCTGGGCTCTTACACCTCGAGCCACCTGTGCCATCCGCGGGCTTTGGAACCTGTATTATGTATAGATTAAAGAAATCCAGTAAGGCACTCCCGCAATGAAAAAAATACTGTTTATTATGATGTCAGCGACATATAACTGTGGTAACTATTACTTGTGCCCTAAGGTAACTATAAGTCGCACACTTTTTAATGTAAAGTAAACTATAATAACAAATCCTAACTATAACATCACTTTAACCTTTGGCTTTTCAGTGAATTTATAGGTTTTAAAAAAATGGTAAATTAGTGAATCCTAATGGGGTCAAAAATTGCATGCCTTATGCATATTAATGAGGCACTCGCAATTTGCGACCACACTGAGAATGGATGGCCCTCCCACAGGGGCTTAACACAGGCCCTCACATCCCCCGCGGTGCATGGGGGGCCCTGAGCTGCAGGGGGCCCCCTAGCCCAGTACTTAGGCCATAAAGCTCTGGATTAAATCCAGAGTTGGGCCCCTTCCATCTACCTTGCAGGGGGGCCCCCTCAGCTTTCGTTACGTCACTGCCATCCAAGGTATGGTGGCCTGCAGTGCTTAGCAGACCACCATGTCTGGGACTGCTTTTAAATAAAGCAGTTTTTTTCTTTTTTTTAAAAAGCCCATTTTCCTCAAAGGAAAATGGTCTGCATTTAAAAACAGAAAACTGAAACGTTTTCGTTTCATTTTTTAAGGGCAGGTGGTGGTCCCTGGGACCACTGCCTACCCCTTAAAAATATTTTCCCATGCATTCACAAAGGGGAAGAGTTCCCCTGGGGATCCCTTCCGGTTTGCGAGTGCTTTACCACCCATCTGAGAAGGGTGGTAAACTGCGACTGTTTTGCGACCCCAATTGCAGTCGCAAAACAATCTTACATAGGGATCAAGTTGAAGTTCAGGAATTTATATAGCGCACTACTCACCCAGAGGGTCTCAAGGCGCTTGGGGATGGGATCATTATTTAACGAATAGCCATGTTTTAAGTTCTTTTCTGAAGTGAATGTGGTTCTGTGTGAGGCGAAGGTGGGTGGGGAGTGAGTTCCAGGTCTTGGCCGCCAAGTAGGAGAAGGATCTTCCTCCCATGGTGGATCTTTGGATACGCGGCCTTGATTGGAGGATCTTAGTTGGCGGGTGGGTGTGTAGAAGGACAGTCGAGAGTTGAGGCATTCGGGCCCTAGTTTGTAGAGGGCCTTGTTTGCGTGGGTGAGGAGACGGAATGTCATTCTCTTGTTGACCGGGAGCCAGTGGAGGTCTTTCAGGTGGCCGGTAATGTGGTTTTGGCGAGGGATGTCCAAGATGAGTCTCGCTGATGAGGGGGGGGGGAGTGCCCCTGGACTGGTTACCTGAAGAGCCAGCTCTTGAGGGTCTTCCTAAAGGTGTTCAGGGAGGGGGCGCGTCTGATGTCTGCCGGTAGTTCGTTCCAGGTGTTGGCTGCAATTTGAGAGAAGGATCTTCCCCCTACTGTGGCTCTGTGGATACGGGGTTTCGGCCAGTGCGAGGTTGGCAGATCGGAGGTTTCTTTTGGGTGAGTGGAAGTTGATTCTGTCATTGAGGTATTTGGGTCCGCTGTTGTGTAGGCATTTGTAGGTGTGAGTGAGGATTTTGAAGGTGACTCTTTCCTCCACGGGGAGCCAGTGGGGACTTTGCAGGTGGTGGCTGATGTGTTCATGCCGGGGGATGCATAGGACGAGTCTGGCGGTGGTGTTCTGTATTGTCTGGAGTTTGCTGAGCAGGGACTTGTTGATGCCGGCGTAGAGTGCATTTCCGTAGTCCAGTCTGCTGGTGATGAGTGCGTGGGTGACTGCTTCCTTGACTCCAGGTGGATCCATTTGAAGGTCTTGCAGAGGATGCGGAGGGTGTTGAAGCAACTAGAGGTGATGGCGTTGACCTGACAGTTCATGGTGAGTGCTGAGCAGGGCCGGACTGGGAACTGAAAGCAGCCCTGGCAAATTTTGCCAGACCAGCCCCCATCCGGCGCGCAGCGAGCGAGCAAGCCGGACCTCTACTAGGAGGGTTTGGGGGGGTTTTCCCCCCAAGAAATTTTTGGAAAACAACAAACCAAAATGGTGAATTGTACAGCACATTTTTCATTAAATATTCAAATTGTATCAACTTTCAAAGCACAGTAAATAGAAAATTAAATGTGCATGTTTGTGTATACAGGAACACACACACACACACACAGTGGTTTTACCTAACCTACATTTACTTAAAATGTGTTGTAAAGGCATCTGCACGGAAAAGGCATACATGGGAATGTCATACATTAATTGCACAACACCTTCATAAAGGAGATAGTTTTACCACATATTTATTGTACTTAGCTTCCATGGGACTTAAGGATACCTACGGCAAGGTATACTTGGTATTGATGGGATCCATGCAAAATTGTAAATAGTGTTTCAATATGACTTGTCACCAACTGCCTCTGTTTCTGAATATATACTGGCCTATGAGACAGGAATGTATGTCCACGTTTCTACTTCAGGGACATCTACATATCATTAGAGAGGAAAGGCCTTGACAAGTAACAAGAACTTTGGCTGTGCCCCCTAAAAGAGTAGGGACTATTTTCTTTGAGGTAATGAGGCCTGCTCAGCTTGTATCCATACAAAAGGAGGATGGAGATTACGTTGTGAACTAAGAACCTGTCAGAACTCATCTGTAAAATTGCAGAGGGACAAATGTTGAAACTGTTGCTGTACGGACTCCTGGTTAAGGAGAGGAGCTTACCCTTAATGTTGTCATCACTGATTAGCACGACCACATGAAAAGCATCCTGATCTCGTCAACTTCTCTCCATTGTTTCCCTAAGAGTGAGATCCCTAAAATATGGAGTTGTATCTGCCAAGTGTGAGTGAGCTCAAGAGACTCCATGGCGGACCGCTGCTTCGCTCTGTTTGCCCTGATTTCTCTGCAATTACTGCTTCATTGGTTCCCCGAGACTCATGCTCTGTTAGACGTCAGTTCCGCCTGTATACACTGAATAGAGTACCTTAGTGTAACAACAAAGTAGGTTTCAGCACTCTATAGACAAGTTAATACATTGAGGAGAGTATAGGGGGAAGTACTCCCTGGTTTCGTGCACCACAAGACATATTAGGAGACACTATTCATTTGTGGGTGCGGATTCTATTAGCCTCTGCCCTCTGATCAATTGCTTGTTAGAGTACCTTATTGTGCCTGTTCTGACAAAATGTCATATCAAGGTTCGAGGCCATAACATCCTCTATGATGTTTGGAAAGTAGCACTACCTCAAGCATACATTTATTTACCTGTAAAACTGCAGCAAGTGACTAGGGGCTCTCAATAAATTCAGACTAGTGGAGCTCACGCAAGATACCTCGAAGACAGCAGGTAGGTGTGAAACATGTAAGCAGGTACCTAAGAGTACAGAACAAATTAATGTATTGCCTATTTAAAACTCAAATCATCCAAGTATCCATCCTATTATCCAACAAAAACAAACACAAGTTCAAGCCTGAGTAAGAAAATGTAACCTGATGACACCGTACATGACACCCAAAGCAAAATCATTAGCATTTCACTCACAGAGCTGTCCTCTTCGTAAAAGAGAACAATACCAATAATTCTATGACACAATGATAAAAATAAACCTTTCCATCGTGTGGGCTCCGATGGCGGGCTTGCATAATCAGGTCCTGCTACCTACATCTTGGATATGCTGCCCGTGGAGCATCGCAGAAACATGGGGTGACACACCGGGTCCTTGCTGGGGCAGGGTGTGGCCCATCCCCGGCCCCAAAGGAGCAGCAAAAATAAAGAAAATCCACTGCAGGCGCCAAGCGACGTGCCTGCGTCTGAATCAAGAAAAGAGGGGCTCCGGCGAGTTAATTTATCGGTGAGAGGAGATCGTGCCACAAGGCGACTGTATCACAACTGGAGGGAGCGGACCCCTGCGGACTGCTCCATGGCCAAGCTGGCCTCTGCTCACTGCCTCCTCATTGACCCTAGATGACAATGGTGTTCCAGTGGCAGGTAGGCTGCCAGGGCCTTGAACTTGTAGCCATTGCTGCACGAGGTGGAGAGTCGCGATGCTGAGTCGAAGGTGCCTAGCTGTGCAGTTGTGACACATGCATGGTGCTTCTGGCTGCCTGTCTGTGGATGGCCCAGGACAGAGGTGCTGCTTTCCATTGTAAGGAGGGTGCTGAGTGAAGGCCTTACCAGCCCAAGTGACAATACCAGATATGGTACATACTGACGTGCTTACAGTGGAATCCCTTGAGGTGGGGGGGCACAGAGATTTCACTTGGCATACCGGCGATGTGCATCACCTGGAGTTTCTGTGATTCGGGGACATAGATAGTACGGTTAAGCACCTCCCAACCCCCAAGGTGAAACGAGGAATTGACAACCAAGCAGGTCATTGAGCACCAATTCTGCACCTTTTGGGGGGGGGGGGTTGGGGTCTCGATCACTTCCCTTTTATTCCTCACCACTTGAGTGGGGTCCCCCTGCTGACGTGGGGCTGCTTGAATCCCCCTTATCCTAGAACCTGTGCAGGGTGCCAAAATTGAGAAATCAGTCATTTCTGACCCTTGACACCCCGAAAGCAGCTGTCAAGCAGAGTGCCCGACACCTCTCGGGTAAGGGCTTCAGACCCGGGAGGTGTGAGAGATGGCCCACTCAACCATTATGTTAGGGGGCTGCCGTTTAGTCATAACTGGCCCTTTCTTGCGTTCCTGCCCACCACTAGCCGGCAAGCACTAGTCTCCCTCTCGCTCCATCTACATCTGTAGTATCAGCACTGACCACCCCCGCACTACTCCACCTTGGGCAAATGGCTGGTAACTACACTCTTGCGGACGATGGCGCCGCAGGATCCCTGCAACCTCTACCCCATAAATGACTATCCGGAACATGGGCTCCCTCTGTAATACGGTGATTACAGAGGGTCATAAGAGCCAGCACAACAAACGGCATAACGGGGCTGGTTATCAGCGTGGCGCGCAAGCGATTTACTAACCAATTGGACACCTAAAAAAGGAACATTCTGCAACACCTCAACCTGTAAACGTGGCCTGCAGGAGCCGGAGCCTCTGAAAGGTGGATTTGTGAATAGAACTGTATATGTTTACAGCGCTTGATGTAACTAGGCGGTATCAAAGCAGTCACAGCTTTGGCAGACGAGACTTTCTCGGGAACACTCATTTTCTTGAAGTGCGGATGTAGACATTAGAACTTGCCTCGCCAGATGTTTTACGCTATGCATTCGAAAAAGAAGCGAAAGCGGCCAGAAGCAATCGCTGTCTTGTGTGTCAATCAATGTATTACTAGCCATAACATCCATCCTCTCCAAATAATTACCAACGTTTATTGTTTGGGTTGCAGTGGCGTTTCAAGGCCCAAGGACGTCGCTATACGTCGCAGAGTGCGTGGCATTTCTACCCACTGATGTATTTCAGGTACATGTTCCCCTTCACTTCTTAGCTCTGTAGCTGCGGCCTATACTCCTGGTGGAAATTCTGGAAAAGGCAGCCCACAGAGACGATTTCAAGCATGGGCAAAGTGGGCATTTGCCCAGGGCCCCCACTTTCTAAAGGACCCTCCCCCCGAACCCCTTTCAAGTAAAGTGATCTTTTTCCCATAGTTTCACAACGTTGTCGATTTCTTCAAAGGAACCTCTCTCTGCCTATCTCTACGTCTGGCTTTCTCTACCCACTGTCATATTTATGAATTTGGGGGTGAAAGACATTACTTTCAGCTGTTGTGTGTGAAAGTTAAAGAAAAATGTAATATTCTTTGCATTATGTAGGCTTAAATTAGCAAAACATTGGAAGGAAAATTCTAATTTGTTCCGAACAGGGGGCCCCAAAATGTTCTTTGAACCTGGCCCGAAAAATCCTTAAAATGACACTGGCCACAATCTCTGTTACTGTGCCACACTGTGCTGGCCCGAGGCGGATTTGCAAGTTTGGCTTCTTCAGGGCTGCATACATCTAAGCAGGAGCGCTGTGTCGAAATACTTTGACATACATTAAAAAACAAAAATCATGCATACGTTTGAAAAGAGTGTCGGACACTCCACAACCTGATTACCTTAAACGTGTCTCCTGGACACTTTTAAGGACCTCTGTTCGTTTGTAGTGACCCCTGCTCATTCTAAAGACCCCCGCACACTTTATAATAATGCTATGCGCTTTCTTTTTAAGCAATCTGTCCACCTTTAAAGAAACGGCACACTTTTTAGAAATACGCACGCGTATGCGAACACCACATTTACCAAGCTCCTGGGCACTAATCAAAATACGATTGCACTTTTTTATGGCCCTTGCACAGTTACAAAAGATGCTTGCATACTTTCAACAGACTACTACAATTTTTTAACGACTCCTTTATAGTTTTCAAAGCTTCTTGAACACTTAAAAAACCTCACACACTTTCTAAAAGACCCCACACATTTTTACGACACACATGCACTTTCTGATAGATCCCTGCGCACTTTTAAAATACTTCAACACCACTTTTTAAAGAATACCGACTGCACAGTTCAAAACAATGATGCTCCACGCATTTAACAGAATTCCTCCAACTTTGAAAGACTCCAGTGCACTTTCTGAAACAATCCCTTGACAGCATTGTGAGGAAGGAGAAATGGGGCTAATGTGTAGCTCTGGCCCACCCCCTCTTTCTGTCCACCCAAACTTCATCCATCTCTTCCCGTGAATATTGCCCGGCCAGAGGGGATACAGCCCAAGGTGCCAGCTGAAAGGATTCCGGCTTCTTCAGACAAATCCTCGCGCAGGGAAAAGCTTGGATTATGTTTTTTACTCTTTTGTTTTCCATGTAAATATGCTCTTTATTTTCAATAAAAAATTGCAGAAATTAAAAAGAAAAGGAGCCCCGAAATTAATCTGTTAACCACGTTTTAATGAGGATTTCTGTAACAGAATTTCACACCACGCTCGGAGGTGCATAGTTTGTTCAGGTAAGCAGTGCTGAACACGAGCAAAACAATTTTTATAGCTAGACAAGGTATTTCTGCCTGTTGGTGTGATTAATCCTAGGCCTCAGTGGTTGCTGCGAGAAGTTAACACCATTACATTGTATGATTTTGCTCACGGGAAACTATCACACATAGTTATTGAAATCAAATGTCACTCAAAATTACACAGAAAATATGAAAATGTCACACATAGCAATCTGAAACCTTGGCAGCTATGCCAGACGCGCGCACCCCACTAAGATTCTCATCAAACGCCCCGTGGCACGCCCCCGCAAAGTAAAGATAGTAACACCCTGAACAACATTCTTGGCCCACATCTACACGCCACCGTCGACCTCGTCTCAACTCTGCCCCACGCTCCTCTTGAAACCCTCCTCTGCCTCGCAAGCCCCGTTCAGGCATTCGTCCCCACTCATCATCCCAAACCCCCCTCCTCTGATGTACCCTCCGACACTTACCCCTCTGCTGAGGTGGCCCAGGCTCCCTGGAACTTGACCCCCGTACCCCGGGGGCTTCAGGGGACCTGTGTAACGCCCCTGCGCCCAAGCCCAGACAGTGCCCTGCCTGGCCTGCCCCGTGCCACGATCAGGGATTACAACGGCATGCACTGCAGGCCTGACACAGCATGCACTGCAGGTGCAGAAACTAAAGTTAAACTACTGGACCGGACGGTAGACTCACCTGCAAACAGGGGCCAGGGAGGTACAAATAATTAAATTTTGCGCCTTGTTCTTTTTCTCTGCATCATGACGTCGTTGACTCGTGACTGCCTCTGAGATCACGAGATCGATGCCTGCGGCCTGCCTCCTTGACGTCGCACGCGCACTTTGCACGAGCCCGGCCCCAATGCGCATGATCGTAAATCTCGGCTTGCCGGCCGGCAGCAGTAGGTGCATTTACGATGTATTTAATACATTATTCTTGGGAATACTCTTCCAGCAGAATTATGCATTAATTATGCAGCAGATTTAGCTGGTCCTGAACTCGGTGACGGTCACGGACCGTCACCAGGGCCAAGGTCCAATTCCAAACCGGCCCCCTGGCACAAAACCGGCCCCCTGGCACAAAACCGGCCCCCCACCCCGTCCAGCCGACCGGGGGATTGCCCGGTGCCCGGCATTGCCAGTCCGGGCCTGGTGCTGAGTCGAGTGTGATGCCGAGGTTTTTGGCGTGGTTTGTGTGAGAAGTTGGCCTGGTATATGATGTTCACTATTCTAGTGAACACCTTACACCAGTCCAAACAACCCTTATGGTGATGGTTGTAAGTCAACCTTATAGACCAGCTATCCTAGTGGTAGCGTGGACAGAACAGTCTTAGGCTAAAAGACTCTTGAGGGCGTGTAAAGCCAGCTGTTTTACCATATGTAACCCCTTGAATATCAAATGAAAGGACACCACACAGGATATATATAAAATATATATGTATTTATTTACTAACACACTCCTCTGAACTCTTTATGAGATCAGAGGCCAAAGCACATAACAAGTTACTTAATCAGAATACTTTAAGTTGCACAATTTACAGTTAGGCCCTAGGGGCGAAGCAAACCATATATTAAGAAAGTGGTATATGTGCTTTGGCCTCTGATCTCGTAAAGAGTTCGGAGGAGTGTGTTTGTAAATAAATACATATATATTTTATATATATCCTGTATGGTGTCCTTTCATTTGGTATTCAAGGGGTTACATATGGTAAAACAGCTGGCTTTACACGCCCTCAAGAGTCTTTTAGCCTAAGACTGTTCTGTCCACGCTACCACTAGGATAGCTGGTCTATAAGGTTGACTTACAACCATCACCATAAGGGTTGTTTGGACTGATACAAGGTGATCACTAGAATAGTGAACATCATATACCAGGCCAACTACTCACATTGGTGGCAGTGGTGGGATTAATCTAAAGTCCTAGGACTCAGCTCCTACCTTTATACAACTAAAAGGGGCTGGATTACTTTCTAGGTCCCTCCTATGGGTGGGACCAGGAAGGGGGGTGGTTACACCCCCTTTCCTTTGTCCAGTTTCATGCAAGAGCTGGGGCTGGAGTGCCCCAGCAACCGGTTTGAACTGGGGTATGCATGGAGCACCTAGTGTGACCCAGGCAGTGTCTCATTCTATTCAGCCCTCCCTGTCCCAATACACAAAATCCTGTCTGGGGTGGTGCTCACACCTCTCCAGGCAGGAAACCTATTGTCCAAACCTCCGTGACTGGAACGACTCCCAGCAGCAGGAGGTCAGACTTGTGTCTGTGGCAGCAGCGCCCATTGTGTGACCCTGGTGCTCTGGTTAACTTTAACCGGGATAGTCAGCACTAACATGTCTTCTCCCTCTAGAAGGGTGGAATGCTACCCCCGTCACCAGAATTGGCGAGGGGGTAGTATTCCAAAGCGTATGACACCTTACACGACATGTTTAGATAAAGCCAAACCAAAGTTAGCATTTAACAGCGAGGTTCATAATGCACTTAAGAGTATATGGTATGGCAATATCATAGACCAGCTATAAGGACATGGTTCCGAAAGCTGCAGACAGGCTCAGCTCATGCTAGAGCACCATCTCACACATAACCAAGCACTCTGCCTCCAGGATTGTCAAGGCCTGCCATAGGAGTGACTTATAGGTTACTGTGTGTCTATATATAAGGGTAGATATAGGAATACTATACCTAAGCAAGGGGTGATTACACGACCTTGCCCCAGCTGAGTGATCAGCCAGTTGTGTCAGTTTGAGTGGCCAGCCAGTGGTGGCATAATACATGCTGCAACTCCTGGTAGGCCTTGGTTACACCTATGCCCTGAGTACCTAGGGTACACTTCTACAGGTGCTGACAAGGTGAACCAATTCCCAATTGTGGATGTACCTAGAGTACATGGTGTGAATTTAGAGAGAGTGCATCTGGGCTGTGGGTCTGATTAGCAGACCCACAGCCACATCTCGGTCGAAAACCAGTAAAGCAAAAGCAAAAAGTGGGGGTGACCATAGGAAGCAGACCCTACTCTCCTACACAACCCCCCCCCCCCAAACTTAGGGACATTAAACTAACCATGACCAGTTGAGTCTTCATGTTCTAAGTGGAAATATCGGGAGAGTCCATCTGCATTGGCATGGTCAGTCCCAGGTCTATGTTCCACTGTAAAGTCCATCCCCTGTAGGGAAATGGACCACCTAAGAAGTTTGGGATTTTCATCCTTCATCTGATTTAACCATAGGAGGGGCTTGTGGTCTGTCTGAATCTTGAAGTGAGTGCCAAACAAGTATGGCCCCAGCTTCTTCAGGGCCCAAACCACAGCAAAGGCCTCCCTCTCTATAGCTGACCAACGTTTCTCTCTAGGGGTCAACCTTCTGCTTATGAAAGCAATGGGCTGGTCTTGACCATCTATATTCAGTTGTGAAAGTACAGCTCCCACACCCAACTCAGAAGCATCTGTTTGGACTATGAACTCTTTGGAGTAATCTGGACTTTTCAGAATAGGTGCAGTACACATGGCCTGCTTCAGGTCATCAAATGCCTTTTAACAGCTAACTGTCCACTGAACTTTCTTTGGCATCTTTTTGGAAGTTAAATCATTCAGTGGTGTCACAATGGAACCATAGTTTTTAACAAACTTCCTGTAGTACCCAGACAGGCCCAAGAAAGCTCTGACCTGTGTCTGGGTGATTGGAGGAGTCCAGTCTCTGATGGTCTGGATCTTGCTCTCCAGTGGTTGAACCTGACCCCCACCTACCAGGTGGCCCAGGTACACAACCTTGCTCTGCCCTATCTGGCACTTTGTGGCCTTGATAGTGAGGCCTGCCTTTTGGTTGGGCCTCTAAAACATTCCTCAGGTGGACCAGGTGATCCTCCCAGGTGGAGCTAAAGACAGCAATATCATCTAGATAAGCTGCACAATAGTCATCCATTCCTGTGAGAACTTGATTCACCAGCCTTTGGAAAGTGGCAGGTACATTCTTCAAACCAAAGGACATTACCACAAATTGATAATGTCCTCCTGGGGTTGCAAATGCTGTCTTGGCTTTTGCATCCTCAGCTAGTCTGATTTGCCAGTAGCCTGCTGTCAGGTCAAATGTGCTCAAGAACTTGGCAGAAGCCAATCTATCAATCAATCAATGACACTTATAGAGCGCGCTACATACCCGTAGGGTCTCAAGGCGCTTAGGGGAGGGGGGGGTGCCGCTACTGCTCGAACAGCCAGGTCTTCAGCTTCTTCCTGAAGGAGAGGTGGTCTTGGGTCAGGCGCAGGTCGGTCGGGAGGGAGTTCCAGGTCTTGGCGGCCAGGTAGGAGAAGGACCTTCCTCCTGTAGTTGCTCTTTGGATGCGGGGGACGGCGGCGAGGGCGTGGTTGGCTGAACAGAGGTGGCGTTTGGGAGCGTAGAAGTTGATCCGGCTGTTGAGGTAGCTCGGGCCTTGGTCGTGTAGGGCTTTGTGTGCGTGGGTGAGGAGGCGGAAGGTGATTCTTTTGTTGACGGGGAGCCAGTGAAGGTCTCTCAGATGTCCGGAGATGTGGCTGTGTCGTGGGATGTCGAGGATGAGTCTGGCTGAGGCGTTCTGGATCCGCTGGAGTCTCTTCTGGAGCTTGGCGGTGGTACCGGCGTAGAGGGCGTTGCCGTAGTCCAGTCGGCTAGTGACGAGGGCCTGGGTGACGGTCTTCCTGGTCTCGGTGGGGATCCACCAGAAGATCTTCCGTAGCATGCGTAGGATGTTGAAGCACGCCGAGGAGACGTTGTTGACTTGCCTGGTCATGGAGAGGGAGGAGTCCAGGATGAAGCCCAGGTTGCGTGCATGGTCTGTCGGTTTGGGTGCGGTGCCCAGGGCGGGAGGCCACCAGGAGTCGTCCCAGGCGGAGGGTGAAGAGCCCAGGATGAGGACCTCCATCTTGTCCGAGTTCAGTTTCAGGCGGCTGGTCGTCATCCACTCGGCTACCTCTTTCATCCCTTCGTGTAGGTTGGCTCTGGCGGTGGCGGGGTCGTTGGTCAGGGAGAGGATCAGCTGGGTGTCGTCGGCGTAGGAGATTATGCTGAAGTTGTGTTGGCGTGCGATGGCCGCGAGGGGGCTCATGTAGACGTTGAAGAGGGTGGGGCTCAGAGAGGATCCTTGAGGGACGCCGCAGATGACTTCGGAGGCCTCTGACTTGTACGGTGGTAGGCGGACTCTCTGTGTTCTTCCGTCGAGGAAGGAGATGATCCATTCCAGCGCCTTGTCCTGGATGCCGACGTTGCTGAGGCGCTGTACTAGGGTGCGGTGGCAGACAGTGTCGAATGCCGCGGAGAGGTCTAGGAGGATGAGGGCCGCTGTTTCTCCGTTGTCCATCAGGGCTCGGATGTCATCGGTGGCGGCGATGAGGGCGGTCTCGGTGCTGTGATTGGCTCGGAAGCCGGACTGTGAGGGGTCGAGGGATCCATTCGTCTCGAGGAAGGCGGCCAGCTGCTTGTTGACGGTCTTCTCGATGACTTTGGCTGGAAACGGGAGGAGCGAGATGGGGCGGTAGTTCTTGAGTTCGGTGGGGTCCGCTGTTGGTTTCTTGAGTAGAGCGCTGAGTTCGGCGTGCTTCCAGCTCTCAGGGAAGGTGGCGGTGTCGAAGGATGTGTTGATGATGTCTCGCAGGTGGGGTGCGATGACAGCGTCGGCCTTGTTGAAGACGTGGTGAGGGCAGGGGTCGGTCGGTGATCCGGAGTGGATGGAGTTCATCGTGCGGATGGTGTCTTCGGTGCTGATCGGGGTCCAGGCGTGGAGGGTGGTGGTGGGGGGTGGTTGTTCGGTCATGGTGTGCGTTGGTTGTTTGTTGAAGCTGTTGTGTATGTCCGCGATCTTGTTGTGGAAGTAAGAAGCGAGGGAGTCGCAGAGGTCTTGCGATGGGGTGATGTCGTTGGTTCCTGCGCTGGGGTTGGATAGCTCTTTCACGATGTTGAAGAGTTCCTTGCTGTTGTGCGCGTTGTTGTCCAGCCGGTCCTTGAATGCAGTTTTCTTGGCGGCGCGGATCAGCTGGTGGTGCTTCCGAGTGGCCAGTTTGAGGGTGGTCCTGTTGTCCGGTGTAGGTTCCCTTCTCCAGACTTTCTCGAGGGCTCGGCAGTTCTTCTTGGAGCTCTTGAGTTCGTCGGAGAACCACGGGGCTTTCTTGCTGCCGGGTCTGCTGGGCGGGGTCCTCAGCGGGGCGAGCTCGTCCGCGCAGATGCTGATCCACTTCGTGAGGTTGTCGGCGGCCTGGCTGGGGTTCGCCGAGCTGGCAGGAGGGTGCTGGCTCAGGGAGGTGGCGAGCTGGTCTGCTGTGATCTTGTTCCAGCTTCTGCGGGCGGCCTGTTGCTGGTGGTGGTGGGTCGTCGTTCTCTTGAAGGTGAAGTGGACGCAGCTGTGGTCCGTCCAGTGGAGTTCTGTGGCGTGGCTGAAGGCGACGTCTTTGCTGGATGAGAAGACGGCGTCGAGTGTGTGTCCGGCGAGGTGGGTGGGGGTGGACACCAGCTGCTTGAGTCCAAGATTGGCGAGGTTGTCGAGCAGGGTGCTGGTGTTGCGGTCGTTGTAGTTCTCCAGATGGAAGTTGAGGTCCCCCAGGAGGATGTAGTCAGCGGAGGGGAGGGCATGCGGGCTGACGAAGTCGGCGATGTCCTCGCTGAATTGTGTGCGTGGTCCTGGAGGTCTGTAGATCAGGGTGCCTCTAAGGGTGGTGTTCGGGTTGGTGTGGATCTGGAAATGCAGGTGTTCGGCGCTGGTCAGGGTGTTGTCGGTGCTGGTCGTGAGACGGATGGTGTTCCTGTGGATGATGGCGATGCCTCCTCCCGTCTGGTTGGCGTTGCGGTCCCTCCGGACGATCTTGTAGCCCTCTGGGATGGCGATGGCGATGTCGGGGGCTGAAGAGGCGTTCATCCAGGTCTCCGTGAGGAAGGCAACGTCAGGGGCTGTGGCGTCTAGGAGGCTCCAGAGTTCGATGGCGTGTCTGTGGACGGAGCGGGTGTTGAGCAGGATGCACTTGAGGTGGGTGCTGCTGGTGTTCGACTTGGCGGGTGCTGGTGCGAGGCAGGTCCGGATGCAGGTGAACTTGCAGGCGTGGCAGCTGAAAGGTCCGTGGGTGCGTCGTGGGGTGGCTTGGTGGCATTCTGGGAGTCGGCCGGTGTTGAGTGCGATGAGGGTGGCGGCGGAGTACGTCAGGCGGGTCGGTCGGGGTCCTCGTGGGCCAGGGGTCCTGGCGCTGGTCGCGATTCGGTCGCGGACGGGCGCAGACGGGCTTACCTTTGGCGCGCCTTTGGCGCACAATCGGCGCGCCCGCTGCGCGTCAACGCTGCGCGTTCGCACGGTCGCCATATAAGGCGAAGTGCGCGGGTGGGCAGAGCAGCTGGGAGGCGGGAGCGGGGAGGGAACAGAAGGAAAAAAGGGGCGGGGTCTGCGGTGGTGGCGGGAAGCGGGGAGCGGGGAGGGAAGACGGGGGGCGGCGAGGAGGGCGGGAAACAGAAGGAGGACGCTAACACGGGCAAAAACTATTACCAAAACAAGCACAAATGGAGAACAAAACAAAGCTAACACGGGCAAAAACTATTACCAAAACAAGCACAAATGGAGAACAAAACAAGCTAACACGGGCAAAACACTATGACAAAACAAGCACAAATGTAGAACAAAACAAGGCAAAACAAACGACAGTAGGGTCAGCCGGCAGCGAGGCAGGCAGCGAGCAAGGAAAGGGGGCACACGCAGCAGCTGGTGGCCGTGCGGCGCGGGGGTGTCCCACAAGTGGGTCACACTTACCTGTGTCGCACGGTCGCCATATAAGGCCAAGTGCGCGGGTGGGCGGAGCAGCTGGGAGGCGGGAGCGGGGAGGGAACAGAAGGAAAAAAGGGGCGGGGTCTGCGGTGGTGGCGGGAAGCGGGGAGCGGGGAGGGAAGACGGGGGGCGGCGAGGAGGGCGGGAAACAGAAGGAGGACGCTAACACGGGCAAAAACTATTACCAAAACAAGCACAAATAGAGAACAAAACAAAGCTAACACGGGCAAAAACTATTACCAAAACAAGCACAAATGGAGAACAAAACAAGCTAACACGGGCAAAACACTATGACAAAACAAGCACAAATGTAGAACAAAACAAGGCAAAACAAACGACAGCAGGGTCAGCCGGCAGCGAGGCAGGCAGCGAGGCAGAGAGCAAGGAAAGGGGGCACACGCAGCAGCTGGTGGCCGTGCGGCGCGGGGGTGTCCCACAATGAGCTCATCTGCCCTGGGGATGGGGTGGGCATCTGTCCTAGTGACAGCATTGAGACCTCTGTAGTCCACACAAAACCTCATCTCTCTCTTACCATCTTGGGTGTGCGGTTTTGGCAATAGGACTACTGGACTAGCCCGAGGGCTCTCTGAGGACTCAATAACTCCCAGCTCCAACATCTTTTGGACCTCTGTCCTAATGCAGTCCCTGACATGGTCAGGTTGCCTGTAGATTTTACTCTTGACAGGCAGACTGTCACCAGTGTCCACCTCATGGGTGCACCAGCTTGTCTGACTTGGGGTCAGGGAGAACAGATGTCTGAAGGACTGAAGAACTTGTCTGCAGTCCTGTTGCTGATGTTCAGAGAGGCTGTCAGCAAAGACTACAACCTCTACTGACCCATCATCAGGGTTCTGAGTAAGCAGGTCTGGGAGAGGGTCACTCTCTTCCTCCTGCCCCTCATCTGTAGCCATGAGCAAGCCCATGTCTGCCCTGTCGACACGTGCTTTAAGTCTGTTGACATGAAGCACCCTGTGGGGGCTTCTGGGAGTCCCAATGTCCACCAAGTAGGTGACATCTCCCTTCTGTTCAACTATTGTATGGGGTCCAGACCATTTGTCCTGGAGTGCTGCTGAGGCCACTGGCTCCAACACCCACACTTTCTGTCCTGGCTGGTACACAGTCAGCACAGCCTTTTGGTCATGCCAAGCTTTCTGAAGTTCTTGGCTGGCCTCAAGGTTTTTAGAAGCCTTCTCCATATACTCAGCCATCCTGGAGCGGAGACCAAGTACATAGTCCACTATTTCCTGCTTAGGCTTTTTGAGAGGTAACTCCCATCCTTCCTTCACAAGACATAAGGGTCCTCTTACAGGATGCCCAAACAAAAGCTCAAAAGGGCTGTAGCCAACCCCCTTTTGTGGGACCTCTCTGTAAGCAAACAGAAGGCAGGGTAAAAGGATGTCCCATCTTTGCCTCAGCTTTTCAGGTAACCCTTTTATCATCCCTTTGAGGGTCTTGTTGAATCTGCTCACAAGCCCATTGCACTGTGGGCGATAGGGGGTGGTGAACTTATAGTTGACACCACACTCCTTCCACATTGCAGTTAGATATCCTGACATGAAGTTTGCACCTCTGTCACAGACAACCTCCTTTGGAAACCCCACTCTGGAGAAAACTCCAAGTGCTGTTGTGGTCCTCAGGGGAATAGCTTCTGAATACCTGGTGGCATGATCCACTACCACCAGGATAAATCTGTGCCCAGATGCTGTTTGGGGGTCCATTGGTCCTACAATGTCTATCCCCACTCTCTCAAAGGGTACCCCCACCACAGGTAGTGGTATGAGGGGGGCCTTTGTTGTGCCACCTGATTTGCCACTGGCTTGGCAGGTAACACAGGAGCGACAAAACTCCTTGGTATCTTCTGACATGTGGGGCCAGTGAAAGTGAGGGACAAACCTGTCCCAAGTCTTGTTGTGGCCCAGGTGTCCTGCTAAGCGAATATCATGGGCCAAGTTAAGAAGGAAGCCCCTAAATTGCAGAGGTATAACCAACCTCCTGGAAGCACCGGGCTTGGGGTCTCTAGCCTCTGAATAAAGGAGCCCATCATCCCAATACACTTTATGGGTACCTTGAGCATTCCCAGCAGCCTCAGCAGCAGCTTGCTGTCTGAGGGGTTCAAGAGAGGAACAGTCAAACTGTGCCTGCCTCAGATCTGCCCTTGAGGGTCCCCCTGTCCCAAGAAACTCAACCTGATCAGGCTCAAGCTCTTCTAGGACAGTTCCCTCTTGGATCTCAGAATCATCCTCCTGGGAGGGCTGATCCTCAACCTGAGGCAGGGAGGAAGGCACTGCCTTAACCCTCTTGCTCTTTCTCTTGGGTAGTGTCTGGTCTATTGTTCCAAGATCCAGCACTTGTTCAGGTAAGCACTTTTTGGCCTGTGACCTGGTCACAGCAAGGACCTGTGCTGATATTCCCAGCATTTCTGCATGGGTCCTATACTCCACCTCAGACCAAACTGAGGTTTCAAGATCATTACTTAACAGACACTCTACAGGAAGGTCTGAACTCACAACAACTCTTTTGAGGCCAGTTACCCCTCCCCAGGAGAAGTTACCAACTGCCATACTATGGGAGGTAGTGGCATTGCTAGCGTTGGTCACTAGGTAGATCTCACCTAGTATGATCTGTTCAGGGTCCACAAAGTTAGGTGTCACCATGGTGACACTGGCACATGTGTCCCTGTAGGCCTGAGCCATCTTATTATTAATAAAAGGTGTCAGCCTGTACTTGCTCAGATTACTGGGACTTACAGTAGAGGACATTGCTATGTCCCCATCACAGACAAGAACAGCCTGAGTTGGTACTCTGACTAGGCCAGAGTCCACCTCAGTTCCCAGGGTCAACCCTACTACACCCTTCTGCTGGGAACCACCACTAACAGCTGGACTAGGGGGAACAGTTGCCTTAGGGGCAATGGTGGTTGGTGCTGTGCCCTTCATGGTGCACTGCAGGTGCATCTGGGTTCTTGGAGGACGGTGTTGAACCAGGCGGCTTTTCTGGGGCGTTGTTTGTCGGGGTTGCATATCAGGGCGTGCTCATCTGCACAGTTGGATATCCAGGTGTGGAGTCCTCTGGCTGCGGTGTTTGTGTTGGTTGTCCGGGTGGGGTTGTCTCGGGTGAGGGTGGAGTTGGGCTGCTCGTCTGTGACCTTGCTCCAGTTTCTTCTTGGTGGGCGTGAGGCTGGATTGGGTGCTTTGGGTTTGTCAATTGTGAAGTGAACGCAGTGGTAGTCGGTCCATGGTGGTTGTGTTGTGTAGCTGAAGTAGATGCTGTTTCCTGCCGCGAAGATGGGGTCGACGGTGTGTCCTGCTCTGTGGGTTGGTGTGGTGATGAGCTGTTTGAGTCCGATGTCTACGAGGTGGTCGCGGAGGATGCTGGAGTTGGGGTCGTTGGGGTTGTCGAGGTGGAAGTTCAGGTCTCCAATGAGTATGTAGTTCATTGAGGCGATGGCGTGGCATGATGGTGGTGATGAAAGGAGTACAGGGGCCGGGGGGTCGACAGACTAGGGTCCCTCGGAGTGTGACATTGGGGGTGGTCCGGATCTGGAAGTGTAGGTGTTTGGCGGAGGGGAAGGTTTCTCTGGAGGTGGAGAGGCGGAAGGTGCTCTTGTGGGGCGATGGCGAGGCCTCTCCCTGGGTGGTTGGGGCGGTCCTTCCTTTGGATTTTGTATCTGGCTGGGTTGGCGGTGTTGATGTCGGGGGAGGAGGAGGCGGTGGTCCAGGTCTCCGTGAAGAAGGCAATGTCGGGCGAGAGAGAATCTAGTAGGTCCCAGATCTTTACGGCGTGTTTGTGCATGGAGCGCACGTTGAGGAGGATGCACCTCAGAGCGTTGTAGGTGCTGGCGTTGAGGGTGTTGGGGGCCGGAGTAGTGGTGAAGGTCTGGCGGCAGTGGAGGCAGGAGAACTGGCCATGGGTTGTTTTCGGCAAGGCCTGTTGGCAGTCTCTGTGCCTTCCAGGTTTGAGTGCGAGGAGAGTGTTAGTTTTGTAGCGGTGGATGGCTGGGGTTCCTGGCGCTGGCCGGGAGGGGGGAAGGACGTACAGCTGGGAGGCGGGCCAGGGGCAGGCAGGAAAATAAGACAACGACACAGAAATGGAGGGATGCGGAAAAGAAATACAGACAAGAGGGTGCAAGCACAATAGTGGACGATAGTGAAACAAGAGAAGGACAACAATTTAAAATGAAACGGGTGAAGGCACAGAGCACAACAGTGAGACAAGAGAAAAACGGTGATGGCACAAGCACAGAGCACAACAAAGAGACAAGAGAAAAAAGGTGATGGCACAAGCACAGATGAGCACAATTCAGAATGCAGGGTAATGGTGTAATACAGGAAAAAAACTTAATTACAGACCAGATGGGCACAGGGTAGCAGAGCGGTCTCGAACCCTGACTGGGAGGAGATCCTGGATCTGCGGTGGAGCAGAGTACAGCGGAGCTGCTGGGGAGAGAGCAGGCCTCAGGGTCGCAAATCCATTTTCACGTTCAAAAAAGGGTCGTACATCTGGCCCAAAGTCTTTTACCATTTCTACAGCAAAGTCTTTAAGCATAGGATTAGCACAGCGCTATCCAAGCCAAGCTATAACATGACATAAGGATTTTACCACTCCAGGCACAATATTATAGCTTTGGGTTTGTAAAATACCATACAAGCCAACCTGGAATTAATAAAAGCAACCTCTGATACGTGTTTCTCAATCATTACAGCCCTTCAGAGAGGTTTAGCTTGGCCCAGACATAAAGGAGCCCAAAGTATATGGCAGGGCAATACCTTTTCAGGCTTAAAGTATTGCATAAATTATGCTAAAAAGAAGCAGAGAACTCTGAGGTAGTTTCCCAAGTTTAAGTAAAGAGAAGCTCCTGTGACCAACCCACGTGGAGGCAGCCAACCCCTTGCTCCGCATGGCCATCCAGTCCCCTCCGCAGGCAGCTAATTCCCATGCTGCACACAGCCTTCGGCCATGCGCAGCGGGCGGATGACCGCAGTGTCTGGCCTGTTGGTCTGTGACTAACCTACCCAGAGGCAGCCACCCCAACGCGGCATGCAACCTTTAATCGTGCACAGCGGGGTCTAGCGACAGGGTACGTCTTTTGCAAAATTAGAAACCATAAATAAAGTAACATAATGGCTCAAGCAAAAATCAAGAAAAATGTACTCAAATGACAACCCACCAGAGAGTCAAGGATATCAATTGGTATTAACAGATAAAGCAGTATGTCTCAAATTCAGAAGCCTGGAGGAAACAAATCCTAGAGAAAAGACCAGCAGGATGCATTTGATGGATAGCCCACCAGAGGGACAAGAAAATATGAACATGTGGACAAATGAAGAATCTTGTAAATACATAAATACGAAAACCAGAGGGGCTAATAACATCAAACATGACTATTGACCAAAGGAAAAGACCCACCAGAGGGTCATGAATATTGCTAGGAATCATTGATTTGACAAAACAATAATCATCAATCATGCTTATGAAGATAGGAAAGATAAACCGCACATTACTGAAAGGACCATGTGTTAATGTACATCAATATCAATTGGGAACACTGAACCCATCAATAGGAAACTGCAGTACTAGCTACGGACCAGACACCCAAACAGCTTGGTAAAAAATTGGCAAAAGCAAATAACTATAGCCATGGCACGAAATAAAAGGTTCAGCACTACAAAGGCCAGAATGCAATTCGCTGGTCAAGTAGAACCCGAACAATGCCCGCTGATTAAACACAATGCTGAGCCCGGTCCAAACCGCGGATACAAGTGGGCATTGATGTGACCCGAGCGTGAATGATGGAACGGTAATCAACCAAGGCCGGGTCGTTAACCTCTACTCCTACAAGGGCCAGCATGCAAAGTGCTAGTCAATCGTATAAACAAAAAACACATACTGCTTGAAAATCATACTGCACATGGAGAATGATGGAATTCTCAAAAATATTAATAGAGGACCAAGGAGACAGACAAATGGCATCAGATAACATCAGATATTTAATATGCAGGAAAATGCTCCAAAGTGTTTTATAAAAAAGGCACTACAGTTACTGTTTTTATTCCTCTCAGATCCCACTTCACCCACAACCTATTAGTAATTCAGTGCTTAATTTGTAAATAAAAAAGTGCCGAGTCCAAGGCATTGCTTACCAGGCCACTGCAGGGGACGCCTTTCCTTTCCGTTGTGCCATATAAGTGTGTTTGTGTGCCTGAATCTTGTGTTGTAGGTGGCTCTATGTGTGGGTGGCTCTGTCTGTGTGAGGGTGGCTCTGTGTAGGTGGCTCTATGTGAATGACTGTGGGTGGCTCTATATGTGTGTGTGGGTGGCTTTCTGTGTGTGGCTCTGTGTGGGTGTAAATGCAATAGGTCATGCATTTGCGAGCGATTAAGCTATTGGCATTGTAAATGACAATGCTATTTATTTATGATTTAAAAAAAAAGTCATGAGCAATGCCAATAGCTCTACCTTTAATAATGCCGAGACCATTGCATTGTAAATGCTTGTTAGCAATTATTAAGCTAAAATACCAGGTAAAGTGACATTATAGTTAGGTGAAAGTGTCAGTTTAAACATAAACTTTTATACTGAAGAAAAGACTGAAATTCACCTGTTATAGTTAACTGAAGTTACTGTGACTCACTCCCTCCCCATGCACTGCGCATGAGCTCACATATTACATCACCTATGACATATTCTGTGATATCATTGATAACATCACTGATGGCATCTGAAACGACGTCATTGATGAGAACACAGTGCATGGCAAGGGTGCGAGTTATAGTTATAGCTTTTCTCTGCTCCTGCTGGGTGGGAGCAAACCTCTGTTCCCTTCTCGCAAGAGAGTAGGCAGGGAGGTGAGGCGCACTTGCAGGAAGGGAACAGCAATGTCCCGAGGAAGGGGTTCCTGGGGCCACTGCATGGCTTGAGGCGACAGACCCAGGCACTTCTCCCTACATAAAATAATCTGGGGACATTTTTGTGGAAACCTTGTGTTTGAGCTTCGGGCAGGAGCCTCTCAGCAGCAGCTGAACTTGTTACCTTCTTCCTCCCGCCTTCATTCAGCAACTCGTCTGGGCAGTTCCTACAACCATTTGCCACTAAAGGGGATACTTGCCAACTGAACCTGCAGGGCTGCGAGCGAGCGGAGGCGCAGGACTACCAGTCCCAGGAGCGCCCGCCCGCCCTGATCGTACACACCTGGGCAGCTCTCCCTGCTGGCTCCTCCCCCCTGGATCACTGAAAAGGCAGCTCAGTCGGAGCCTCGCCGGGACATTTTTGTGGAAACCTTGTGTTTGAACTTCGGGCAGGAGCCTCTCAGCAGCAGCTGAACTTGTTACCTTCTTCCTCCCGCCTTCATTCAGCAACTCGCGGTACCCGTCTGGGCAGTTCCTACAACCATTTGCCACTAAAGGGGATACTTGCCAACTGAACCTGCAGGGCTGCGAGCGAGCGGAGGCGCAGGACTACCAGTCCCAGGAGCGCCCGCCCGCCCTGATCGTACACACCTGGGCAGCTCTCCCTGCAGGCTCCTCCTTCCCCTCTCCTAATCTCTATAAATATATTGGACTTGCCCCGCCGCGCGGGAGCGACTGGGAGAAGCCCGGGACAAGGGCGGGACCGTCCGTGGCCGTCAGTGGCCGAAGGGGGCCGGGCTGGGCCAGGTCACTGACATTTATAATTTATTGTTCATTGATTTTATGTTGTTACTGCTCTGCAGTCTTGGTTTAGATAAACGGAGTTTTGTGTTTACTCAGTGACATCCAGACCAGTCTTGATATGAATAACTCCCTCCCTTCTGGAGTGGGTGTTTCTTTTCTCGGACCGCTTGATAAATATTTTAAGAAAGCTAACAAGGAAGTTGATATGGAACTCCTCCTTGCTGAGAGACGCGTTGAGCGCCGTCGCTCAATTGAGCTTTTAAAGAAACTACCACTGTTCACACAATCAGATCCATCTAACACGCAGGAAATGGCTGTTCAAGGGAAGACGGCTATTGAAGCTGATTTGACTGATATAGACCAAATCCCCTGTATATTTAGGTTTCCTAATATTTCCCCAGCTCGTGTTAGTGTCAATTGTGAGGGTCATACCAATAGTCCTTCTCCTGACCTTACTAGCCTCATTGATTTAAACACCCCTGTCGCTCAGATTATGGTACCTAATCTCCACTCAACTCTGACTAATCGGTCTATAGACTGTGCTGATCCATGTGAGAACATTTTATCATATATTACTAGGGACGCTGGATCTAAGCCTACCACGGCCAATACGGTTGTGTGTTCCCCTCCTAGGAAAAAAAGGAGAAAGGGTGGGGTTAAAAGAAAAGGTTCCTGTCGACAACTCCCTCTCCCTTCTACATCTAACCCCATTACCGAGCTTTTGGTATTGCCTGTGGTGGAGGCACCTTTAGTTGCCCCACAAAATCCATTTTCTCCGGAGGCTGTAGTTACAGGGTCTAATAAGGTGAATTATGACATCCTTGAGAACCTTATAAAATCATATATGCTGCCACTGTTGGAGCGTGTTAGGATATTGGGTGAAAAAATGGATCGCCTAATGGCATCTGGCGATTTACCCCATCCTTCACGCTCGGATAGGGAGCCTGGCTTACCTTCCAATCCCTGTGCTACAAACACTGTGCATAGTGCTATACATACCGCCCTTAGTCACCAATCTAAAAATAAAAATATCGAAGGCACTACAAAAGTTAAAGCCCCGGTTTTGGCAGCCAAACCCCCCAGAGCTGCTAATTCTGTTAAAACGAATCCTTTGGTGGTCTCTAATAAACCATCTACTGAGGGATTATTGCCACCGGTAAAGAATGGGGTGGTTAAACCTGTTAACTCCAAATACAGACTACCCCTACCTCAGAGGAATAATGTGGATCTGCCCCCCGACTCAGTCAACTTCGTGATCATAATGACGGGTGTGCCTCCAATTTCTAATGGGAATCGGGAAAATAACGAAAATTTAAAAAACAAAGTCATCTTCTGGCTGAAAACCAATAGACCCCTTCCTGCTCACCTCAACGGGTACATTATTTCAGTTAGAAGATGCAAGTGGGTGGGTGTACGTCCTAAGGATATAGAGGGGGATATAGTGATTATTAACTTTAGGGACCATAGAGTCGTCTCCCATCTTACAGATTGGTATGTGGGAAGCAATGAGGGAGGGATTTCCACGCGGAATCTCAGTTACTTTTATCCTGAGACTCTGCTTAAACCAACAGGCCAACATCGCTCCAAAAGTGAACAACAATCCCTTAAATGGTCTAATTTTACTCCCAGCCTTTATGGTCCCCAATTTAACCCAGAGGCCCTGTTTCGCTCTTACACACAATCAAGCTATAATAGCTCTTCAAACACTCCAAGTTGGGTTAAGTTCAAGCCCCAGCCTTTTTGTCCTCCAGCCACACCAGTTTTTCCATTCCCCCACAAGCCCCTGTTCCCTGTCCCCCCCTCTATTCCAGTTTTTCCGCATTTTAAACAGCCCCAAAGTCTTTACCCCATCTGCAATCAACAAAGTAAATACATACAGCCCAATGAGTACTGGAATATTCCGCTGAGGAACCTCTATGACTCCCTATCAGGGCTGGCGTCTAATGATTGACCAGCTGTTCCACCCTGGGTTACAGAGTGTAGTCCTGATTGTAAGGGTACTGTGGATGCTTTAGTTAACACATCTTGTTATGATAAAACTTCTGAGGACCAAAGAGACCAACGTGTTAAAGGGGGCTTTGTTGATTTGTGTGAGTCTGGTTTGTGTGAGTCCGATGTCACGGCTACAGTGTCATCTGGGGATTATATTGATGAGTGTGTTAAAATGGTGCCAGGTACACAGAGTGGGTCCCCTTGTACCTTTACTGACGGTACGAATGGAGTTGCCCTTGTGCAAGAAGAAGTTGCTCCTTTAACCAACAAACTCCACTCTTCTGTTATAGCTACACCTAGTGGCCGAGTACTTAGAAATGGTACCATCCTGGGTTGCTGGAATATAGCGGGTATAGAGTCACGTTTTTGTATTCCTGATTGGATCAATTTTATACGCCAAGGTGATGTTTGGTCCTTTCAGGAAACCTGGGCACTTTTACCAGTGTTCCTCTCTGGTTATCTGAACTTTAGTAAATCAGCCATCAGAGGACACAGAGGTCGAGCTATGGGTGGCTTGTCAGTTTGGATTCGTCAATATGAGGGCGTGTCAGCTAAGGAAGTTTTCATTGACTGCCCAGACATATTGATAGTTAGTATTAAATCTAAAAGTGGAATGAATATACTGCTGATTAATATATATGCTAGGGGCATTCAGGGTGGTAGGGTTTCATCTACCCTCCAACGTCTGGACGATTTTTTAAGTGATACCCCGGAAGTTGGTCATGTGGTTGTAATGGGTGATTTAAACACCTGCTTTGAACCATTGAGCTCAGATGATGGCCTACTAACAGAGGCAGAGGATCTGGCTTGGGGGATTCCTCAACTTGACTTAGCCCCGATTAAAAAGTGGTCCCAAGCGGCTATTTTTATTAAAGGGCTGTGCCTGGATCGGGGATTACGTGCCCTTAATGGACGAGTATGTTCTGATAGGTTGGGCAAATACACCTTTAGCAATGGCAGACATAGCAGTCGTATCGACTATATATTATTAGATGTTAAGTTGTGGCCTGTGGTAACGGACATGGAAGTAAAGTCACGTCCGGAAAGCGACCATGATCCCCTGGTGGCGGAATTAAAGGAGTTTAGTTTTTCAGGGCTGGTTGAATGCCTGCCCAACTTAGTTCAGGAGGCTGTTGTACTTACTAATGATATGAGGAGGGTTCGCTGGCCAAAGGTCTCTGTGGATGTTGAAGCACGTAAAACGATTAGAGCCCTGGTCTCCAACTCTTTGGCTGAAATCTCTAAATTAGATACTCAGGAGGTGATTAACACAAATATTACTGACATACACTCCAGTTTGTTTGTGTCCCTAAAAAAACTGTTCATTAAGTCAGTTTCTAATAAGGGCAGTAGGAAGTTTAAGAAATTCTCCAATTGGTTCAATGATGAGTGTCGACGGACCCATGTGGATCTGTTTAAAGCTCTAAAACTCAAGAACCCAGCCCTAATCAAATCATGTAGGAAGGCTTTTAATGTTGCTAAACGTTCTGCTAAGGCCGTTTGGGATGAAGAACGCTGGTCATCTCTAACCGAAGCTTGTGGCTCTAGGAACTTGCAACAGTTTTGGCACCTACTTGAATGAGGTTTGTCCCAGGATGATCGCCCGAGCCCGGCCTCTGTTGACCAACAACAATGGGTGCGTTACTATGAGGAACAATTTAGATGCCTCAGTGATGCGCAGGTTACTATCTGCTGGCCACTGTCGACAGACCTTCTAGTGTTCTCGGTTAGAGAAGTTGAATTAGTTCTGAAATCTATTCCAAGGGGAAAGGCACCTGGTCCTGACTGCATTCCTGCGGATCTATTCCAACAGGACCATGATCTCTGGGTACCATATTTAGTGCAGCTGGTAAATGCCCTGGCCACAGGTGCTAGGGTACCTGAATCCTGGGCAGGAGCAGAAATTTTGCCTATTTATAAGAAAGGTGATCGGTCGGTTCCATCCAACTATCGGCCGATCAGTCTCATCGACGCGGTGCAAAAAATCATAACCCGTCTTGTTCTTGCCAGGATTCAGGAATGGATAGAGGAGTATAATATTCTTACTCCTCTTCAAGCTGGTTTTAGATCTCATGTGAGCACTCTAGCTCAGGCTTTCCGTTTCATGCTTCTTTACTGGAAGACGGTTTTTCTGGGCAAAGGCATCCTATACGCAGCCTTCGTGGACCTGAGGTCAGCTTTTGACCTCGTCCCGAGGGCTGGGTTGTGGAAATGCCTATTAGACATGGGCATGCCTCCCCCCTTGGTACGCCTCTTGGTGAACTTACATGCACACACCTATGCTCTAGTTCGCTGGGGCAAACCTGGGGAGGTGACGGAGAGATTTCCAGTGGCCAAAAGTGTCAGGCAAGGGTGTGTGTTGGCATCCACCCTTTTTTCTCTATACATAAATAGAGTTACCAAGTATTTTGATAATCACCCTACGGATGCCCCAAGTTTGGCTGGAATGAAAATTCCCTTGCTCATGTTCACTGACGACACTCTTTTGATCTCTCAAACCAGACAGGGTCTTCAGAAAGCCCTGTCGAGGTTTGAGTGTTTCTGCAGCGAACATGAGCTCGAAGTGAATGTGTCTAAAACCAAATTTATGGTTTTAAGAGGGCAAAAACAAATTAATGCAAGGGTTACTATGGGGGGTACCCCTTTGGAACAAACTAAGTATTTTACTTACCTGGGAGTTACATTTAGTGAGACCCTTAGTTGGTCCCATCAGGTCGAGCTAATGGCCTTGAAGCACCTGCAGCTAGGTGGTGCATTGATCAAAGAGCACAAAGGCTCCTTCACCAGGCCAATCTCTCCGCTAATTAAGATATATGGCTCAAAGGTATTAACCTCAGTTTTATACGGGGCGGAACTCTGGGGCGCTAGTAAACTGGACCCCTTGAAACTAGCCCAAAATAGATTCCTAAGAATGGCAACGGGTCTGCCCCAGTCAACTCCGCGGATCCCGCTTTTATATGATCTAGGGTGCCAACCGGTGGAGGATCAAGCGAGATTTCGTCCACTGGCATTCTGGCGACGTCTATGGACAACGCCGGAACTCCATCTTTATGCTAAGGCCTGTTTGGAGGTTAAAGATTGTTCTGGTTCCTCAAACATAGGCTGGTTTAGGGACCTAAGCTCTACCCTTACAGCCCTGGGGTATGGTGGCCTGTGGTCTGGCCCCGAAACTGCAACTTTTCCATCCAAAAAAGACCTAAAATTGCACTATTGGGATTGGGTGGTCCATCATAGACACCTGAAAATGTGCTCTAGTAGTCTTACAGGTCTATTTATCATCTTTAAAGACCCATCCAAGCTTGAAAAATATTGGGACACTATAACTAAGCCTTTGGATCGTAAACTATTCCACCAGTTCAGATGTGGCTCACTGCCCCTAGGGGATTTTACTAAAAAGTGGGGAGCTGGTGGGACTGGACACTGCCCTAAGTGCCAAGGCGTAGGTGAAAGCATAAATCATTTCTTGTATGTGTGTCCACTATACTCTGCCCCAAGGGCTAAATGGTTAAGCCCGGTCTGTAGAAGCATAGGCACCAGCTTGGCTGGTGAAGCAAGCAGAATCTTAAAAACTAACCTGACCCCTATAATTGTTGTGGGGGTTGCTAAATTCCTGGGGTGGGCTTGGTTGCTTAGAATCAGGTTCATCAAAAGTAAACAGCAGGGGGTTTATTGATGCTGGTTGATATCTGGTAATGTCCAGTCTATTGTATTTGATGTTTGTAGGTAATTTCTGTGTAACTGTTAATATTGTATACATTCAATAAGAAGCCTGATCAAGTGATTTAATACTGGTTTTAGATGTTTTTAATCATGTATATATTGTATTTTATGTCTTTTATGATGAATTAATCGAATAAAGAATTCTTGAATTGGAAAAATAATCTGGTCCCTGCAATGGGATCCCAGGGGCCTTCTCAGGCTTGGGGTTGGGGACCCTACGCCCCCTGCCCACAAACAAAATGCTGGGGTTGGGGCCTTTCAGAAGGCTTGGGACTGGGTTCCTCCAGTTAAAGAGATATCAACCTAGAGGGATGGGGTCCCTCTGACCTGAAAAAGGCTCATAGAGGAGGGCTGCACACCCCTCCCCATTAACAAATTATTAGGCCCCATTGTATGGGGTCTCAGGCCATGAAATGGCTGAGGTAGGGGTGCCACATTTCCCGCTCCTAATCTTTTTTTAAGCAGTGATATTGAAATGAGCAGAGCAGCAGCTCACTTCACATTCTCTACTCCAGCTGGGAGCACTCCATAGTGCCTTATAAAGACTTAAAAAATATTTTTGGGTGCTGCTGGAGCCCTTAGAAGGGGCAGGGGCATCGCCAAGCTTTTTTAAAATGTTGAGGGGGTCGGCAGCTCCCCTAGCAACATTAAAATTATTGCAGTAAGTGTCCTAGGTCGTTGAATCTATGACTCCAGGGGAGCTTACCATCATTTTTAAAGCACTCCGACCTTGAGCTGTAAGCTCTTCAGCTGGAGTGTGGGGCCCCTTGTGTTATTTTTATGTCTGCATTTTGTGGTCACTAAAAAGGTTAAAAAACACTCAAAGACACGTTTGTTTTTTTTGTTTTTTGAAAATCTTTATTAAGATGAAGGCATATGATGCATATATTTTAGTACAATCAAACTTTTAGTCCTGTATTTGTACATTCACATATCTGTAGGCCACAACATTTATTACGTATTCTCAATTCGTGACTTATTCTACCCCAACTATAACTTTCGTAGTCGTTCCCATTTGTTCATATAGCAGGCGCAGGAGTACACTGAATTTTCTTTCGCTGTGTGCTGTCCATCTATTACCCCCCATCACATAAATTCTAAAAAACCAAACATGAGTCATCACTCTTAGGTATGCTTCCCACGTTCATCTCCACCCATCAGCAATTCTCCATGCCCCTGAGTTACCTTTCAGTAAAGTTATCGCAGAACGTTACTCCACTTGGTCAATTTCGGTAGCCACCCTCCACCCATTCCCTTACTCATCCTCCCCCTCAGAGTCCAGGTCGTCCCCTTCCGGCAAAGGTTCACATAATTCTCCCCTGTAGACATTCCAGGCAGCCCACACCTTGTTCCATTTGCGGGGGCAAGCCCGAAGCACATATACCGCCCTTTCCGTAATCATCAGTATGTCCATGTTTTTAGCCCATCTGTTCGCCGTAGGCAGTTCTGGAGCTCCCCACTTCTGCGCAATATCTCGCTTAGCCACTGTCATGGCCAGTGTGGCCCAAATTAGTCCATATCTATCTAGGTCGTTGGGGTCCCAGATGTTCAAGAGGCATTTGCGTGGCTCTGGCAAAATGGAGATCTTAAGCGTTTGTGAGACTGTACGCAGAATTTGCCTCCAGAATTCTTGTTTCTGTGGGCAGTCCCATAGTTTATGAAACAGTGTACCCTCCTCCCCGCAACCCCTCAAGCAAAAGGGATGAGGTGCCCTATGTATTTTGTGAAGCAGTGTCCTAGTGTAGTAGATGCGGTGTAGAATTTTGAGCTGCACTAGTCTGAACTTTGCCGAAATGCCCACCTCTCTCGGGGAGGCTAGTGCCTCATTCCATTCCGATTCATCTGCCTCACCTATCTCCCCCACCCATTTTTCTTTGAGTTTCAATGTAGGGTCTTCCAGGTTGTTGATCAGTTTTTTGTGTGTGAGGGAAGTCGCGCTTTGTTGCATAAAGTCTGTCAGTAGTCTGTCCTCTAGTGGTGAGGACTCTGGTATGTCAGTGCCCGCTGGGATCACCCAGAGCAGTGCGTGTTGAATTTGCACGTACCTAAACGTTTCAGTGGGGCTGAGGTCATACTGCTGTTGGAGCTGTGGAAACGCAATCACCGTGTCCTTGTCCCATAGGTCCCCCACTGTGGAGATTCCTATGCAGTCCCATTGCGTAAATCCTTTACATAATCTAAGGTTCCCCAGTGACTTTGTGTCCCACAGTGGCGTCATTTTGGTGATCCGCCCCTTCCAGCCCAGTCGCGCCTGTGCTATGTGCCACAAGGCCGCCGTGTGTCGTGTTGGACCCATCAGTTTTTTAAGTTGTGATTTATTATATAGTACTGAGAGCATGCAGTCCGTTCCCAACTGTGACCAGTCCGCCCTATATGCTGGGTCGTCCCTCGGAGTATGGATCCATTGGTTAATTATTTTAAGTTGTGCTGCCCAATAGTACAGCTGAACGTTGGGCAGCGCAATCCCACCCTCATACCAACTTTTTACCAACTTGTCGTAGGCTATATGCGCCGGGCCATTATTCCAGAGTAGGTTGGAAACTAACGCAGCAATTTGTTTGAAATATCGCGGTGGAACAAGATGCGGGGTGTTTTCCAGTATATATAGGAACCTGGGAAGTGCCATCATTTTATATAGAGCCGCCCTTCCGAGGAGGGTCAGGGGCAGGGTCGCCCAGTGCTTAACGTCTGCACGTAGGCGCTCCATGGGTGGCTTTAAGTTGTTGGCAAAGAAGTCCGCTTCATTATTTGTGATGACGATGCCCAGGTATTTAAAGGAGGTCGTCGGTGATGCCAGAGGGCAATCTTCCTGTAACCTCGGTTCCGGGCCCTTCAGTGTGTATATTACCGACTTTGACCAGTTCAGGGTATAGCCTGATGACATCCCGTGTGTGTTGCAGAGATTCAGCAAGGCTGGGATCCCGTGTTCAGGTTCAACCATATAAATGAGCATGTCGTCCGCGTACAGGGAAATTTTATCCTCCCATCCTTCCTCCCACTTGATCCCCTTGAATAAAGGCGTGGTTCTAATCAGGATTGCTAAGGGTTCTAGCACTAAGGCAAAAAGTAAGGGTGACAAGGGGCATCCCTGCCTAGTCCCCCTGCCCAGCGGGAATGTCGGCAAGATGTGGCCGCTGGCTACCACCTGCACAACCGGTTTCGTGTAGAGTAGTCGTATCCAAGCTGTAAATTTCGGTCCAAAGCCCATACGTGCAAGCACCGCAAAAAGATATTCCCACTCCACTAGATCGAAAGCCATTTTGGCGTCAAGGGAAAGAAGCACAGCCTTCTCCGAGAGGAGGTGCGAACGAGCCAGCACCCCATGAACCCTCCTGAGATTCAGAGCTGTACTTCTGTGGGGCATAAAGCCTGATTGGTCAGGGTGGATCAGGGTGTGCAGGTGTGGCATCAGACGGCTGGCCAGAAGTTTAGCCAGCACCTTGGCCTCTACATTAAGCAGGGATATTGGGCGATATGAGGTACATTCAGTTGGGGGTTTTCCCGGCTTTGGTATGGCCACAATCGTGGCTGTACGCTGGTCAAGCGGTAATTCCGCCCTTTCCAGGCTCTCCATATACATGTCTAGTAGAGGTCCACTGAGCTCTGAGGCCATCGATTTATACCATTCCACGGGCAGTCCATTGGGACCCAGCGCTTTGCCTGACTGCAGCGCCTGAATCGCCAACTGGGTTTCTTCCCCCGTCGGGTCCACCTCTAGGTCGCGCATAGCATCCTGTGTTATACTGGGGATGGCAATGCCTTTAAGCGAGATCGATGCCGTCTCTGTAGTGACGACACGTTCTGGGGTGTATATCTCCTGAAAATGGTCTGCCAGTGTGTGCACAATTTCTTCTGGATGTGTCAGCAGCTGGCCGTCATGGGAGTGGAGCCTCTGAATACCCCTTGCACCTCCCCCTCTCCTATCTAACCACGCCAGCATTCTCCTCGCTTTGTCGCCCACATCATAGAGTCTATGCGCCGTGTTTGCGATATGGCCCTGGACTTTCGTTGTGAGGTGGGCCTGGTATTGTCGCTGCCTCAACTGCAGTGTGTGTGCTGTTTCCGGGGTGGGATCCGCCATATGGGCAGTGTTTGCGCCGTTGAGTGCCAGTTCTATCTCTGTGAGGTCTCGCCGGGAATCCCGTTTGTGCCCCGTTATTGCTGCTATTGCTGCACCCCGGAGGACCGTTTTATACGCTTCCCACAGGACCGATGGCGAGGCCACCGTTCCAACGTTTTCGTCAAAGTAATGTGTTGTCGCCAATTTAAGTTTCTTCCTGATCTTAGGGACCTTTAAATAATTTGGGTATATTGGGTAGATTCTAGCGCATTTCTTTTCTCTGGTGGTAAGAGATAGAGAAATTGTTGAATGGTCAGATATGCCTCTAGGCAGGATGTCTATTTTGTCTACAGACCCCAGCCCAACCCCTAGGAACAAAAAGTAGTCTATTCGCGATAGGCTATTGTGTGCGGCGGAATAAAAAGTGTATTGAGTT
Source organism: Lissotriton helveticus (assembly GCF_964261635.1). Taxonomy (NCBI): domain Eukaryota; kingdom Metazoa; phylum Chordata; class Amphibia; order Caudata; family Salamandridae; genus Lissotriton; species Lissotriton helveticus. The sequence continues at coordinate 98,848,134 of NC_136059.1, forward strand.
GCCGCGGGGTGTAGGTGTCGCCACACGTCTGTAATGCCCATTGCGTCTAGAAAGTCAGGGAGTGATGCAGTTCCTCTTGGGCGGTCTCTGATGGGAAAGGTATCCAGCGTAGGGTCTATTATTGCATTCAGGTCCCCCCCTATGATCGTATCGCCTTCAGGGAGGTCTAGGAGGAATTTACCCAGGGCAGGCAATGCTACGGAGTGAAGTGCCGGGGGGATGTATACGGAGACTACATTGAGTGGCCTCCCCTCCCACTGGCCATGTACGGCTGCGAAACGACCCTGGTCGTCCGTCTTGTGGTGTGTTACTATAAAGGGCGATGTCTTTTTCATTAGTATCCCTGCCCCCCTGGAGCCTGTAGTGAATTCTGCATGTATCGCCATCTTATAGCCGCGCCTATCAAGCGCTTTACACGTTGTCCCTGCAAGGTGTGTCTCTTGGAGTAGTACTAGATCTGGGCTCTGTCGTTTAATGGCCTGTAGGACCAAGCCCCTTTTTATTTTATCCCCTAAGCCCCTGACGTTCCAAGTTAGCAGGCGCAGTGGAGGCACTTCTGTAGTCGTAGGGGTACCCTCAGTGGGTGTAGCATGAAGTGGTCGGGTCATTGGGTCGTTGGGATAGCATCATGTAGAACGTGTCGCTAGTCTCAGTGCAGACGTTGCGTTTCGTGTCGGTGCATAGGAGTATGCTGGTATTTGGTGTGACTGTATATCGTGTGGTTTGAGTGATGACTACGAACAGAAATGTGAACAATAAAACTTTCCCCCCATCCCCCCTCCCTGCTCCCCTGCTCCACGGACAAACCCCCGCCCGTTTCCCCAACTTTGCAGAGTGCTTCAGCCCTTCCCCAACTATCTTACTTGCTCGTGGGGTTGGTGAGTCCCCTACAGGCACCGGCTTTGCCCACCCTACTCAGCTGCACCAGGCCCAAGGTCCATCGCGTCGCACTCAATCCGTCCCATATGTAGTCTATCTTCAGACAGGGGCTAGCTGTCCAGAGTCAATTGGATCCTGCGCCACATCAGACTCTGTTCCTTCCATGCCGTCTCGATGTGCCGAAGGTCCGGTCTGTTTGTCCATATGTTTGCCATTACGATGATTCGGCCGATCCCTATGTGGACGGTGAGGTTGCCCCACTTGCCTCCAGCCATCAAGCCAGTCCTGTGCCACTTCCGGCTTGTCCAAGAACCATGCCTTCCCATCGGCTACAATCCGTAATTTGGCAGGAAACAGCATAGAGTATGGCAATTCTCTATCTCGTAGTGCCTTTTTCACCTCCGTAAACGACTTCCGGCGTCTGGCCACCTCCGCTGTGTAGTCCGGGAAGAAAGCCAGGGTCGAGTTTTGAATCTTAACAGGTGGTGAGACTCTCGCTGCTTGTAGGATCGCATCCCTGTCTCTAAAATTGAAGAGTCTGGCCAACACAGGCCGGGGCGTGGCTCCTGGTTTGGGTGTTCCGCCAGGGACCCTGTGTGCCCTTTCTACTGAAAAGAAGTGAGACAGACCTTTGGGTTGCAGTTTGTTTTTTATGAGATCTTCGACGTAGAGGTCCATAGCTCCCTTCCCCTCTGTCTCCGGAAGTCCAAGGATGCGTACATTATTTCTTCGAGAACGCCCTTCCTGGTCATCCAGCTTGTCCTGTAGAAGCCTGGTGACTTTTTCCATACGTTCCATGGCTATTTGCAGCTCCGATGTGTCTTCTACAAGAGATTTCGTGACTACCTCTACCTGGGATACCCTTTCAGTCATTTTTTGGAAGTCCGCCCGTAGCAGCGTAACCTCAGAGGAGATGGAGCCTACTGTAGTTTTGACGTCTGAGAGGGTTCTCATAATGTCCTCCAGCGTCACTTTCTTGGTCCCTTCCGTTTCTTGAGTAGTGCCCGTGGAGTTTCGCCCAGTACTTTGCGATTGTCCGTGCTGGCTATAGGCAAACTTATCCAATTTGGCCTGGGTTGATCCACTCCTGGTTCCTCTGCCCATCATGGCTCGGGGTTTGCGGATAATGGTTTGGTTTCGGTCTGTACCGCGGTCAGTGTTTTGCGACGACCTTTGTCCCGTCTGCGTTGGCCAGGGAAGAGCGGACTGGCGTGGGCCCCGTGACCTTATGGGCCTGGAAGAGCGTCCCTCTCTGAGTACTGTACCTTTTGGTGGCAGGGGTGTCTAGCACGCCTCGGACAATCCGGTTGCTAAAGAGCCTTCCGCCGCGTACCTGTCGATGTACCACAGACCCCTCTCCAGTCTCGCCAATCACTTGTGGTATGAATCCTCCGGGCTGCCTCTGTCAGGTAGGTCGCTAAACAGGTTGGGGCGACTGCGGTTCTCAGCGCCGCTATTCTGCACGTCAAGTGCGCCGCGTCGCAACCCGTCTCCAGTCGTGCCCCGAGCAGGGACGACTTCGTTAATCCTCTTGCTGGGCTTTCTGAGCTGGGTCAAGTCAGTTTCTGCTTAGCCAGGTGGAATGCCTTGCAGGGTATTGGTAGCACCACTGGTGGGTCACACACGGTTCCGATGTCACAGGCCTGGCTGGAGTCCTACCAGAGTTCCTCCCGCTTGGCGTCCCCCCCGCTGCTCCCCTTCTGGGTCAGGGCTGCTGTTGCCACTGGGTCAGGACGATCGTTCCTAACCCCTCTGGTGCTCAGCCTTGTGCGGTCACTGTGTCCTGCGGGACCCTGGGGGCACCTGCACTCACCGCCGCAGGCCAGCGTCACATGGGATCGGCCGCGGCGCTGTAGAGGGCGAACGGGGCTCTCCTCGCCCGTCGCGGCCGCACTCCTTCCAGCGCAGTTATTCCGATCAGATCGCCCCCTCCCCCGCCTGGGTGCCGTATTGTGGTGCGGGGTGCCGCCGGCCGCCCGGTCTCCTGCCTGTATCTGCAGTCGCCGGCTTTCTTTGGCAGCAGTCTTCAGGTGCCGGTAGGTGTATCTGCTGGTCCACGCCTCGGCGGTGTCCCAGAAGGTCCTCCCAGTGTTTCCGTCGCACGGGCGATTGTTTCTGTGTTCCGGTCAGGGTGCAGTGGAGTGCCTCCAAAATCAAGCCGGCCCGGCCTCACTTCCGCCGGGACCAGACAGTCACGCAAGGTCGATGCTCTCCTCCGGTCGCAGGCCCAAGTTCGCCAGTGCGGGATTAGGCAGTTCCCAGCCTCCGTTTTTTCGCCAGGGTTGGGTCGGATGGCGCCGCTTCGGATCCGGACCCGGTTACCGCCGCTTCGGGTGAGTAGTTTAACGGATTAGTGTGCCGGATTGTTAATTAGGCCGCAGTGCCCTCAGGAGCTCTCACACTATGCTGCGGCCATGCTTGGCTGCTAGCCACGCCCCCAAATACACGTTTTTTTAATTAATACTTTATTGAAAAGATTTAGTGACAACCGCTAATATTAAACATTGCAATGTGTGAATTTATCAAATATACATTTGAATATATTTATCTGTGACTTTTTGACAAAGACAATATGTCTGCTTTATATATTTTGATGTGCTGACTCCTGGATACAACCAATAACTCTCATGCGGGAGTTGGGTGCTGTGGTGGTTGGGCTTGCTGCACATGGCCGAAGGCCCCCAACCCCACTCCATGCACAGTGATGAACATTTTACTTTACAATAAAAACAAACATTGAAACTCACTGAACAAAAACAAAGGTGAAAGCGATGTTATAGGTAGGAATTATAATAATATCTTACTTAAAAAAAATTTAAACATAGAAATGTACTAAAAAAACAAACCACTTTTCAGCTGTCAAAGTATCTCTAAATTTAAAGTTTCCCACACAAAGCATTTTGTTTCAAAATCTAATATCTAATATAAATTAGTGAACAGATTTATAACAAAACAAGCACAGCAAAAGCAATCCTCTAAGGAACGTTCTAATCTCATATCAAGTTTGGTGTAACTTATTTCGAAGGATTTGTTGCTGTAGGTGAGAGCAAAGTCTTCTATGGGAACTACATATATTTTTGTACCACCTTAAGGATTTGTGCAGATCCATCAAACAGTGACAACTTTATTAGCAATCCAAAATGCATTTTAATGTAATATATATATATATATTCACTGAAAAAACAGTCAAAGTGAAATCATTGTTATCACATATATAAGATATTATAATTTAGTATATGGGTTTCTGCCAAAACATTTGTGTCTGTATAGTGGTGTACATGTTGTGTGTGTCAGAAGATGATGATTATTTTTTCATGCTTGGTCTACTTTTACCATATGAACAATTTTGGATCAATAATTTTATGTATGTAAGATATTTTCTCGTCTGTGCCGGTTCATGTGGTTATGTTACATGATGTGTGTGTTTTTTGGTAGGGTTGGCGTAGTTTTATATTCGATGTTTCTTGTTCATAGAAAGCTGGCCCCATGCTCTGCGCTATGCTGGGAATCAGCTTTTGAGCCCTCTCCAACTTTTGCTGATTACATTTAAAAGAGCTTTTTAACCCAGTTTGTGCAGCAGCTATGTTAAAATACATCAATTAAGTGATTCTTTTCATTTGTATTTTAATGATCTGTTGTGCTGTTCCTCCCTGCCACAGTGACTAACATACTTTTAGTTTCTGTTTATAGGGCCGGTGGAGTAAATCAAATTAATTAATTGGCCTATTTTAATTCCTAAATTGCAATGGTTTTCTTTAACCAACTGAATAAATGGAATTGACGGTTTACCTAGATTTTATTCCTGGATTGTAACCTTTGTTAAAATATATACTCAGCATTTTATGTAGCATGGTTATTACTCCTCTGTGTTTGTCCTAGTTGTTTCTTAAGGCCTCATTTAGACTATGGCGGACAGTTGTCTGTACTTCGCTGGACTACTGCTCACCATGGGGCAGATTTATGTCGGATTTGCGCCACGTTTATGCCGCCGTTGCGTCATGCAACGGCGGCGTAAACGTGGCGCATCCCTGCGACCCATTTACAACGTGACGCATCTAGGCAGATGCGTCATGTTGTAAAACCCTGCGCCACATGTGGGCGTTCCGGCGCAGGGTGGGCGTTCCGGGGCAGGTGCGCCTCGCAAAAGTCCCTTCGTGAAATCTACAAGATTTCACGCAGGCACTTTTAGGCCAATGCTGCGTCAAAACCCTGCGCCTGCTTGAAGCAGGCGTAAGGCTTGACGCAGCATTGGACAGATAGGGCCCCCAAGAGCATTGCTGGAGCTGCGTCACGCTTGCGACGCAACTCCAGCAATGCGCGGCCTTTACGGCACAGATGCGTCACGCCATGGGTGGCGGAGCTGCGGCAAACAATAACTGGTGCATCCCCAGATCCCTGGGGATGCGCCAGTTATTGTAAATCTGCCCCTATATATCGATATCTCCTGCTGCCTGGCGGAGATCTCTGTGTTTTCAGAGGAGATCCCGCAATGGTGTAGGTTTTGCGATAGTGGAGCTAGCGGGCACCGCCATTGGAAAATGATTCTCCACTCAAAATAGAGCAGGCGGACCATCAGTTTGGTGAACAGGATAATGTGCCATGTTTGTTGTGGAGTACTATGTCTGCCAAACTGTAAGCCAGGCTCTTAGTTCAATAGGGGCAACAGCTAAGAAATCCGCTTTCCAGCCTTCCCATGGCTTTTCTCCATTATCACAAGGCAGGCAGGTGTAGCTAAAGAGGGTCTGTGCACACATCTTTTCAGTTTTTGTGCAACTTTAATAATATGTTGTTAGATTATATACAGTTTATGGAAATTCTCAGAACTGCTTACATTACACTGTGATGTTTTTTTCTGAATAATACAAAGTTTTAAATAGTGATTAAAAAATAATCATAATCAAATGTATTTTCACAACCGAATGACTTCCCAATATGTTAATCACATTCTTTGAGCCAAGGGAACCAAGTAGCCACGCATGAGCTGGCCCATCTTCTCCACAAGACTCATTGCCTATTGAGCTAAATAATCTATCAGTGATTTGCTATTTTGGTTTGTATTAAAGATTATGCAAAGACAGAAATTAAAATATGCCTGGCTTGCAAACTTTATTTAAAATGTTAGAAATGTACTAGTGGCAAGTTTACTCCCATGATTTCAGTAGTATTCTGACTGAGAATCGAAATTTGCCTAGCTAACGTAACGGTAAGTTTCAATTCTATTAAGGACACGGAGGCAAGGATTATGCTTTTCTTTCTATGCTATTTATTACAATACCAAAAACACAGCAGCCTCAGAAAAGCTTATAAAGGAAAAAATGCTTATATCACAAAATAATAAAGCATTATCCATAACACAATCCACAAAAAACAAAGTCTCTTGAACTACGACTCCCATCATTCCAACAAGGATGATCTCCAAAGAGTCCTTCCATTATGTCCATGACCAGTAGATAAGGAGTCCCTTCTCAGTGTTCCTCCTCTTTCTTCGCGCGAATCACGCTCTCAGTTCATTGGTCTGTCTTGGAACCATCATTTCCTAGCAGGAAAAAACAACAGCGTAAGCGTTGTAACGGAGGACAAATCTTCGTACAAACGCATTAACACAACAACATGGATTAAGGCTCAATGCAAGGTTAAACCCATGAAAACCTAGTTAATTACTGACATACGGGTCGGATGTCGCTCGCCGATGTCATGGGTGGGATAATCCCCGCCTCCGTGTCCTTAATAGAATTGAAATTTACCGTTATGTTAGCTAGGCAAATTTCGATTCTCTGGCAGGACTGGAGGCTCAGATTATGCTAGTTCAAAGCTTACTTCCCACCAAATGAGCAATATCCACCACAGGCTTAAAGTAAAACCTCTTAAAGGTGGAATCTGAGGACCAGTCAGCGGCCCGCATTAAATCCTCCAAACGGGCTCCTGCAGAGAAAGCCTTAGAGGCCGTGGCCCCCCTGGCAGAGTGAGCTCCAAAACGCTTGGTATCAATACCTGCCTCTTGCATGACCCAGCGCACCCACCTGGCTATAGTGGGGGAAGAGACCGCATGGTGTGGTTTTCATAAGGCAATCAACAATTGTCTTTCGCCCGGAGGGCGAATGTCCCAAGTCACCTCTTCGTAGGCTTTCAGACACTGAACAACACACAATTTCGGAACATCCACGAAAGCCGTGCGGCGACCAATCGTAAAGGTGACACCATCCGGCGAAAAAACACGTGCTGAGACATCCAAGGCTCGCACATCGTACACTCTTCGACAGGACACTAAGCATAAAAGCATCGCCAACTTAGCCGAGAGCTCTTTGAAAGACAAGTACCTATTAGGCTGCCAGGATAGAAAAAGGTTCAACACCACATGGACGTCCCAGAGGACGGAGTACCGCGGTTCCGGAGGCAACGACAACCGGATTCCCCGCAGAAGACGACACACAAAAGGATGCACCCCAACTGGTGAACCGTCAACTGGTTGGTGTGCCGCTGAGATAGCAGAACGCATAGCGTTAATCGTGCGGTATGCAAAACCCTTCGTGGCCAATTCCGCCAGAAAATTCAGGACGGGAACGACTCCCGCGACCAGGGGATCCAAACCCCGTCGAAGACACCAACGTACCCACATAGTCCAAGCGGACTTGTAGCGCTTCGACGTACTGACTGCCCAGGCTTTGGACAAAAGTCCCTCAGCCGATCTCGAAAGGCCCGGGAGCGACCAACGTCTCCGGAAAGCCTCCATGCCATGAGACGTAGAGAACCCTGAGCGATGAGATGATGCGGCTCCCGATCCGGATTGAGAAGCAGGTGTGGAAACCGGGGGAGTAGGATTGGAAAATCCCAAGAAAGTTCCAGAAGAACCGGAAACCAAACTTGGTACCTCCAGAGTGGCGTCACCAGAACCAGCTACACCACCTGCCGGCGAACCTGAGCCGACGTCCGCATCACCATCGAAAAAGGGGGAAATGCAAAGGGCTTCTCCAGGCTCCAGTCTTGGAGGAAAGCGTCCGTGGCTTCCGCCAGCGGATCCGGCCTCCAGCTGAAGAACCTCGTAAGTTGATGGTCCAAACGGGACGTGAACAAGTCCACCGAAAAAGGACCCCACCGATCGTTTAACCACTGAAAAACCTGAACATCCAACATCCACAGACTGGAATCCCGAAGATGCCGAGAATGCCAGTCCGCTATCTGGTTGGCTCGACCCGGCAGATATTCAGCCGTCACGGATACGTGATGGTCCAGACAATAATCCCAGAACTCTTTCGCCAAATTCGCCAGAGCACGGGATCTCAAGCCTCCTAGATGGTTCACGTATCGAACAGCGGACACATTGTCCATTTTCAACAGAACACACGACCTCACTGAGTCTCCTGTCCAGCAGCGCACTGCAAACGAACCCGCCAGAAGTTCCAGACAGTTGATATGCAACTTCTGCTCTTCCAATGACCAGGTGCCGCCTGTGGAAAAATCTCCACAGTGCGCTCCCCAACCGACTCTGCTGGCGTCGGACTCGATAATGAGGTCCGGAACGGACCGGAAAATTGCTCGGCCATTCCAGGCCTCCATGTGCGACAGCCACCACGACATTTCGGCCTTCACCTCCTCCGAGAGGGGAACCGACTGATCGTAAGACATGCCCCTGCGCAGATGGTACGGCTTGAGGCGCTGAAGGGCCCTGTAATGAAGCGGGCCCGGAAAGATAGCTTGGATCGAGGACGATAGAAGGCCCACCACCCTGGCGACTTGCCGTAAGGATGTGTGAGACTTGGTCACAGTCTGACGCAGGACATGTCTGATCTTGGACAACTTCCGCGACGGGAGGCTGAGGGAAGCGTCGATGGAGTCTATGACGAACCCCAAGAACTCCACTTTCTGGGAAGGAGTGAGGACCGACTTGGCCCTATTGATGATAAAACCGAGCTTCTGAAGTAAAGCCACTGTCTGGCGCAGCTGAGAATGTAACTTGTCCGGACATTGCACCATCAGCAAAATATCGTCCAAATAGACGATCAGACGTATACCCTGCCCTCGCAGGTACTCCACCACGGGGTGTAACACTTTCATGAAACACCATGGGGCCGAGGAAAGACCGAACGGAAGGGCGGTGAACTCGAACACCTACTCCTTCCAGAGGAACTGTAGGAAACGACGATGAGGTGGATAGATCGGAACCACAAGGTAAGCGTCCTTGAGGTCCAACCGTACCAACAAATCTCGCAGGAGGAGGATGTCTCGAAGAAGATGAATCCCCTCCATCTTGAAATGACGGTAGATCAACCAACCGTTGAATTCCTTCAGGTTGATCACCGGTTGGCGCCCACCGCCGGGCTTGTCGACCAAAAACAGATTTCTGAGGAAACCTGAAGGGTGCCGAGTTGAACGACGAATGGCCCCCTTGCGGAGGAGCTCCGCGACCTCTTCGTCTATCAACTGAGCGTCGTCCATTGAAAAGGCTATAGGACGGGGGGTACCCACCTGAGAGGGTATGTCGTAGAACTCCATATGGAACCCGCGGACAGTTTGTAGCACCCAAGCATCCGCTGTAAGTTCCTCCCATGCCCCCAGAAATGCCGCGAAACGGCTCTTCCGTGACTTGTCTGGGACTCTGTGAAGAGAAACATGCCGCAGAGACCCAGCAACCCCATAAAATAATCAACAATCAACCCCCAAAGAAGTATTACAAAAAACTCTGGGAGAGAAGAAAAAACACTTAACTGGCTGCGGAGCAGCGAAGAAAGAGGGGGAACACTGAGAAGGGACTCCTTATCTACTGGTCATGGACATAATGGAAGGACTCTTTGGAGATCATCCTCGTTGGAATGATGGGACTCGTAGTTCAAGAGACTTTGTTTTTTGTGGATTGTGTTATGGATAATGCTTTATTATTTTGTGATATAAGCATTTTTTCCTTTATAAGCTTTTCTGAGGCTGCTGTGTTTTTGGTATTGTAATAAATAGCGGAGAAAGAAAAGCATAATCTGAGCCTCCGGTCCTGCCATGGAATTCAGAAAACTTCTTAGGTCAGGGACATGTTAAGGGAAGGGTTTGGGGGGCCCCAGGCCAAACATTATTTTTGGAGGCCCCATGCTCAGAACAACGCTGAATTTCTTGTCCATTTTCATCTCATTCAAGCCCTCAGCAACTATGGTCTGATCATTGACAACCCTCTTTGTTGGCCCCCAAAACCTTAAAGGGGGACCTATTCCTTTAGGGGGCTTCCATTCAGTGCAAAACCTTTGAATATTTATGAGATATTGGAAGCCTGGGAGCCCCTTTTCATATTGTGTTGGGGGCTCCATCATGTTTGCGTTAGACGAATGTCTGGGACTGTCCTGAAAGCTTAATGATGGGTCCCCTAAAAAGTTGGGGTCCTTGGGCCAGAGCCCACATTTCCCAATCCTTAAAACATCTGTCTCTGGTTTGTCGTTAAGAAAATCGACACATGTCGCCCACTTACATGGGCGCTCTTACTACGCTTTCATGCAAGTACAGCAAGCCCTTCTTTCTCCACCAGAGAAATATTTTTTTCCCTGCACCCCATGAAATAACCCAATGAAATGAACCTTTTCACCTAATTTGGTCTTTACCAGCAATATTTTCTTATTGAAGATAAGAATACAACTAGAGTGCAAGCATAAATGACCGATGGTCCTAATTCTGATAATGCATATATCACACCCGCAGATTACTTTATGTGTGCCCCTAAATTGAACTTATATGTGTTAAGAATGGTGGGAGACAGGGCCAGTGACTCCAGTTCTTCCAAACAGCAGTCTTAGTACATCTAAGAATTGTTATTCAAAGATCCTGTTTTGAAAATGTAGGAATGATGGATTTTTCAGTGGATCCTTTTGTGCTTGTCTTCAATGCCGCAAACATATAAAGTCACGGGGGGCAATTGACAAAGGCATTTATGAGTATATGACATAGTACTACAGGATAGAGGTGGGCGAGCCAGTGAACGCTCGAGCCAGAGACTTGACTTTGGCCGAACCCCAGATCTTCTTGGCACTTCGAGCCCAAAACAAGCCGAGCTTTCAGTGGAAGTGATGTCTCTTAGTAGTTACAAACACTGACAGTGTAATGCGGGGAACCAGGGGCCATATTATCAAGAAAGGGCGATTCATTATCGCCGCTTTTATCGGCAGGAAACTGCCGCTAAAGCGGCGATAATGGGCTTGATAATATGCCCTTGTGAATTCCCATAGCAGCCCAGGTTAACACCAGAACCTGGGCTGCTATGGGAAATCACAAGGACATATTATGAAGCCATTATCGCCTCTTTAGCGGCAGTTTCCTTCTGATAAAAGCGGCGATAATGTATCGCCATTTCTTGATAATATGGCCCAAGGTCTACCCCGGCCTCCACTCTACATCCTGTAAATCCTGGTAGATCTCCCTGTGTCATAAAAAATGTGTAAAGTAGTCTGTTTCTACTATACAGTGTTAGTGGAAAAGGTTGGCACTATGTGAAACTGCTCTTAGATCCGGGGCCGACCCTTGGCTCTACTCTGGCTCGGCTCGCCCTGTTAATTTCTTGGCTCGCTCTCCTCTTCTACAGGAGTACTATTTCACATCCTCATAATCGTTTTTGTGAATTGGCCCCTGCAATTTCCATTTTGTATAAGTGAAAGTGCAAAGTGTGCACAGTGCTTTCTTGTATATAGGCATTCCCTGAAGATTTCAATTTTTTAGGTTTCGACCTGGCCGTAGCACTGCGAAGCAGGGCTACGCCCAGGCGAAAGCTATTGTTTACATTATGGGGACTTGAATCCGCCCCTTCTTCCATTGGCTAGCTCCATAAATGGAGGCTAGCCATTGGAAGACAGCGTTGTCAATCAGTCTTTCCCAGTGAGAACGCGATTCGGGGGCGTTTCTGGGTCTTTTTTTAAGCCCCGCCCTCTCCTCTTCCCATTGGCTGGAATGTTACCTTCCAGCCAATGGGAAGGGGAGAGCACAAAAAACACGCCCCCGAATCCCTACACGCACTCCCATCCCACCCCCGTCCATTCATTCCCATGTCCTCGCCCTCCCTCTCTCCCTTGGCCTTGTTTTTTTAGCCGTCTCTCTCCCGCCCGCCCACTGTCCATGCCTCCTCCCTCCCGCCCACCCACTGTCCGTGTTCGATGCCTTCGGGTAAAGTCCGCTATATAAATATGCATAAATAAAAGAAATAAATAAAATCCCCCTCCCTCCCGTTGTCCTGCCTTCTCCCTCCCGCCCACTGTCCGTGCCTCCTCCCTCCCACTGTCCGTGTTCGATGCCTTCGGGTAAAGTCGGCGCTATATAAATATGCATAAATAAAAGAAATAAATAAAATCCCCCTCCCTCCCGTTGTCCTGCCTTCTCCCTCCCGCCCGCCCGCCCACTGTCCGTGCCTCCTCCCTCCCGCCCGCCCACTGTCCGTGTTCGATGCCTTCGGGTAAAGTCCACGCTATATAAATATGCATAAATAAAATAAATAAATAAAATACCCCTCCCTCCCGTTGTCCTGCCTTCTCCCTCCCGCCCGCCCACTGTCCGTGCCTCCTCCCTCCCGCCCGCCCACTGTCTGTGATGCTGTGAGGAGAGGGGAAGGTGTGTGGGAGGGGCAGGCGCGAGACGGCGCGTGCCGTGCCTGGAAAGAGGAGCGTGGTGCGCGAGACCGGGGGACATGCACTTCTCCATCCCAGAGACCGAGACCCGCAGCGGGGAGGGCGGGTCCTCCTACGTGGTGAGTGATTGGGTCCCTGAGGGCACCCCGCGCCTCTCACCCCTCTGCTTTACTCTGCCCTTCTCACCCCACCTACCTCTGGCTGTCCCGCTGTCTGTCTCGCTGTCTGTCTGCGGGTGTTGTCACCCTCTCCTCCTGTGTCCAGCTGGCGGGGCTCCTTTTGATTATCCTGCATCTCTCGTGCCTGTCACCCCTCTTCTTACCCCGCCCCCCATCATGCCGGTACATGAGCATCCTCCTGTCTGTACCCCCACACCCCCTCTGCAGGGCCAGTCTCCCCTTCTGCCTACAATAGACTAGAGTCGACTCTGCACTGGTTTGCTGCACATTATCCACGATGCTGAGCAGCGTGACTAAAGAAAAGAAAACATGTTTCTGGGTGCAAACACCATGTATGTACTCGCCTACAAAATGACACAATCACTTTCTATTTCTTTAGTTCCGGATCCAAGTTGGGTCGGTCACTAAAAAAAACAAAAACGCATAAAATCAAGATTTGAGTTTGGGAGGCTGAAGCAGTGAAGGTGACGGCAACACTGGGGACAGGAGGAGAGGCAATAACACAAGGGGCAAGCCTCATGGGGCGGTGGGGGTGCAGGGAGGCAAAACGGAGGGCGCAGTGTGAATAAGCAAAGTGGAGGGCGCGGGCGGGGAGGACAGCACAAGATACGTTGAGAGCAAAGTGGAGCATCTGAGAGTAAACCGGGGAAAGAACAGCATTGAGCGGGTATGAGAGAAGCACACGGGCAAGACCGCAAAGGGGGGGAGGTACAGAAGGCTTGTACATTATGGAGTGGGCGGCGTTAAGCACATGGGTGACAGAGAGCAACACCAAGTGCAAGAAGAGAGAAGCACATGAGTGAGACAGCTGGGAAATACACGCATTCTCATGGAGTGTGAAACTCAAATCAAACAAGCATTTGTAATGCAAAAGGTATCGCATTTACGCGAGTTTAAGCTATTGGCATTGTAAATGGCAATGCCTTTTATTTAGGTTTTAAAACAAAAACAAAAATGAAAGGCATTATTTGCAATGTCAATAGCGCAAACTCGCGTAAATACGAAACCTATTGCATTGCAGATGCTTGTTATGTCTGGGGTCAATTAACAAAGGAATTTATTAGTACTTGGAGTTCTATTTCAGGTACTCATAAATGCCTTTGTGAGTTGACCTCACATTGCAAATAATCTTGTTTTTGAAGTAATACTAATTTAATTTATTTCTTTGGCTGATCTACAAGAATATATTGTAGCCTTAAGAGCACAGAAAAAAAATTATACTCATTTCATAATTTTCAATGAGAAAAGCAAATCTTACACCATAAAGTTTCCAATATAAATACATAACATTAAGCGCAGGCCATAGGAGAACCCATTTCTTAAATGAAGAAAGCATGAATGTTTGGTGACTGGTTTAAGATGATGAATGGTTCGACATTCCACAAGAGAATGAGCCCCGGATGGGTCCTAGAGGAGATAGGAATCTTGGAGTTTTTCTGACGTCATCTCTTTAGAAGTTGAACGCTCGTGCAGCCCTGTTTTGGAGAATATTCAGCCTGTTTTGCCGCCCCCCCTGGGGGGGAATGTGAGTGGAATGAACTGGACAGCCTGTGACCTGTTGGCGAGTCTTGCTGCAGGCTTCCCACAGATACCTGCTGAGCGCCAGGTTTGACTGACACATTGCAAGTGGTGTCGTGCGAGGGCCTCGTGGGGCGTATTTGTAAAATTTGCGCTGCCCTGCGTCACAGGGAACAGGCAGGAATGTGCCTTATTTATCCAGTATGGTGCATTCTTGTCCTTTCCCATTGCACCATTATGGTAGCCTAGCGCCAACACAGGCACCCTCAAACCATGGTGCGAAGGTGTCTGCATTGTTGGCAGGATTGCTTTTGTGCAGGAAGGATCACCTTCCTGCGCAAAAACAATTCTGAGGGGCTTTTTCCTCTTTCGAGGCGTGCTGCATTTTGCAACACACATAAAAATAGGAAAAAACGAGGAGAAATAAACATATTTCTTCTTGTTACGCCTCTCTCGGAGATGCGTATATTTTTTACGCATCCCCAGGTTTACCAGGTTCGATAAATCTGCAAATGAGCCAAAAAACATGGGAGTTATGTGTGAACACCCACGCAACACCCACGCAACACCCACGCAACACCCACGCAACACCCATGGAACACCCATGGAACACCCATGGAACACCCATGCAACACCCATGGAACACCCACGCAACACCCATGGAACACCCATGGAACACCCATGGAACACCCACGCAACACCCATGGAACACCCATGGAACACCCACGCAATACCCATGGAGCACCCATGGAACACCCATGGAAACCCACGCAACACCCATGGAACACCCATGCAACACCCACGCAACACCCATGCAACACCCAGGGAACACCCACGCAACACCCATGGAGCACCCATGGAACACCCACGCAACACCCACGCAACACCCATGGAACACCCATGCAACACCCATGGAACACCCACGCAACACCCATGGAACACCCATGGAACACCCACGGAACACCTTCCTGGTGCAGAGTAATGCAACGCAGTGATGTGTGCTTCGTCGCATTACTCCAGTTTTATGAAGCCATGCAAAGCCACGCAAAGTGGCTTTGTGTGGCTTCATAAATCTGCCTTAGAGGTAAGCGTGACTCATGTACTACGTTGTGTGGTGCGAGCATGATGCAAACCTCTCATAAATATGCCCCCGTGTTTCTCCCTTTCTTGAAACCACAGATCATGCACGCAGCTTCTTTAAACTAATTTGTAGCATTTCTCCTGCACAAGGAAATCCTCTGCCTGGTCATCGCATACTGCAACTACAACCTGATTTTGAGCAATGCGGTTGGCCAAAAACCAAGAGAAGGACCATTCATGCCTCCATCAGATAAGCATTCATTTAATAGACTCTAGATTGGGGAGAGGATGTGGCCTAACGGCTAGGGCAGTCGACCTCAAATCTGGGGAACAGGTTCAAGTCTCGGCAATGATGCTCAACATCCTGTGATTCTGCGAAATCCCTTTATTTCCCCGTGCCTAACAAAAAAATGAATGTGTCCTTCTGTAACGCAACTGATGCTCGTGTATAGCTCTTTGATACCCCATACCTTCGGGTTAAGTTTGCGCTATAGAAAACGATGAGAAAAAAAAAGATAGTGAGTAACACCTGGCAGAGACACCTCTGTCTTGGCCAAGATGCGAATTGGACTCCCAAAGACCTGGCAGCAGAACAGCTGACCAATCAAAGGTGACTGGTACTCCACAAAGCCAAGGTGCTTGAAATATCCAAGCTCTCGTGACATATTGATCCTCCAGCTGTTGATCCAGTGTGTTGTCATTGCTGTTATTGGAGCAGGACCAAATCCGATTTGTAAGTGGTTGATCCCTGTCTGTAGTGGCAAAGTGAGCGGGAAAATGATGGAGTGGAATGTGACTTAGCATAATTATGAGTTGCTGAGATTAATTCAATCACTGCACCCAAGACTTTTTGTCTTCGTCTGCCGTCATTAAAATACACGCTCGGGTTGAAGATGTCTGCAAACATTTTTTTATTCAAGATCTGATATGCAAGAATGAATCAAATACTGTGCCTGCACTATTTGGTATTAGAGACCTTATGTAGTCAAAGTCATTATTACCACGTGGTCTAATTTAATTGGTGCTATTTAGAGAATTTAGAGAACCAAAGCTACAAGACTCTGATTGTAGTAATATACAAGATAAAAGTGAATCCCTCCTAACACGTTATGTCAAGAACAGGAAGCGGAAGTCATGCCTACGTGCAGCACCGATGAATGGCGTGCAGACCCTCCAGTGCCCCAATGATACTGTTAGGGCACATGTAGGTGTCATTTTCGGCTTTACCTGTCTGTTGTCGGAAGATCTGATCTGTACAATACCAATACTTGAGTGGGACTTAGGTCAGCCCACTGCTTATCATTGGTTGATTTCCTTGTCAATCTCACTTGCTTTCCTCTTATTCAGTGGCTATAATGCCGTAGAGTATGAGGTATGTGGCAGGAAGAGGTCACTCTTGTCGTAAACTAGGCAGGAAGTCTATGTGCGGTGCAGCAGGCCTTTGCCACTTTGCTGATGGTGAAGCCTGCCTGTGCATAGTTAGTTTATGTTCTCTTTCCCTCGTGTTCTCTCTTTCTCCATTTCTCTGAGCCTCATAATGAAAAGATGTTCCTATAAATAGACACGCACTTGTTATCTTTTGGCGTGTAGACCTGTGAATGGCTGCTTAGTAGAACAAGCAACAGTTTTGCAATCCATATTTTAATTCTGTAAAACAGAGGGGAGGGGGGGGGGGGAAACATTGTGCAGTGGGATTTTCTACTCGAGTTTCTGGATTGTGAACACTGAAACTCTTGGAAACACATTACATATTCTCAAATTTGCCCTAAAGCTCAAAATGAAAGATGCACAAACTCAGGAAAAATCCCAGGGTGGAGTCTGAGTCTGCAAGAAAGGGGCACACTCACATCTGAGTGGGACTAATAAGGCAGGAGTTTAAGGTAGCTGCAATTTGTTTTCACTTGTAGTGTATTGCTGAAGGCATCCTCCCGTGCTTTCTCTCGCTGTCTGGTCCTCGTCTCACACTAGGGGTTCAGAGTCTAATGCCACCTCCTGAAGAACCATGAAACGCCCTGGCTTAGAACAGGGACCTTCCCTGACCCCACAGATTCTAAGAGCCACTCGTCCGGTGTCTGTGACTAACAGGGGTCTATTTCTAGAAAGGAAATGCTCTGGTAACAAGCTATGCTGCGGATTAGAAAGTGCCTCACTGACAATGCATTCCACCTTGTTTGATAGATTACACAATGATGCTATCAAAGTTCACACTAGCACAGTCTAGCAACAGGTGTACCATCTACCTTTAAGGTTTTTGGTGAAAACAGGAACATCTTGGGTTTGGACTCAAACCTATCAATCTTGTTGTTTAAATATGTCCCACCTAGAAAATCAGAGACCCAGGGAGGTGTATGTGTGAGAGCAGACGCTAGCCCAAATAGACCTAACATAAAGTTACAACTTACTTGTAAGGGACCTCATCTTATTTAACCTATATTTGATACTGAAAGCCTCCAATGCCCTTGTTAGAAATGGGGGTCTCTAGTTGGCAGAGGTAGGTACCTTTGACCAAATAGGGACCCTTGCTTCCAGTCAGGGTAAAGGTGATACACACTTTAGATAACCCCTGCTCACCCCCTTGGCAGCTTAGCACGAGCTGACAGGCTTATCCCAAAAGGCAATGTGTAAAGTATTTGTACCAACACTCACAGTAACACAGTGAAAACACCACAAATGGACACTACACCAGTTTATAAAAATAAAGTATCCTTATCTAAACTAAACAAGACCAAAACAACAAAAATCAAAGCTACACAGTTTAAAAATATGACTTTAAAAAGGGTTTAAGACCTTGTACCATAGAAATCTATGAAGGCCTGACTTTTCACCAAAGTACCTGTAGGTGCGACAAAAGTTCCCAAGCTAAACAGCCGCTGCGTCGGAAAACAAAGAGATGCAACACTCCTGAGACCCTGGGGAGGCGATGGAACAGTCCCGCTGCATGCAGCAGACGGGTTGCGTCGAGCCCGGTCTGTAGGTGCAGCGATGCGTCGAGTCTTCGTGCCTGTTTGCAGGTGATGCATTGGGCAAGAGTCTCGCACAGGTACGATGCGTGGATCTTTGGGATGCGACGGCGATTGATGCGCCGGCGTTGTGCGGCGTCGGTCCTCTTCATCCACGATCCCTCGATGCGTTGGATCTTTGCAGTGGCACGGCGATGCGATGGAAATCCTCTCACGCCGTCGAGATGCGCCAGTGAAACGTGCCGCAGTAAGCAATGCATCGGGTTTTGCAGTTCTTTGACGCTTCTTTTTCTTCCAGCTCCCAAACAGAGGCAAACAACCTCCAGAGGCCCTTTAACTGGGCCAGGCACTCTAGGCAGGTCAGAACTCACACAGCAGAGTTCAGGGGAGCTGGGGGTGAAGTCCTTTTGTTTCTGGGAATTCAAAACAAGAGGCCAGCTCTCCTCAGGCCCTTGGAGATCTTCTTCAAGCAGGGGACACAGCACATAGCAAAGTCCTTCTCCATTTCTTGGCAAAATAGCAACTGCAGGTTAGCCCCAGAACACCCAGCAAAGGCAGTCCTTCTCTTCAGTTTCTCCAGCTCTTCTCGTCAGCAAAGGTTCCTCTTGAACTCCAGGAATGATCTAAAGTTCCAGGGTTTCAGCTCTCATATTTATACCCCAAAAGTCTTTGTCCTCTAGGTATAAGGTGTCCTGGACCCAGTCCAAACAAGTTCTGGGTGCACTCTGCCAGTCCACACTTTCTTCTTCCTTTGTTATTGTGGGCCAGGGTCATCAGACGCACCACAGGGGGTGGCGCCAGCATTGTGGAAGCCAGACACAGCCCTATTCAGGCCCAGGTGCTACTCCTCCCACCACTCCAAATGCAGATCGGCCTATTCAGCCTAGTGCTGACTCACCCAGACTCATGGAGCCACTCCAGCCCCTGTCACTCTCAAGCCAGACAGGTCAATCCACAAACAGGCAGAGGTACACAGAAAGGTTGAACAAGAAAATAGCCCCTTTCTAAAAGTGCTATTTTCAAACACAGAATTTAAAAACCATCCTTCCTAAAAGATGTATTATTAAATTCTGTGTTCTGGGATACCTAATTTCTTATCTTACTCCTATGGGAAGATACGCTTCTAAAACTGTTACACGGCATTCCCCATTCTGTCCTATGGGCAAGATAGCCTTTCACTAGTGAAAAACGAAATTGGCAGCATTTCACTATCAGGACATGGTACACACACCAGTACATGTCCTACCTTTCACATACACTGCACCCTACCCAGGAGGGTACCTTGGGCCTACCATAGGGGTGTCCTATGTGTAAGAAAAGGGAAGGGTAAGGCCTGGCAAGTGGGTACAATGGCCAGGTGAACATGGCAGTTAACAAACTGTGCACAGGCACTGTGGTGGCAGGCCTATGACATCATTTCAGGGCTACACAATCAGTGCTGCAAGCACACTAGTAGCATTTGAGTAACCAGCCTTGGCCACTCAGTGCACGTTACTAGGTACCTACTGGTAAGACAAATATGCCAATCATGGACAACCAATCACAATAACAATTTACACAGAGAGCTTATGCACGTTAGCACTGATCAGCAGGGTTAAAGTGCCCAGAGTCCTAAAGCCAACAAACACAGTTCAGGAAAAAATAGGAGGAAGAATCAAAAACGTTTGGGGATAACCCTGCAAAAAGGGCCATTTCCAACAGCCCTTCAATTTCCAGATGAGTAGCAGAATCAGGCATTAATGTAAAACATTTGTGATCCCTTGTTGTGAAAAACTGCAATGATTTGAATCACTGTTTCACACTTGAGAAAAGAGATCATAGAGGGTTTAAAATTGTTTTCCAGGGATGGCAACAGATTGTGATGATTCATATGCAGATATATATTGGAAGAGGATCTTTTGGGTCTGACAAATACTAGGACTACAGCTTTCACCTAATTTCATAGGAGGAATGTACTATCCTAGGGTTTATACAGGCATGATTCTCATTTGAGGCTTCACTTGTCCTTGATACGCTGCTTCCACCGTACTACTAAATCATAATGAAGAACAAAGATTGCCAGAAGTAAATCAATCAATACATCTAACATGATTTATAAAGCACTGCTATTTACCTGCGAGGGTATCAAGGTGCTGAGAGCCATGCTGTGCGCGTGGAATCAGTTGAATAACCGGGTCTCGAGTCCTTTTCTGAATTCCTGAAGAGACGGTGAGGTCCAGAGTTGGAGGGGGAGGCTTTTCCAGGACTTCGAGGTGAGGTAGGAGAAGAAGCGTCCTCCACTGTTTCTGCGGCACATGCGGGTGGTGTGAGCAAGGGAGATGGAGGCGGAGCCTAGGTGTCTGGATGGTTGGTGGAAGTTCAGGCAGTGGTTGATGTAAGCTGTTCTTTGATTGTGCAGGGATTCATAGGCGTGGGTCAGCATATTGAATTGAAATCTCATGTGTACGGGGAGCCAGTGGAGTTTCTTGAGGTGTGGGGTATTGTGGGTCCATCTGGGGAGGTCGAGGATGAAAATGGCCACTGAATTCTGTGGCAGAGGTGGTTTTTATTTACGCAAAATCTGAAAGATGTGGAGAAGTTTCTTTCAGGAAGAGGAAGTAATATCAGGAAGCAGAGGTACCCACACCTAATGGTCCCAGTTTTAAACCTTCATTTCAGATCAGAAGAAGGCAAGCACAGGAGATTTGAAGGACGGGGAGGTGAAAACTAGTACGAGAACTCACCATCTACACTTCAGTGTTAGAGGCAGGACTTACAGAGCAAGAGTGGTGGAGCTACTGTTCAAGGCCCACATAGACCATGGCAACATGCTGGGCACCATTTCCCAGTTGTTTCGCCCCTTTTTGCCTCCTCTTAGTTTGTCACTCATTATTGTGTCTCTACACTTCATTATTTTCTCCCTGTCTCGGATCTCTGTGTCTATGGTCCCTTAATCCTATATTATCCGTGTCCGCTTGTCAGGAATCAGCAGGGTTTCTGAGGTGCTAGAAAGATTATGAGACCAGCCTCAAGACGTTTTACGTTAGTGCTGTGGCACACCGGTCTATGGAAGCTGAGACACCATAAATAACTAGGTAGCCAGAGTCAGGGGTGGCCACGACAAGATACCGTCAAGATAAAGGGCCAGATGTAGGTAATTCTATTTTACCACTTCTTAAATACCGAATTTTACCGATTCGGTATTTAAGAAGTGGTAAAATAGAGGGGGGGAATGTAGGTATTTCAGAATCGGTAAATACCGAATTGTTAAGATTCGGTATTTACCGATTCTGTAAATACCGATTCGGTAATGCCCATTGATTCCTATGGGCCTTGAAGCCCATAGGAATCAATGGGCAATACCGAATCGGTGTTTACCGATTCGGTAAATACCGATTCCAGCAAGGGTGCAGGGGGTGTCACTTTGACACCCTCTAGCACCCCAAATACGGGCATGTGTGCCATGTGGCACACAGACATGCCCTAAGGGCATGTCTGTCTGTCACATGGCATAGGTGTGCATGCACACATGTGCATGCACACCTGGATTCGGTATTTTACCCCCCAATTGGATTGGATTGGGTGGTAAAATACCGAATCTGTAAGGCCTTAAGGACTCTGAAGAGTCCCACCTACATCTGGCTGTTACCGAATCGGTAAAAATACCGATTCTGTATTTTACCGAATCTGTAAATTTACCGATTCGGTAAATTTACAGAATCAGTAAAATAGGCCCCCTACATCACAAATACCCATTTACCGGTCGGTAACGCCGTTACCGGTCGGTAAATGGCCTCCTACATCTGGCCCATAGTCTTTAGGAAAGCTGTAGAAAGCTGTCTTGCAAGCTTTACATTGTACTGACTCTTCACTGTCGCTAGTTCTTCCACCCTTGTCCTCCTTCACATTTCTTGTTTTCTCCCTTTATGGTCCCTGGAGTCCCTTGACCTCCTCGCCTATTTACAATGACTTTGCTCTTTGGATTTTGGTTTGAATCTTGCATTTTACGGTGGATTTACCTTTATGACTCTCTGACTCTTTTCCCTGCTGTGCTGTCCTTGCTCTTTGGAATCTGCTTTGACTTTGCTGACTGGCTGTGTTTCTCACACTCCCTTTTTCTTACTCCTTTCCTGAGTTTAGTGCTTACTGGCTTTACTTCTTCCTAACTTAGGTCACTGTGACCCGCCTTTTGGAAGCCAACAAGTTGTTTGAAATATCATGCATCGCTGAATAAATCACTTTAATACTCCATGCATCTTTTTCGACTAGGGCACAACCTTCTGAGAGTATTCATGAATCAATCTCTCTCTCTCTCTCTCTCTCTCTCTCTCTCGCTCTCTCTCTCTCTCTCTCTCTCTCTCTCTCTCCCTCCCTCCCTCATGGTGATACTCTGTTCTGTTCCTGTATCCTGGCAGCACTGAGGTATTAACATTCAGTACTGCAGTTGGAACAAGTGGACACATGGGACTGTCTGCAATACCCTTTGAGGAATGATAACCCATTCTCATAACCTGACAGAATCAAATGTGTTCTCTTCCTTTGAAAACGTCTGCATGGTTTTCATATCCAATTTTCTCTTCCATTCACACTTTTGTTTACAGTGCTACCTGCTTCAAGAAAATCTTAGATTATACTTTGTGCACCCAAAGCGTTCCTGAAAAATGTCTTGCTACTGGGTGATTATAAGTTTTGTATGGATATTCAGAGCAATAAACAAGTCATTGTGAAAACATAGGGGCATACCATCAACGGATTGCGATAATTATCGCAAAGCGTGCTTAGCGCGTTTTTATTATCGCCGGCTATCGCTGGATTTCATCGCCGTGGTATTAACAACGCTTTGCTCCAAGGCAATATGAAAGCCAGCCATAGCTGTGAGAACATGCTTTATCGTGAGAAAACAAGCAATAATTTTCCTGCGATACTGAAAACCTTGCTAATAGGCAGGTTTGGACTTAGCCATCTTTTATATGGGGGGTGGATTGCAAGGCTAAGTCGTATTTTTAGCAGGAGTTAAAAACCTTCGAGAAAGGGGGCTTAGCGCGGCTTTCATTCTTGCATCGCGGGTCCGATGCAGCCTAGTTAGTATCCCGAAGCTGTCTTAGCGAGTGTTTGTCATGGAGTTGTGTGAAGGAACGCCCACTTTTCATGTCATTAGCGATAAATATCGCTGACATGCCAAGTGGCCAAAAAAACGGCTGCTACCTCAAGGTAACAAGCGCTAATGCTTGATAGCGAGTCCTTGTTAATAGTGCGATTGAAAAATCGCCGCTTTTTCGGGGATATGTGCCAAAAAAGCGGCGATACTTCTCTTGATAATATGCCCCTGAAACCTTTATTTCTATTGCTTTAATGCCAATTTCCGCCTCACACCTGTATATCACAACTTGCATGGATATAATTTGTAATCAAATATATATGTTGTATAACTTATTAATTTGAAGTGCCCTTTAGTCTGAATATTCTTGTTAAGTTTCATAACTCTAGCATTCAAGGTAGTGCATTTGCACATTTCTGGCAACTTGTAGTAAAGCGTAGCCACGCTTTTGATGTTGGCAATCAAAAGTGCTATTTTAAGAAATGAATGTGTTCATGTACTTTATCTTGGTTTGAAGAACATCTCACATTTTCATTGTGAGGAGATCCTGTCCCCTGCACGTTAGACTAGTTTCGATGAAAGGAACAGGTTTCTTTCTCATGTTTGTGCTCCATCGACTTGTTTTGAGGGGAAAATGTACATAAACCACTCAAACTTGCATGTATTTTAGGGAGAGAATAAATCAAAGTTTATTTAGACCTTAGTCCATTAAACCGAATTCCATACTAACAATGTCTTACACTTAAGATGTCTGCATTTACAATGGCAACTAAAATACATAGAAAATATGCCTAAATATGAATATGATTAACACAGATAAAATGTAAAAGATTGCATATTAGAATAATTTACACAGATACGCTTTCAATTGCAACCCTAAGAAATAAATTAAAACCAAACTTACAATTACTGTTCTCAGAAAGGACCTTTTCTTCCCTCCTCTTTTTTCCACTTACGTACAACTACTATGAACCTCCTTATTGAACAGGCAACAACTAAAAATCAAATGTTGTATAAAACTTGTATCGCTTCCATGCATTTAAGCATTATATGCTCCAACTGGTCGCTTTGGGGAAGAACTCTGATCACTTCAAATGATAATTGTCTCTTGATTATATGATGTGCCACTCACTATTTTTGCATTAAAACCCATATTAGATTTTTGACTTTCTGACATATTGTGTTTTATTTGAACACCATGGAAGTAGTTGCAACTGCGAGCCACTAGGAATCATCCAACTGCTTTCAGTGCCAACCCATACAGCAGGCCACATACTGGATGTAGATTTTTACTGTTCGCCTGGAAAGCATGCATGTCCTGTCAGCAAAATCTATTGTGAAGACAAAAAACCTTGCATACAGGCTTATAGCCTGCCCAATACTGACCAGCACTCACCATTGGTTGGCTTTCATGCCACTCTTGCTTCCTTACTTCTTATTGGTAACATTGCCTGCTTCCTCCAGGCTGCTCGCCTCCTCTTGCTTTCTTCTTTGGGCTTCTTACCCTGCTGTGTGGAGCATGGACATATTACAGCGTCCTGTTTGCAGCAAATGTCCTTCCACTGGCTGCGTGTTGCCCCATATACTGTCTATATTTATACTATTAATTGCAAAAAGAAGGGGACCCCTGGAACTAGTGAGAAGTACACCTAGACAGGGAAGGTACAAATATGTAAAGTTTCTAGGGCTACTTCAGAACCATTAGCAATTCCCTATTAATTAATTAAGGGAAACACACAACAGTGACACTCCAAACAACACATTTTTAGAAAAGTACAAAATATTTATTCATTTTTTTATATCAATAAATTATCGGATATATTTTTTATATAATCATATACATATATTGGAAAATTGATATAACAGACATTAACTACACAAATTAGCACAGACGCACAACATTCTTACTTCTTTCATACAATAGCATGTATCCTTCAAACATACACATACAAATAAATATCATAAAAAATTGTGTCACACCAAAGTTGATATGAATTGTATCTTAATAAAACAATGATCATAGAGAGGAAACACAGTAATAATTCTGTGTAGACGGATTATTAGGTCTTTTAGATGTAGACCAGGTGGACGGCTGGATCAACGCGCGGTTCGACAGAAACACTGTCTTCATCAGGAGTTTTCACCTTTGACAACTGTGCTCTGAAAAAAGATAATAACATGTATATAAGGCTAAACATATCTAAATTGTTCATAATGTGTCACTGTTGGAGTACTGATACTTGCATACTAATAACAAAACCTAATAAACAATACAAAAAAGGATAAATTCTCAACTAACAGAGGAAACCTCATTGAGTTTTACATGATAGTCTGAACAGATACAGGTATGGCCATTATTTTACCTGTATCTGTTCAGACTATCGTCACTCGTCAAGAAATACTTTATTCGGTTCAATATTCAAAAACCATAAAAGTACAGACATGCATAAAAAATGGTCCAAAGATCACAATACAACATTAAGAAGAATATCATTCTACAGTTAAAAAGGAAATGTGCAACAATTAAATTTTTACAGAATAAAAAACTTGATTCAGGTTACAATAGGCATGGTTATGGTGGATATTCTATGTCCAGTTAATCTTTTTTCCCAATCTCACAGCAATGGTTACAAATTTGGCCACATTATAGATTTCCCAGATGCTTGTTAACAGCTGAAGATACAATAAAGCGGGTTTTACCTGCCTGAAACTTCTCCCCTTTAGTAGGGGTATAATGAATTTTCTCCTGATATCGTTAAAGTGGGCACAGAAAAATAAGTAGTGGGCAGTATCCATGATTGAATGACCATCACAGTTACATAGATTCAGATCCACATCCCTGGTCCAGCCAGGGCGGCCAGTGATTAACAGATGGACTTTGTTCAGTCGAAACTTAGTGAGAAGATACCTGTGATTTGAATTATTAACAATCTTCAGATAGAGTTCCGGTTCGTGGTCTGAAGAGACAATCAATTGGTGGGACCGAACAGAGGGCTTTATCAGCTCCCTGCTTTCTCTGTCCATCCCACTATGCTGCAAGAAACTACTCTTTGCCCACTTCAGGTCAGCTTTCACGAGGGTAGATGGATTATGAAACATATCAGGCCGTCCCAACTTTACACATGTCTGTTCAACATATTTCAGCCAGGGGATATTGTTCCAATGATCTAGTTTTAAGCAATCCTTCAAGATTTCATGGTTAACTTCCAGCTCTAAGTTGAGCCACACCGATATCCATTTTAAAAGTGGGGCCATAGAGACTCGATCCTCCAAGTAATCCACCCCGCATTCCTGATGGACAATGAAGCTGGCAGTGGATCTTGGTAAGGAGAGTATTGATTTTAAGAAGTTATCTTCGATCACTTGAAGGAATTTAATGGGCCTAAAGCCCCACAAATCTGCACCATACATGGCGATAGCAATGCATTTGGCAGCATACACTTTTAAGACTGCCTCTATGGGCTTCACCCCAAGTTTACGAGAGAAACCCAGTACCGCCGATATGGATCGTGCCAAAACCTTTTTTTTCTCCAACATTTGGGGGTGCCATGTAGAACGGTCATCAAACACGACCCCCAAGTAAGGGAATCTTGAGACTCTTGATAACTTGTGGCCGTTACAGTGCAGGGTCATGACATTCTTTTTGGCCTTTGCATTGTGGCCTACCACCATAACATGAGATTTGCCAAAATTGATACTTAAATCCAGTTTTATCATAAAAGTATAAAAAGATTTCCACAGACTTTGTAAACCCACTGTGGTTCTAGCTATGAGAGCAGCATCGTCCGCATACAATAATGCTGGCAGTAGGTATTTCCCTGCCCTGGGTATATCTTTACAGGCTGTGCTCAATATTCCACCCAAATCATTGATATATAGTGTAAAAAGCAGGGGAGCGAGAATGCAGCCCTGCCTAACACCATTGGTGATACTGATTTTCCCTGTACAATTCCCTTTTCTATCATAGCGGACCGTGGCAGTAAGTTCCCTATGAAGGTCAGCTAGAAAATACACAACATTTGGGTCAATTCCAATACTAAGGAGCTGTCCCCACAACTTGGATCTGTTAACTCGGTCGAATGCCGAGGACAGATCCATAAATGCAATATACAGGGATCCCTGCTTTGCTTGTGTATATTTCCCTATTAGCAATTGTAAGTTTAGACTTTGGTCAATGGTGCTGCGCCCCTTTCTAAAACCATACTGAAGGGGGGAGACGGTGTTAGTCTCCTCTAACCATTCAGTCAGTTTGCTAAGGACCACTCTCCCTAGGACCTTGACCGCAGAGTCTATCAGGGATATGGGGCGATAGTTTCCAGGGTCCCCTCTGTCCCCTTTTTTGTATATAGGGACAATCACTGATTGGGTCCATGATTCTGGGATTCCTGCTTTGAAAATTCTGTTGAAAACTCTAGCTAAGATTTTGGACCAGAATAAAATATCAACTTTAAAAAGATCCGCGGGGACCCCATCCGGCCCAGGGGCTTTATTGCTGGTCATTTTCCCAATGGCCACGGCCACCTCTTCCTCATCTACCATTAAGCTATAAGGGAGTTGAGAGAAACTGGTCGTATCTTCAACTCCAGAGGTTTCCTGTTCATAAACAGATTTAAAGTGCAAGTGCCATTTTTCTTCTTGGATACCACAATCCAGATCGTTATTGCTTGAATCCGAGAAAAAAGGTTGGTTCACCAAGGCCCAAAATTTGGCGCTGCTTTTTAAAACATCAATTGAGGTCAGGTCGGCCCAAGCGTCCTCTCTGATCTCACGGCGCCTATTTTCAATGGTGGACTTATATTCTTTCCTAAGGGTGGCCACAAGCATTCTATCTACTGGTTTGGATCTTAGTGCTATTTTTAACTTGTGATTAGCAGCAGAACATTTGTTATCAAACCAGCCTTCCTTGCCTAGGGTTTTCCTTTTACCCTGTCGCGTCAGGTTGGACAGAATATCGGCACAGACCCTTTTATACGCCTCTATTACCTCATTATCCTCCGCCTGATCATCCATACAGAGTTTTATGGCCTCCTGACTACTGATACACAGGTTACTAAAAAAGTCCTCAGGAATTATCTTACACCACCTGATTCTACGAGCCTGGTCAGTTGATCGTATATCACATTTATCCACCAAACTCAAGCAACTTTCCTTAGTATCAAATACATTCTTTACTTTTAATACAACCAGATTATGGTCACTATGATGCGACCCTACAACAGAGTAATTGATAATTTGGCTCCCATAACTACTACTCAAGAAAATGTAATCAATTGTGGACCCACATCCATGACCCGTAAAAGTAGGGGTATCCTCCTCCCCCCCAGTCAGCAACATCAACCCATTTTCAGCCAACAGGGATTCTAAAAACGTTCCCTGCTCTGAATGTTCGAAGTGGATATTCTCTTCATCCGGAGGACCAAATAAAACATTGGGGGAACATTTGTCCTGGCAACCATGAACATTAAAATCTCCCAGTAAGATGACGACACATTCAGTCTCTATGGACTCCTTAAAGTTAACTAAAAAAGAGTTTAACCTCAGCAGATTATCAACTGGATGTTCCCTATCAAAGGAGTTATAGAAATTCACTAGCAATACCGTATTAGAGCCCCTATGTGTTATTGAGACTGCAAGGCAGTAAGGGCTGCCAGTAGGAATTTCTTTATGGGTGCCCGGGATCTTGGCAGATATTAATGTAACCAGACCACCTTTGGCCCGCCCTCGCTTTGAATTTACTGCTGGAAGAAAAAAAGTGGTAAAGCCATCCACAGTGAGTATGTTGTCAATGGCCCATGTTTCCTGCATGGCTATTATGTCTGTGGTGCCTATGAGGTCTCTCCAGTAAGGGTCATCGATTTTGCTCCTAAGACCCGCAATGTTCCATGTGCCCAATGTGATCCCCCGCCTGCCCTTTTCACTTTCGTCTTTCGCACGAGATGCTGTTCTTCCCCCAGTACCCTTACCTACAATAAGCACAGGGTCAGAATTTATCACAATGTTTAGTTCTTGTGCAGGCTGACTACCCTGCAGGGAAGTGGAAGGGATATTTTGCACCTGTTTAATGGGTGAGCCCGATTCTTGTCAATCTACCCACTCCATAAATGATGGGCACTCGTAGTGGTTAAACGTTGGAACGTTAAAGTAGTTTTCTTGCCCATTCCCAAAATGGTGGTCATAGTGTGGGTAGCTATTTTGGGGCCCTGCAGCAAACCCTCCCTGGAAAGGTCTGGCCCTTCTTCTCCTGGCTAAGTTCCAGCCATCCTCACCGCCCTCCTCCCAACCACGGGGGTACACCTCCCATGGGGGTTAAGCCTCTGTCTGTTTTTATGATCCTGTGTACCCCTTAACCAGCTCCATCTTTTGTCTAATTGATTCCCCTGTGCATAAAAGTAGGAGAGTGGCCTGGCAATAACCGTGCTTGTCTGGTAGCGCGGAGCGCCGGCAAAGATGTA
Organism: Lissotriton helveticus; assembly: GCF_964261635.1. Lineage (NCBI taxonomy): Eukaryota > Metazoa > Chordata > Amphibia > Caudata > Salamandridae > Lissotriton > Lissotriton helveticus. The sequence continues at coordinate 98,877,861 of NC_136059.1, forward strand.
ATTTGCCACCTGTGGGTTCTCAAAGGTAACCACAATGCAGTCACCTTTTAGGTTTTTCCTGTTGCCACCAACCCAAGGGGTTCTCTCAATCATAAGGATATTACTAGGCATGCCAGGTGGTAATGGGTGGTTTTTTGACAACCAGTGACATACTTTATTTTTTAAGGCCTGGTAAGATTCTACTTCAGTTGATGCAAGTTCAGTAACCCCAGTTAGGATCACAACATACGAACATGCATCCGGGGGAAGATGGACATTTCTCCGAGGCTCTCTCTTGTCTTTTTGGGCCTGGTCAGATTTAGGGGTCGGGGGTGTAGGGTCTTTAGATTTAACTTGTGGGATAACCTTGGGTTTGGCTGGGTTTAAGATTTGTTTAGGGTTGGGGGTCATTAACGTGGTGATTACTGGATTGACGGTGTTACTAGGGTTAACGGATACATTTTTTTTAGTAGTAGGGACACTTTTATTAGTCACAATTGGCTTATTCGTTGCAGTTTTTACTTGTGGCACCTTATTATTCAAATTAAAACTAGGGGCACTTATATCTTTATGAATATTTTTTAAAATAGTTTCTAAACAGCGTAGCCTAACTTCGATGGGTTCCAGGAGAATTTTCAGCATTTCAAGGACGTTATTGTTTACCATGCTTAGGCTCATTCTGTCCTCACTGGGTCTGACATGATTATCTACTGCCCCACTTAATTCCAAAATTTCCTCTAGGCTGCTGTCAATGACAGTGTCATCTGGTAGGCTTAGGGGTAGACCAACATTAGCTTGGTATACTCCCCCCGTATCAGCAGTGTGAGAAACCAGGTTACTACTCATATTTATCAGCGCCAAATCTGGGGTGGGTGAATCTTGAGTTTGGGTAATGTGTGCTTTTTTACCTTTGCGACTAACAGGTTTCTTAGTCTTTTGTTTAGGAATTGCCCCCTCTTTCATGCCCCTTTGATGTAGTTCATTGACCATAGAGAGATTTTCAGGCTCAATTTCAACTAAGCCAGTGTCTACTAACAAGGTGAGATTAGGGGTAGCCTCCAAGCCGTCTTGAGAACTCAAGACGTCATTACCCCCCTCATTGTGTACAGTAACAAGGGTATTTGGGCCTGTTACAGCGTGTGGGGTACGGGCTTGAGCTATAAGGCCTAAAGAGGATCGCTTGGCCATAGCCAAGTCTTGGGACACCCTTCTATCCATTAAAATAATCCCTTCGTCTATTAATGCATTAGTCCGAACAATAAAATCATCAAGAGTGCCAGTCAGTTTTTTTACCCCAGCAGCTGCCATACTTCTGGTCTCTCGACAGTTCATAACAGTCCCTGAAAAAATGACAGTGGTAAGTTTTAACAGTTATGCTAGTCGAGCGCAAAAGACAATCCAATGTGTCAGTCCCGTAAAATTGCGAAACGTTAATTGTAGGCAGACTTATAGTTATTTAAAGGTCCGAGCTCCCAGGGGCTGATGACCAACAGACAGCGTGGGTGGCCCAGGCCAGGCTCCTCAGGCCTCTGAGGGTCACAGAGGGCCCGCCCTTTGCCCGGGCTTAGCCCCGGGCGTCCCGCGTAGCGGGGGTCTGCCCTTCCTAATGAGGTGATGAGGTGGCTGGGGGTGGGGCAACCAGGGAGAGCGTCCAGGTGCAGGTGATGGCAACACAGGGACTCCTGGGAAATGGAGTCCCTGACCCTCACCTGGCGCTCGCAGCCCTGAAAGAATATTCTTCTCCCGCCCTGTGGCCCACACGAAACTCCAGCGAAGGTCCTACTCCTCAGCAGGGACACCCAGCAGAACGGGCGATGCGGGACCCGCGCAGCGGGTACCGCGAGGTCCAACAATGGCCAAAAGGGATTCAGCAGCAGAAACGTCGCAGGGATTAGCCGGTGAGTTCCCTGATCAGCAAAAGCAGTTTAGGCGTCTCCCAAACTTCCTTGGCAAGCGGCAGGTTTAGCTCGGCGGTCGGGGGCGGGGCAACCAGGGAGAGCGTCCAGGTGCAGGTGATGGCAACACAGGGACTCCTGGGAAATGGAGTCCCTGACCCTCACCTGGCGCTCGCAGCCCTGAAAGAATATTCTTCTCCCGCCCTGTGGCCCACACGAAACTCCAGCGAAGGTCCTACTCCTCAGCAGGGACACCCAGCAGAACGGGCGATGCGGGACCCGCGCAGCGGGTACCGCGAGGTCCAACAATGGCCAAAAGGGATTCAGCAGCAGAAACGTTGCAGGGATTAGCCGGTGAGTTCCCTGATCAGCAAAAGCAGTTTAGGCGTCTCCCAAACTTCCTTGGCAAGCGGCAGCTTTAGCTCGGCGGTCGGGGCGGGGCAACCAGGGAGAGCGTCCAGGTGCAGGTGATGGCAACACAGGGACTCCTGGGAAATGGAGTCCCTGACCCTCACCGTGCGCTCGCAGCCCTGAAAGAATATTCTTCTCCCGCCCTGTGGCCCACACGAAACTCCAGCGAAGGTCCTACTCCTCAGCAGGGACACCCAGCAGAACGGGCGATGCGGGACCCGCGCAGCGGGTACCGCGAGGTCCAACAATGGCCAAAAGGGATTCAGCAGCAGAAACGTTGCAGGGATTAGCCGGTGAGTTCCTTGATCAGCAAAAGCAGACTATCATGTAAAACTCAATGAGGTTTCCTCTGTTAGTCTGTATAAGGTTACATTTCCAATACTTGGTATTGGTTTTTAATGTTTTTCATCTTCTGATATGGTTTATGGCTCACTGTATATACCATTAAGTGAATATGAGAATGTATCCTTTTTTTGTATTTTTTATGATATCTATTTGTATGTGTATGTTTGAAGGATACATGCTATTGTATGAAAGAAGTAAGAATGTTGTGCGTCTGTGCTAATTTGTGTAGTTACGGTCTGTTATATCAATTTTCCAATATATGTATATGATTATATAAAAAATATATCCGATAATTAATTGATATTAAAAAAATGAATACATATTTTGTACTTTTCTAAACATGTGTTGTTTGCAGTGTCACTGTTGTGTGTTTCCCTTAATTAATTAATAGGGAATTGCTAATGGTTCTGAAGTAGCCCTAGAAACTTTACTTATTTATATTTATACTATTGCAATGCAGTCTGCCCCCTCCCACCACTCTCCACCCGCTGTCTGTTGTTGCTACTCTCACCCCTTCCCCCTGAGCTCCCCCATGATGTTCCTCCTCCCACTGTTTATTGCTGCTCCCTCCCTCCTCCCATGCACCTCCCTGGTGGTGCTTCCCCTCCTGCTGTCCATTGTTACTCTGCCTTCCTTCCTCCTGTCCCCTCCAATGCATTTTTAGACATACTACACAGCCATGTCATAGCACTTTTTTCTATACTTTTAATCCTGCTGCACAGCAGCCTGCACTGCTGTGCAACATGTCTAAAAATAACACTGACAATGGCAAAAGATTTTGCATAGGTGAAGCATATTGGCTTTGCTAATGCTTGTTATCTGTGGCAATAACATCAAATGCCTGCTGCTCTTTTTACCAACAGGTTGAAATCAGGGTGACACAAAGCTGCTCAGATGATCTGGCCCCAAGGGGCCCAATGGATGCATGAGCACATAATTACAGTCATCCTAGAAAGAAGGATGAGTGGGAAAGTAACTTGTGGACATTACTGCTAATCTTGCAGCTTTAACACACATTTACTCTGTTTGCGGAAAGAGAACAATTGTTGCAAAGCTGCTTAAGTTAAGTGGTAACAGATGCATAAATATATGCTTCTAAAGTATTCTCAAAATATTATAATCTAGATATAATAAGTGCATGAGTATATTGCTGTGGGGTAGAATCTGTCACCAGACCCGCCTCTCCAGGTGTTGCCTGTTCCATTAGCCCTGGAGTACGTGACACGTTGAAACGTTAAACATGTGCTTATTTGTAACTCTGACCTCCTCTCACAGCCTCTGTGTCTGTAAGAGCTGTAACTTGTTTACACAGGTATCCTTTACTTAACATGCTCCACGCTCCTCCTCAGCATCATACCAGTAACAACCTCCCACAATGTCAGGAGACCCTCTAGGGCTGCATGGAATACCTTATCACCTACTTACAAGGATCCATCCCCCAGATGCATCAAGCATACATTTTGCGATTCCTTATTTGCGAAAAATAAGGAATCGCAAAATGCAATGCATCAAGAAATAGCAAAAAAAATTGCGATGACTTGCAAATTGCGAGTCGCAATTAAGGAATAACTCCCAATTCATTCCTATGGGCCTCTAGGCCCATAGGAAAGAATGGGAAGACAATCTCAATTTGCGAATCGCAAATAGCGATTCGCAAATTGAGATTGCGATTTCAAGGGTGCAAGGGTGTCCAAAGGACACCCTGTTGCACCCCTGAAATTGATCTGTGCACATATGTTGCGCACACACATGCCCTAAGGGCATGTGTGTGCGCAACATGAAACTTTGAAAAATGCACTTTAGTGCATTTTTCAAAGTTTTTGCAAATTACCATGAAGTTGTACCTTTTAGCGAATTCGCAATTTTAAAAACTTTCATACATTGCATTTAAGGAATCCCAATTTGAGATTCCTTAAATGCAAATAATCGCAATCTAGCGATTTCTAAGATTGCGATTTTTGCATTTGGGATGATACATCCCAAATGCAAAAATACCGCTCGCAAAAGGGCAGATTCTGAGAATCTGCCCCTTTGCGAGCGGATTTTTGTTTGATGAATCTGGGCCCATGTGTGTAAGGTACAGACGCACAGCAGTTGTTCTGTTTTTCCCTATGAAGAACAAACTGTTAATGGTCACTCTCTTGTGGATCCGCGGTCTGAGGGCGTGTAGGAAACTCTCACAGTGGCCGCACTGCACAAATCCGGATTGCACCCTAGAGTGGTGTGATAACATTCTGTATGAAGTTCTCACAATTGCCACAATGCACCCTATATGAAGCTCTCACAGTATCCGGATTTCACCCTAGAGTGGCCCGATAGCATCTTCATAAACCTCTGGCTTATTGCTGCATTGCACCTTAAATGAAGTTCTCGCAGAGGCCAGATGGCACCCCGCTGGACTTTACCACCGCTAACCAGTGCTAAACTGCCTGTGCTCTATCCTTTAAACATGGTAAAATTGGGTTACACCTAATTGCCATATTTAATGTTTCTATAAGTCTCTTGTAGTGGTATATCACATACCCAGGGCCTGTAAATTAAATGCTACTAGTGGGCCTGCAGCACTTATTGCACCACCCACTTACATAGACCCTTAAAAATATGTCCCATGTCTGCCTTTGGAGCCTGAAGGCAATTTTAAACTACCAATTAGACTTGGCAATATAACCTTCTTGCCAAACCCTATACTCCCCTATTATTGCACATGTCTCCCATAAGGTAGGCCCTAAGTAGTCCACAGGGCAGAGTGCAGTGTAATTAAAAGGTTAGACAGGCACGTTTAAGTTTTACATGTTCTGGGAGCGAAAAACGCCTAAATATGTTTTTCATCACTATGAAGGCTACCTCTCCCATAGGATAACATTGGTTTGCCCTATTACATTTATTAAGAGCTAACGTTTTATTGGGCACAGGTAAGCATTTCATGTTTAGTGTCTGAGAAATTGTAATTAACAATCCTTTTTAATGGTTTTAAGATACAATGATGAAAATGCCCCTACTAGAAAGTTGTTACAGCAAACAAATGATGGACAAAATGCTGACAATGCAAACATTCTCCCCCAGTCAAAAAATATGGGTTAAATCCATTGTTCTTTTGCCCACTACGCCACCCCAGTTTGGACCCAGCCATATGCAAATCAGTCTGACCCTGGGCCTCATGGGAACAGTCCAGACCGAACTGCCAGGCCAGGTCTTCCCTGGACCGGAAAGAAGCATCCTGGGACCGGTTTCAGGGTATGTCACCCTTCTTTAGCCAGGCTAGCTTAAATCCAATGGCACAGTGAGCAAGGGACCCACGTCTGGGCATACCCATCCCACTTAGGGCGAAAAGTGTTACTGCAAAAAATGATGGACCGAATGCTGACAATGAAAACATTCCCCCCCACTCAAAAGTTTTGGGTTAAATCCATTGTTCTTTTTCCCACTACGCCACCCCAGTTTGGACCTAGACATATGCAAATCACTCTTGACCCTGTGTCCCATGGGAACAGTTCAGACCGAACTGCCAGACCAGGACCTCCCTGGACAGGAAACAAGCATCCTGGGACCGGTTTCAGGGTATGTCACCCTTCTTCAGCCAGGCTAGCTTGAATCCAGTGGCACAGTGAGCAAGGGACCCACGTCTGGGCATACCCATCCCACTTAGGGCGAAAAGTGTTACAGCAAACAAACGATGAAACCGATTGATCCTCATGAAGATGGCTACCTATGTAGGGAAGTAATCTATTAACCGTGTTTTACTCAGTATTTTATAATCCACATTCAGGATAGAAAGGGGTCTATAGGAGGTTATGCATTCACTGGACTTATCCCTATTCAAAATAGGAACAAGTAGGGCCTCTTGTAGAGTCACAGGGAGACAGTCACAGGTCTTAACCACATTGCATAATTTGGTTATGTAGGGGGAAGCATATCAACATAGGTCGAGTAAAATCTGATAGATAGACCATCTGTACCAGGTACCTTACCCCTGGCCAACACCTTGATGGATCCTCGCACTTCTTGGATCATTAGCTCCCTTCCAAGGGAGGTCACCACCTAAGAGGGTGGCCTGTTTGTCCTGGCAGCATTGAAATAGTCATGGACCGTCTTTGTGTGGGGTGTGTGCTGCTGCGCATAGAGTTGGATGTAATAAGCTAAAAACCCATTAATGTCAGCCTGGGTATACACCGCCCAGTCGTCATAGTTTGATTTGGGGGTGCTGGCCCGTGCATAACTTGTGGCTACACCTGAGGGCACAAGCAAGACTGGTTTGAGTAAAACACATGGACAGTGGTCATTGGTCACCACTTTCATGCCCCTTTACAGAGAGCACCCTTCAGGGAGGGGTGTGTTTAGTTACAGTCAGGATTGCAGTCCGTTGGGGCTTGCTCGTCATAAAAAAAGCACATGTGTGAGGTTGCAGTCCGGGCTTTGGTGTGGGAGAAAGCACACAGTGCATTAGTGTCAAGGGAGGTACTGGAAACAGGGGAACAAGGGAGGGAGCAATGGTCTTTCAGAAAAGACTCTTACAGAAACTACATTGGAGGTACTGAATTGATGACTGCTTTACTGCCCTGACAGAGAAAAGTGGAATATATTTGGGTCCTGGGTTAATCTGTTGTCAGTGGATACCAGACTTCATCAGAGTGCAGAGTAATTTGTGTCACTGGTCATAAACAGGGACTTGTGCTTGTTTAAATCAGAGGTGGTTAAGGCAAAGAATTCACAAGAAGACCAGAGTGAGAGCCAACCTAGAGGTGGTGGGCTTGGTTTTAAGAGCTTAAATAAGAGCCAAACCCGCAAGACAAAAAAAACAAAACAAATCCTAGATTTTTTTTTTGTAAATCACAGAAAATACGTACAAATAAGCCAAGACTCATTAACATGTTGAAAATCAATGTTTATTTACAGAACATTTGTGTTTCAACTTTCGTCAGCAGCTGTCTTAGCTTTCCGGTATCAAGGTAAGCATTTCAACATCTGAAGGTTTTAGGCATTTTGTATGTATTTCTGTATATATATGTGGTATTTCTATAGGGTAAACCTACCCAAAAGGCAGCAGAGTGCTGCAAATAGTCAAAGACAAGCATAAAGTCAACAAGTAAGAGGAGATGGAGGTAGTTTGAGGATGGTTAATGCATTGTGATGTAATGGTCTTTAAAGAGGATGTGACATAATGGCTAGAGTTGCTGACTTTGGAAGTGGGGAACCTAGTAGGAGTCTCTGCATCGGCTCAACATCCTGTGATTCTAGAGAAATCATTTAATATTCCCATGGCTAAAATAAAATTAATGTGACTTTGTGAAATGTAAGTGGTGCTTATAAAAAATGCTCCAATACCTTCGAGTTGAGTTCGCTCTCTATAAAACTACAACAAAAAAAACAAAAAACAAGAGAGTATTCCTTTTTCCTTCATTCTACACTCTCACCACCCGGTAAAGGCTCAGTTATAGATCAGATGGGATGATGGGTTGCAACTTTCTTGCTTGTTTTCCATCAGGGAAGGCCAAGGCCCACCTTGTTTTGGGCTCGAGGTATGAAAAAGTGCCCAAGCCGAGTCACAACCAGGCTTCGCTAATCTCTCGTTTAAATTGGGAAAGAAGTTCGAGAAGGGCGGATCCTATTGATGCCCAACTTAATAGTGTCCTGTGCCACTGAGCATAATCCCAAAAAATGCAGGAAGGGGTACAGGATGATTCATCATCTGTCCTGGCCAGAAGGGGCTTCTGCGAACAACTGTGTCAAGACTGTGTAGGGATGTGTTCCAGGATTAACAGTTCGATGGAGTTAAGAATAGTAAATGTAATCTTATCTACCCATATTTACCTCGATAATATAGAAGAAGTTGATATCCTAAAGTGAATATTTTGTGGGTAGACATTTGTGAACTCAGTGTTCTGACATGTCATTGTGCAGACATTCATGCTCAGTGGACATAGAGTTAAGACTGCTGCTCTGATGGCAGGGCAAATCATACCTGTACTTCTTATAGAACTTCTTTAATTTCATGTCATATGTAATAATTTGCATGCCTGACTGCTTAGTGGAGAGCAATGTTTTTCACTTCTTTGAAATTATTGGGACAAACTTGGTGGCTCAAAATAAAATGTACAAATGGCCTCTTGCCTGTGTGTTGCTATGGAGCTGCCTCCCATTCAGGACATGGAGAGTATTGAAAGAGCTGCACAGTTCACCATCTGGTGGCTGCTTTGTTTGCTCTGCTGAGCCTATCCAAATGGGTTTGTCTGTTAGTAATTGCCTGTAATGACTGATATGTCCTTTATTAGAGTTGTCATTCAGCAGCCTTCCTCTTGCTGTGATGGTTCAGCTGCCACCCATTTCCTGCCTACACTGTACTCTATGTTCAGACGTACCATTGGCGAAGACCCTTGGCGCGAAGTTAGGCATCATCAGGCCACTATCACTGTCTCACTTCTGGTCTCAAGCAATTATTTACATAGATAAATAATCTAACATTTTGAATTCACCAATATGCTTGCACAGCCAATGTGAACAAGCAGACTAAATGTTTGGGTTCCATGCTTAAGTAGGTTATCCATGTGGGTTTGTTGTGTTACAACAAGGCACCAGCACCCCAAGCTTAGGGAGTAAAAAACATCTGCACCACATGGTTGGGGAAAACACCAGGGTACAAGCAAAGGAGACACAGTGGAGACAGCTTTACTGATTTTTCATGGGTACCAAAAAAGAAAACAGCATCACACAATGTCATATTCATCAACTGCTTCCTCACAAAAGGTATTCCAAGCATTCTATAACATATCCAAAGTTTTGTCAACACTTCATTGGTCTAATTAGGATTTTAAATGTGTCCGGTAACAACAATTCATAACACACCCAGACCTGTAAGCACACACGGTGCCACCCTACGTGACATGATGCGACTCCCTTCACGCGGTCACCCGGTAGCACCACAGGCACTTGTTTCAGGGGACCGGTACTTTTAGCACCTTCTGCTTTGTCCAAGTCCCAATCTGAAGAGCAGCAAGAGACAGAAAAGCACCAGTATTGGTTCCAGTACCACTTAGGGCGACACTACAGTATACGCAAAGTGATGGATGGAATGCGCACTGTTCCACTAGAATGCAGCTATACCTGGCTGATGAGCCCATAATAAGAGCGAAACCGGTCCTGGGATGCTTGTGTTTGCATTTGAGAGAACCTGAGCAGGCAGCTTGGGCTGGACTGTTCCCATTGGAGCAAGGTCAAGGCTGATGTGCATATGGCTGGGTCAAAACTACAGTGACATCGTGGGTGAAAAACGATGGATGGGGATGAGGCCCCAGTGATTGCTAGTGGCTGAGATTAATTCAAGCATTCCATCCGTCACTTAATTTTTGAAGCGTATGTTAGGTAAACCCAAAAACAGAGTCAACACTGGAAATCAAAAGTGCCTGCTTTTTCTACACAAAACCTGAGACAGATTTTCAGGATCAGTATTGACTTTTTAAATTATTTCCATTTAGATTTGTTTTATTCAAATTTATTCCACATGGAGATTTTCAAAATCTGGCATGGATCTGTTATTTGCGGACCAGTGTTGGGCATCTGTACAATCTGTACGCATTGTTTTCGATCCTTTGATTAGGCTGGAGGCAAGATGGTGGCCCAGGCCCGCACTGCTCTACGTGTGGTGTGCCATTGAGTCTCAAAGAGCTCCAGAAGAAATCTGCTCCCGCAGTTGGAGGCCCGGGTGTCCTGCAGTACGATCCTGAGACCTAGAGCGACTCTTTAAGCTACGGTGCGGAGGGACCCAGCGGCCGTGAGCAGCAAAAACATCGCCCGTGGCTGGGCACTGGAGCTTCTCCAGAGGGCTTACCGCAGTGGGTGTACATACGCCTGTAAAACATTTGAAAGGGAGCGCTGACCACTAGCCCTTGAGGCGGTCAAGACTGGCACCCTTCTGGAGGCCTGACCGGTCTGCTCAGCCAATCAGGGGCAAAGGGGCAAGATGTCTACAACCTGGCTTGATTCGTCCGCCTTCCACCCCCCGTGCAGAGCGAAATCTACCTGCAGACTACCGCACACCGCCTTCGACCACCACTCAATGGCCTTCTACCTCTACAGCCAGCACCAGCTCTGGGATCCCTCCATGCCAAAGAACACCCCCTGTGAGGCACCTGCACCCCAATGGCCTGGCTGAATGATCAATGCAAGAACCCCAAAAATGACAAGAAGATCCTACTCTGTAATTGTCTAACCCCTTTCCTTAATATATAATCTTGAGTGAATTGACAAGTTGTATAATTGTAACTCTAACCACTAGTATCTGTAGTAGTCTTATGTACTTACTACCATTCTTATGTGAATTTAGAGTTTATCTGTGTGCTTCTTTTATGTAATTCATGTACTCTGAAGTCCTTATGTAATGTAACTGGTTCCATTATAAAGCCCTCTGACACCTGAGGGTATAGTTTGGCTATATAAAAATGCATAAATAGATACATACATTAACAAACCCCAGGAGTAATAAAGGAAAAGAATATACATGACAGGAATTCTTGCTATAACAAGAAACACAACGTCAATACTGAATTACTTGTTTGCAGCTGGGACCTTTTGGCTAAAATTAGTTCAAAATGTATGGGATATTCTGCACTTAATTTGTTCTGGTGGATGCCCGTAGCACCATACCCACTTATTTCGGGAGACAGGTACTTTTTGGCACTTTCTGCATCGTTCTGATTCCAATCTGCAGAGTAGCAAGAGACAGCAGATCTTTAGTCTCTTTCGTTTCTGTTGAAGGCATGAAAACAGAAGAAGGACCACAATTACAGTGATCTAGTGCATACAGTGTATGGTAGCCCTCACTCATGCAAACCAACAGAGATGATTCAGAAAAGAGACTCCCGATTTAAAGGCAAAAATGACTTTAATTTAGTTTTTTCCCACCTGAAATTGCCCTCACTTGAATCTAAGTCAAGTTTGCTGAAACTAAACCCCCTCCCGTAATTATAAAAAAAAAAATCTTTCCTCTTTCCCAATGGTGGCATGCATGCCTACTCTATTTCAGAACCTATGATGGAAATAAAAGAATACGTGCTTCTGCGCTTAGCTTATGCTGCACATGCAAGCACGGCAAGCCTGTAGGGCATTGTTGTATATTTATACTTTCTTCAATATGGTTGGTGTCTGTAGTCCTTTCTTAGTGTTCTTATCTTACCAGTCTCCCATACTACCTAAGAGTGTTCTATCTGTGATGTGAAGATTCCAGCCTTGGCAGTTGATCGTCTGGTCAGCTGTGAGGTTTACTGCTCTGCTATGTAACTTAATAAATATATCTTAATAACCTTAAGATGTGTCCTGCTGCCAACCTAATCTACTTACAACAGGCATCTCAGTGGGAGTTCTAGGAATTGAGATACTCACCTTATATTACGCTTAAATAGGTTGGTGGACCTCACCCGGTGGCTACAGATTGCTTACCACAAAAGACGGAGGGATCAAGACAGTTGGCAGGGGCGTAACAAAGGCCACCGCAGTAGGGGGGCCCCCAAGCTTCAGGGGCCCCATCAGCACATTAACCTGGCCTGAGAGCTCCTGAGTGAATACGGAGGGGGCCCCTCCATGTATTCTGCAGGGGGGGGCTTCAGTTTCGATACGCCAGTGACAGCGTGATAGAGTTCTAAGTATGTAAAATTGACAAGAAGGTATTAGTAACATAAGTTACCACAAAGAATTATGAATTGCAACATGTTAATCTCTAATCCTGTGAGCAAATAAATCTTGGCATTAAAATATAAACAACAAACATTCTACTGGGAGATCCTGCTGCGAGGATCCGGTGAGCCTCTACCATCCCCTGCCAGCCTGATTGCGTTCTCCGTCCCCTCCCTACCCTGGCTGTGTGCTCCACCCCCTGCTCAGGAACCTTTAAGCCCCGCCTCCTGGCATGATGACTCCCAGAGGAAGCATAGCTGCCAAGTTTTCATATCGCTTATGTCAGACATTTCTATGGTTTCAGTCTGGCTTTGAGCGATGTTCTACTGCCAAATGTATGACACTTTAATGGCATATTTTGCAAATAAATCAAAGCAACTAACAGTATTCGAGTACCTCCCTGTGAGTTTTCAGTCACTGTAGCCAGATATATCACACTGCAATGAACATACATCTAAAACAAGCCAGTCCTAGTGGCGTCGCCAATGCTTATTAGCAGAATCAGAGCAATGTATAATGTAGCAACAATATTTTTGTTAATGATAAAGTGGAAATCTCATTTTAATTGTAGGGTGCGTCATAATCATCTGGAAGACCGCACCAGCATATAATCATTTGTTGTATTAACGTGAAGTGTTAGAATTGTGAAATGTATTAATATGAATACATGACGTATTTTATGCCAGTGACAAGTAGCATGAAGACAATTAATGCAACTAGCACAAAACGTTAACATGAAGAACTCGTGCTGTGCAACTGACAATTGCTAATGTATTAAATGTTCTTATTAATTAGGTGATTTCATACGTAAATAAATGTATTCGTTAAAATTGTATTGATGTTATGTGAGGACGTAAAACTTACATGGTGCATACTTATGTTATGTTAATTCATAGGCCTGAAGTGCACGTCCTGTAAAAACTCTTGCTTTAGAATTAGCAGTTTGAATTTCATGTGTGATGTGGAATCTGTTCGCACGTTTTGTGTTGCAGGTGAAGAAGCACTCTTGTTAGGCAGAATAAAGTCTTTGTTTTACTAGCTAGACAAAGAGAGAAGAAGGTACAATCGTATGGCTTGAATCGATAAAGAGAGGTCAGTGCGTTTCACACACGGAAAGGCCTGAGAACCAAGGACATATTGATGGTAGGAAGATACACCATTCACATTGTGGAAAAATGCCTTCAGGACTGTACCCAGAGCGGATGACGCGATTCGAAATGCACCATGGGGGTGGAGAGACTTCTTAGAAAGACTCCACCGGCTGACACCTTTTTACCTTCCTCCTGGAAATGCTTGATTAGGGAGGTCCCCTTAGTGTTGGAGTAGGGATAGTTTTAATGCTTTTTGTTAGAAGGGGCGATCTCAGAGGGCCAGGTTATGCTCACCCGACCACCCCGTGACCCACCTCTCCCACAAATAATGCCGAGTCTTAACGTGAGGTCCTCACCGGGGAGGACTTCGAGTCTAGGATCGTACACACTGAGCTCACACCACACTTACGGACGGACACCAGACCGTAGGGCTTCAGTAACAAGTTCTTTATGAACAGTAAAAAGGAATCAGCACTCTTATTTACAAGCGATCGAGGGATCGTAAAGTCTCAGGAATTCGGGAAGGGGGAAGCGGGACAGTCTTAGTCTTTAGGCCAGTACGAAGCATACCCAGCGCACAGCTCTCAATCCTCGAGCCGGGGGATATGACAAGGTGATGGTCGTACTGGTTGCTTCACTCACTTCAGGTCGACTCAGGTCGGGTTGGTAGCGTTGATGGTCCAGCCGGACCAGTGTACTCCTCGAGCCGCGACGAGGTAAGCAGGGCTCGATCCGGAGGTCAGTTCTTGAGGAGCCGCGACCACGTCCGCAGGGCTCAGGATGTTCCGTGTAGGTCTCTTCAGAGTTGAAGATGGAGCCGCGACGGGGTCAGTAGGGCTCCGATGTTCTAGTTCCGTCTTTACGAGGGTGAGCCGCGACAGCGTCAGCAGGGCTCCGATGTTCCAGTTCCGTCTTTGCGAGGGTGAGCCCCGACAGCGTCAGCAGGGCTCGAAGAGTCCGAAGGTTCAGTTTTCCCCAAGGTTCAGCCGTGATCAGATCAGCAGGTCTTTCTTGTCCAGGATACAACTGCCCGCTAGTTGTTGGGCGGGCCTTGATATAGTCTAGTGGCCCTTTGATGTCCGGACCCTCGCAGGCGGAGGTCTCATGTCTTGGAGGCTGGTCGTTGGAGAGGTCCGTCGGTTGGCCCCTTGATCCCTTTGAAGATGCGTCCGGGAATTCCCAGACGCCCAGCAGGGTCTGGAGCACTCGGGGAGGCCAGAGGTGCGATCGAAACCGGCCCACAGGGGAAGGCCAGAGGTGTGATAGAAACCAGTCTCTCGGGGGGAGGCCGGAGGTGCAATCGAAACTCCCTGTCTTGTCTCACTCGGGGAGCCCTTTACCCCCCAGCCGGGACTGGCGCGTCTGGAGCCTAAGTTTCGCTGGGGCCGGGGTCAGGCTAGGCCCAGGGAGTCAGGGACCTTGGGAAGGGAAAATGGCTGCCGGGGGCCCTGTGGGGTGATGCAGGTTCTGGACGCTCAGAGCCGGGAAGGAGGACGGGGGCATGCGGGGCTGGTCGTTGGTTGGCGGGGTCGTGCTGGGTTTTTGGGCGTACATGGACAGGGCGACCAGGGGCTTCTGGGTGCAGGGCTACGCTAACGGGGTGCTGAGGAACGGGGGGAACCACGCCACGAGGCCAGGTCCAACACTTTTACTCACCAACTCTCAATGCAGGGAAACTTGGACTTATGCTTCCTAATTTTCTGTATCTTACTTCTTGAATTAATTATGTTGTTTATGCTGCACCGTCTAAACTGGATACGCAGATTTGGCTTCATGCTGGTTCCTTTGTATTTCTATACCCTCGTTTTGAGATGTCTTTATGTCCAGTTATCTTTGGCTTTGTAATACACAAACTAACCTGAAGTAGTTGTCCATGGGTTATTACGAATCCAAGAGAGTTACTAGCTAATTGATTCTTGTCCTAACTACTTTTCTCCCCTTTACACTTTCATGCGGCGAAACAGAACCATCGGAGCGTGATTCTAGAACAGGTCTAGAGCTTATGGGCCCGGCCCTTTCATTAATAATTAGAATTTAAAATATTATACTGTGGATTGACCAATCCTAGGTCTGTGGAAGATGTAGTGGTATTTAGAGTGTCTCAAGCACACCTGTTCTGTCTCCCCTTCATGCCATTTACCTCTGCTATTTCTCACTATGTTAGCCACTTACCGGGCTGCAGACTGTGGTGCACTGCACTGTACTGACTGCAGACAGACAGACTAGTAGCCATTCAAGTAATTCAATTCTTCTGTCCTGAGTGGCTGAAATTCTGTCTGGGATCCTGTTGTTGGTGTCGTAAGGACAGAACTTTAGATCAGACTCACTTGAGCCAGGGGTAAAGAACATCCTGACAGCACGGCCTCCTCCGTATCAAAAAGCACAGTAAGGGTTGTGAGTGGCACTGCTGCTTCTCTAGCGGGCATGCAACTTGGTGCACAGAAGGAAAGAAAGCTGTTGCTGCCTCTTGGCCAATCATCTGCTCCGTGCATGGTGGGACAGGGTGCCTGAGACAGGGTGAGACCAGAAGGCAAGGTGCCGCCGGATCCACCCACGTGGGGCTGAGGTGCAGTCCTCCTCAACTGGAAGGCCACAGTAATTTTTTAGATCGCCACCTACCATACAGCACTGTGGTTGGTTTTACTAAAGACATCTTGGGGACTTACCGAAAGTTGACCTAAGAATACATTCCGCCCATTGATCACCACTGGCTTTGTGGTTTGTAACTCACATTTTATGGCTTTCAATTTGCTGGCTTTAGGCTCTCTTGGCTCAGGTTGTCCCTCCTGTTGTGTAAACGGTGTTTACAGTATTCTTCCATGAACTCCCTTTCTGTAAGCAAGCCCTCAAATCTTGTTCTTATCTTGTCACATTTGCTGTGCACTCAAAGACAGAGGTCAAATGTCAGGCGCCGTCTTCCGCGCGTGTGTACTTTTCTTTCTGGGCTCCAAAGTAAGAGGATTTGTGTGACAACCTTGCTAGATACTGGAGGTAGAAAAGAGGTTTTTTCTACCACACAACAACATTTAAATGAACTGTGTACGTATTTCATAATATATCAGAATTAGTAACACAAATGAAGCATATTTTCTTGTTATTTCTGAAACAAATACTTTAATATGATCAAAACAAATCATTACTCTAGGTGATGCAATTTCCACACATTTTCGTAGGTGCACGGTACAGTTTTATTAGTGAAACTGTACATCTGCGCGAATGTAATGGTCATTTCAATTGAAAATGTGTTGTCTGTAATGGCAGTGCACTACCACCCCATGCATACTCTGCTCCACTCTACACCACTGCACTCTACTCTGCACCACTCCTCTTTATGCCACTGCACTCTATGCCACTTCACGCTACCCCTTTCTACTCTATCCTGTACCACTCCCCTCTATGAAAATGCCACTCTTCTCTTAGCCACTGTACGCTACGCCAATGCACTCTACACAACTGCACTCTATGTCACTGCAGTCTACTCTGCATCACTGTACTCTATGGCACTCTACTACACTCTATACCACTGCATTCTGGTACTCTACTCTGCAACACTGTACTATGAGCCACTGAACTCCACGCAACTCTACTCTGCTCTACTCCACTCTATGCTATTCCACTCTATACCACAGCACTCTATGACACCATACTCTATTCTGCACCACTCTACGCTACTCTACTCTGTACCACTCTGCACCATTGCCCTCTATGCCACTCGACTCTACTCTGCAATGTACGCCACTGCACTCTATGCCATTCAACTGTACTCTGCACCACTGCCCTCTGCATCACTCAATTCAATCCACTCCACTCTGCACCACGCTATGTCACTCTACTATACGCCACTCTACTCCATGCCACTGCACACTTCATCACTGCCCTCTACTCCACACTACTCTGCGCCACTCTGCTCCACTGCACTCTACTATGCACCACTCTAATCTACGCCACTACATTCTAAGATGCTTCATTGTATGCCACTGAATTCAATGCCACTGTAATCTACACCACTATACTCTGCAACACTCTATGCCAATGCCCTGCACACCAGTCCACTCTACTCTATGCCACTCCAGTGTTTGCCACTCTCTGTGACTCCACACTATTCCACTTCAATATGCGAAACCCCCTGCCACTCCACTCTACTCCACTCTTCGTCCTTCCACTCTACGACACTCCACGCTACTCTCCTCTATGCCACTAACCTTTAGCCATTCTGAACAGCAGCCACCCTGGTGTACAACATTGCTAAAACACATTGGCAAATTCAATAATACGTGCATAGGCGGGACCTATTGGCTTTGCCAATGCTTAATAATTCAGCAACACTAGTCACCACTCCTTGCTGACCATGTGATCTGCCCAGAGAAATGTTGGCAGATTGGAATTTATTGAGAATTGAATCCCAGCCTTTTGTCTCGTAGTGTACAGAAACACAACCATGGAGTGCCCAAAGCCCCTACCAGCCGGCTCACGGTGTCAATGAGACAGTTCATTTGCTCTGTGCTGACTACAGTCATAGTGCGGCAACGGCCAGCAAGCCAATTCAAAGCATGCTGGCTACTTTTGTTATGCAGCCTCGTCAGTCCCTCAGCTGGGTCCAGAAGCTATAATGCGCGACTCATGCTTTTTAGTGCAGTGATGCGGACACCAGCATTAAAATGTGTTAGTCTAAATGCTGATCCATTGTACTTAGAAGGGCTTCTGAAATCACTTTATCTGCACCATAATACTACCTTGGCCCCATGGTACACTTCCAATCTTCGCGAATCCAAGCACCATTGTAAGCATTTAAAGGGAATGACTCTCAATCTAGGAATATCTGCAGAGTGCAATCAAAAAATACCATTGCTTTCTTTGCAATCCACGCCTTGCTTCCTATGCCTCCTCTGTTAAACTTCAAGCAACTCCCCTGTGAACTATTTGCCAGTGTGACATTAACTAACTCAGCCTTGTCACACCTTCTTTGGAATTACGCAATAATCTTTGTAGATTCTTCCATGAGAAGATAGTCAAAATTGCTCCCCTTATCACCCATTACAACATCTATTTCCACCATATCTTTATGGTCCCCTCTCTCTAGTAATGATAGCACTACCTCACTAGGTCTCAATATATCTGGTTCCTTAAAAAACCTTGCCTCACCAACTCTATTGGCCCTGCTTTTCAGGACGTTTGCAATCTTTCCTGAGAATCCAGTACAGTTCTTGACATTTGGAAGCAGGCTGTAGTTATAACATTTCTAAAAAAAAAACAAAAACAAAAAAACACCATCCTAAGCAATTTCCTACCCAACTCCCTCCTCCCAGTTACATCTTAGAAATTGCAGAGTAATGTAAATACGTAACTTTCCTCTAAACACTAGTCTTATAGTCTTTTACACCAGTTGGGGTTGAGGTTCCGACTGCGGCATGATATCAAATCTGCCCTTCTCGCAGTGACAGAGAATCTCAGATCTATTCTGGTCAAGAGTTTCTGCTGCCCTGATCCCTTTAGATCTGTTGACTGCCTTTGATGCAGTATCCCACAGTATTCTAGTCTTCCATCTCCATGGCATAGGGATCTACAAGCAAGCCCTCAGACGACTTGTCTCCTTCCTTTCTGGCCCAACACAACCTGTGTTTTGTTCTCTTGTGATCTCTTTCCACTTCCTGTTGCTTCTGCAGTCTCCGAAGGCATCTTCCTTAGCCCCACTCTATTCAACGATACAAATACAGAGGGGTCCCAGAGAGAGAACGTAACATAAAAGTACGCAAAGATACTTAATCAAAACAATGCAGAAAATTAGAATTCATCATATTTAATAAAGCCAACATTGCCCTTACATCACAATGTGCTATATGTTCAATTCAATTCAAGCAATGTAAAAACATTATAGCCCAAAACAAGGAGGAAGAGGGAAAGAGTGTGAAGTGTGAAATGAAAGGAGTAAAGTGGTTTGAAGAAAAAGAAAATGAATTATATATTCAAAACATTAATTATCACTTATAAAAGGCTGTAATTTATTCAAGTCAAAACAATGCAACGAATAGGACAATCATTCTACGGTCACAATTATGAGTACTCTAGTCTTGGATAGTGCCGGATGATGAGATAAGTAGAGCCGTCGACGTTTCGATCCCTACATGGAAGGTTGACTAGAACCCTTACAACCGGGTCTTCATCAGGACGAAAGGAATTATGGGGCAAGACAATTCTACAAAAATAAAAATATATATTTAAGTAAATTCCAAGTCATAAATTAATCATCAGCTTTAAATAGTTATCACAAGGAGAAATTTAGGTTTGGGTTACCATGGATAATCGGGCCAGCCGGCACCGAATACAGGGAATCTGAAGAGGCAACTTCCGTGAAGTCAGCGTTGTTGAAGCCGACTAAAGGGGAGCAAGAAGGAATCTAATCAATACAGGTATGTAATTATTTAATTAAACTACAGGAACCAAGAGTAAAAAGTAAGTTAGCAACTTACATATTTTCTTTCTTTAATTGGGACTGAAAGTCCGTCCTTCCTAATTGGTGGATTAGCTGGGCAAATTAAACATCCTCAGCTAACGATAAATCACGTGGTATGATGGCATTTGACAGAGGGGATTCGTTCGTGTTAAAGCCAAGTGTCTGCAAGCTTTAAAGTAAAAGAGCAATTGTCAGTGTATTTCAGACACGCTCACTGGTCAAACAAACAAACACAATACCAGTTATTAGACAGCATAGTGAACCCCTGTAGGGGTACTTACATCAATCAATGGCCTTTAACGGAGAGTAATACGTCCGTGTTCCCGTAGACTCTCACAGTGTGATTCACTGCAAACTGTAATGGAAACGGGGCCAGTATCAGTTATATGTTTTACGGGACGTCCGCGGTTTGAAACGAAGGGACTGGAATATCCCATACAATCGACTTACTTGCACGCGTGGCCGCAGCCGCGGTCTCTCACTCCAAAGTGCTTCGCTGATTTGATTCTACGAGGCCAGAGTACTTCCGTATAGCGATTTAGTTGTCTGGTCACGTGAGTGACTGACATAAAGGAAATACTACTCGGTGACTAAAAAATTGTTACCAATTTATTTACCAGGTCCCACAATTGCGGAATTCACTGTGCTTTAAAATTGAAATAACATTAACACAGACATGCGTTTGCTAGTATTGAGGACAATGAGAAAAACTTTAAATATTAGCAAAGTATGGAAGGTTATTATTTGACCTGCTGAAATTGATATTGTCAACATAATCAAAGTCACAAGAATTTTGTGGTATCGTACCGATTGTTTGGGGACGTGCACCTCTCAAGCATGAGGGTGTAAAAGTCATATAATCGCCCCATTCAATCTTAACAGATAGAAAGCAATTACTGGGTATGATTATAAAAAACATGTCTAGAATCAGAAAACATGTCCAGGACCAAAAACCACACAAGTATTGTCAGACGTGCACCTCATACACATGAGGGTGTAAACGTCATACCATTAGGTTAGTAAGGTCCCAATTACATCAAAATGTGCAATATGCTTGGCAAGTCTGTAGGTATGAACCAATTTATATCCAGTCACCAAATTCAATGTCCTAGTACTGCCATTTGGGCATAGCTGCTATCAGTTTCATTCAGACGATTTGCAATAGAATCAAATGTTGCCATCCATTTTAATTCTCTAGTATTAAGTACTGTAGTCAGATTACCACCCCTTCTGCCCAGGGTTATCCTCTCTATGACTAACCACTTGAAATCCTGAGGGACATGGCCCATTCTCTGGCAGTGATCAACCAAAGGGGCTCCCGGTACAGCACAGCGTATCCTACTTGCATGCTGTAGAATCCTCTGTTTAATCTTTTGTTGAGTCTGCCCAACGTAAATTTTGTCACACGGGCACAAGAGGATGTATATAACGTTGGCAGTGTTACAGTTAGTATACGATTTCAGAGGAAAGGTTCGATTTTGGTATGTGAACTCTTTTGTTTGTAGTATAGACATACAGGCAATACATGCGCCACATTTGTAATGTCCAATGATCGGAGGGAGATTCCACAAGGAGGTGATCGTAGGCTGTTCCGGTGAATCCAGGAAAGAGTGCACCACTGTATCTCGAATATTCTTAGCTCTTTTAAAAGAATGCCCTCAAAATGAACACAAATGTGGTGATAAAACCCGCCAACAAAGGGGGAGCTATTGTGGTTCAAGATCTAACCAAGTATAAGGATGAGATATATCGCCAACTCTCCGATGCAATAAGCTACCAAAAGCTGCGAAAGGATCCTTCCCGTGAATTAGCTACAGACATACTTCAGGTGACACAGCGAGGCCTGGATGAAGGTTTTCTGTCAGATCTAGAATTCAAGTTTCTAAACCAACAGGATCCAAGATTGGCCACTATATATACTTTACCAAAAGTGCACAAGGATGCGAACAATCCTCCGGGTCGCCCGATCGTTTCGGGCTGCGGCTCCATACTTGAGCCACTATGCAAGTACATAGACTTTTTTCTAAAACCGATAGCCGTCAAGACCCAGGCATACCTTCGTGATACCACTCAAACCATCAATTTAGTGGATCAACGCCCATTTGACTGTACTCGACAACTATTAGTCACCTGTGACATAGTGTCATTATATACTAGTATCCCTCAACTTGAAGCTCTAGAAGTCATTCGCAATGTCTTAGATCAACGTCCAGCACCTGTATCAGTACCAACTGACTTCATTGTAGAGTTGTTGAAGCTAGCCATGATGAGAAATTTCTTTATTTTTCAGGGGGACTTCTACCTACAAACAAAGGGAGTCGCTATGGGGGCCACATTTGCCCCAAACCTAGCGATAATATTTATGGACTCATACGAGCAACGGTTCATCTTCTCAGAAACTAACCCATTCTATGCCAAACTGGCTTTATGGGTTAGATATATTGATGATGTCCTGTGTGTTTGGGATGGCAATGTGGAGGATTTAAACAGTTTCCATCTTTGGCTAGATCAACGTAATCCCCATATACAATTCACTATGGAGTCTAGTAACAATCGGATCCCATTCCTAGATATTACCATCTACGTGGAAAATGAACATTTATTAACGACATTGTACAGACAACCTATGGAGAGAAACTCCCTGCTACAATACGAGAGCCACCATCCAAGAGGACTAAAAGATAATCTGCCCGTGGGACAGTTCCTACAGATTAGAAGGAACTGTTCCAAGAAGGACGATTATATGCAGGAATCTCAGGATCTGTCAGATCGATTAGTAGCCCGAGGATATCCAGGATGACTCGTGAAAAGAGCCCGGAAACGGGCGTGGTACAATCCGCGTGATATATCCGGAGCGCATCATTTGCGTAACCACTTTCTCGACCAGGAGTAACGAGATTAAAAAGATCATTAATAAGAACTGGTCCCTAGTAGCTGATGACATCAAACAGAAAGATCTACCATTACACTCTTTCAAAAGAGCTAAGAATATTCGAGATACAGTGGTGCACTCTTTCCTGGATTCACCGGAACAGCCTACGATCACCTCCTTGTGGAATCTCCCTCCGATCATTGGACATTACAAATGTGGCGCATGTATTGCCTGTATGTCTACACTACAAACAAAAGAGTTCACATACCAAAATCGAACCTTTCCTCTGAAATCGTATACTAACTGTAACACTGCCAACGTTATATACATCCTCTTGTGCCCGTGTGACAAAATTTACGTTGGGCAGACTCAACAAAAGATTAAACAGAGGATTCTACAGCATGCAAGTAGGATACGCTGTGCTGTACCGGGAGCCCCTTTGGTTGATCACTGCCAGAGAATGGGCCATGTCCCTCAGGATTTCAAGTGGTTAGTCATAGAGAGGATAACCCTGAGCAGAAGGGGTGGTAATCTGACTACAGTACTTAATACTAGAGAATTAAAATGGATGGCAACATTTGATTCTATTGCAAATGGTCTGAATGAAACTGATAGCAGCTATGCCCAAATGGCAGTACTAGGACATTGAATTTGGTGACTGGATATAAATTGGTTCATACCTACAGACTTGCCAAGCATATTGCACATTTTGATGTAATTGGGACCTTACTAACCTAATGGTATGACGTTTACACCCTCATGTATGTGAGGTGCACGTCTGACAGTACTTGTGTGGTTTTTGGTCCTGGACATGTTTTCTGATTCTAGACATGTTTTTTATAATCATACCCAGTAATTGCTTTCTATCTGTTAAGATTGAATGGGGCGATTATATGACGTTTACACCCTCATGCTTGAGAGGTGCACGTCCCCAAACAATCGGTACGATACCACAAAATTCTTGTGACTTTGATTATGTTGACAATATCAATTTCAGCAGGTCAAATAATAACCTTCCATACTTTGCTAATATTTAAAGTTTTTCTCATTGTCCTCAATACTAGCAAACGCATGTCTGTGTTATTGTTATTTCAATTTTAAAGCACAGTGAATTCTGCAATTGTGGGACCTGGTAAATAGATTAGTAAACATTTTTTAGTCACCGAGTAGTATTTCCTTTATGTCAGTCACTCACGTGACCAGACAACTAAATCGCTATACGGAAGTACTCTGGCCTCGTAGAATCAAATCAGCGAAGCACTTTGGAGTGAGAGACCGCAGCTGCGGCCACGCGTGCAAGTAAGTCGATTGTATGGGATATTCCAGTCCCTTCGTTTCAAACCGCGGACGTCCCGTAATACATATAACTGATACTGGCCCCGTTTCCATTACAGTTTGCAGTGAATCACACTGTGAGAGTCTACGGGAACACGGACGTATTACTCTCCGTTAAAGGCCATTGATTGATGTAAGTACCCCTACAGGGGTTCACTATGTTGTCTAATAGCTGGTATTGTGTTTGGTTGTTTGACCAGTGAGCGTGTCTGAAATACACTGACAATTGCTCTTTTACTTTAAAGCTTGCAGACTCTTGGCTTTAACACGAACGAATCCCCTCCATCAAATGCCATCATACCACGTGATTTATCGTTAGCTGAGGATGTTTAATTTGCCCCGCTAATCCACCAATTAGGAAGGACGGACTTTCAGTCCCAATTAAAGAAAGAAAATATGTAAGTTGCTAACTTACTTTTTACTCTTGGTTCCTGTAGTTTATTTAAATAATTACATACCTGTATTGATTAGATTCCTTCTTGCTCCCCTTTAGTCGGCTTCAACAACGCTGACTTCACGGAAGTTGCCTCTTCAGATTCCCTATATTCGGTGCCGGCTGGCCCGATTATCCATGGTAACCCAAACCTAAATTTCTCCTTGTGATAACTATTTAAAGCTGATGATTAATTTATGACTTGGAATTTACTTAAATATATATTTTTATTTTTGTAGAATTGTCTTGCCCCATAATTCCTTTCGTCCTGATGAAGACCCCGTTGTAAGGGTTCTAGTCAACCTTCCATGTAGGGGTCGAAACGTCGACGGCTCTACTTACCTCATCATCCGGCACTATCCAAGACTAGAGTACTCATAACTGTGATCGTAGAATGATTGTCCTATTCGTTGCATTGTTTTGGCTTGAATAAATTACAGCCTTTTATAAGTGATAATGAATGTTTCGAATATATAATTCATTTTTTAGGTCGAGCGACCTATCTCAATGCGCATGCGCATTGAGAGCGGGAGCTCGATCTATTGCGGCTTAAACAGAGCTTACCGAGATCAGGCGATTCCCAGGCGATTTCTTCCAGTGCACGTGAAAGCGCGTGCACAATGCCACCAGCCGCTTGCCTCGCATTACCACATCAAAGGCAAGGCGGCCTCGTCTCAGGCCCCTGCTGCTTCACACCCTCATGCCGCTCTCCCCGCTCCGCCCCCTCCCCTGCCCGCCGTGTCCACTTCACTTTGACGGCCGCAGGCCGTCTCTCGTGTTTCTGCTTGTTCAATCTTGCATCGCCCGTTGTATACTTTGCATCCCTCCCCATGTAATGCATTTTGCCCCCTCTAATTAACTTGCTTATTCACGACAGCCCTTTCTCCATGTCTATTTGACTTCAGATGCCTCTATCTACGGCATCCTTCTACTACACAACATGGTGTCTCTTGTGCGCCTTGCAGCTTGGCCCAGGTGCACACCATGCCCTATACTAACTTGCACATGTGCATCGGCCTCTGCCCCGACTCACTCATGTGCCTTCCACCCGCACCTCCCTATTTCTCTTCCGCCCTTGTAGAAGAGTTTGTGAGGATTTCTCCCTCGGTGACACCGAACCCCTCCGGTGCACCACGCTCACTAACCCGGCGCCACTATAAGTAATTTCGGCTGAGCCCAGCATCCCCTGCTGCGCTCATCACATCTACCACTAATCGTCTTCCATTCTTTTAGAAATTGTAACACACACACGCCAGTCAAGAGCCTGTCCTCCCCGGTGATTTATGCAACATGGGACCTGAAGCACCTCGTGCATGGCCCCCTGCGGTCTTTTAAGTAAGTCCCCCGCGCTTCTTCACGCAGCCATCCTCGGCGCCTCGCATACCCTCATTAATGCTGTGCCTCCTCCCCAGCTTGCCGCCACCACACTTGGATTCTTTCCCTAAGACGCCTCGGTCTGATTACATTAGACACCGCTACAACCTACTTGAGTCCCTGCGGCTTGTCCAGTAATTTCGTCTCTGGTTCTCTTCAAGCATGCCCCTGCTGTTGGTCAGTCACATATCCTAATCCTACTTATTATCCGCTACAGATCATTTGGCAAGCTAGACCTGCGCTACACTTGCTCCCACCCACTGATTGCTGCCAGCCCCAATCTTTGGAACGACATAGCCTTGACAGTAAGAACAGCACCCACGCATTTTTCTGAACTGCTTGGGCAATTGGGGCTGCATCAAAAGAACACTAGATTGGGGTTTCCTCTCCATGATCCAAATATTTATGCTTTTTTTTTACGTTGAGCCTGGTAGCAGGCATGCGCTGCTCTCGGAGGTTTGTTGTATTTAGTCACGTTGGTCAGCCATGCCCACCACTTTCCATTTGTTCCTACTTGTCCATTTCTAACAATTGCTAAGGCATACAATCAAGAAATCGCTGTAACAAAATGCCCCTACACTTGTGTATCGGATAAAATGTAAATGTAAAAATGTAAATGTATACTTGTAAAGCGCACTGTTACTCCATCTCGGAGTGTCCTGGCGCTGTATACCGCTGGGGAACCCGTCCTGGCTTTCCCTGTGAGATGGTCCCTCCTGGGCACCCCCAAGGTGAAGCCAGGCATCCCTGGCGCTGATGGGGCCGTTGTGGAGATTAAGCAAGCTATTGCCCAGAGTTGCAGAGTGGGACCCATGGTTAGCTTAGGCACCTAGGCGAGAATTATCGAGTCCGCAGACATTGACCCAAGACCCTGCCACGACGGGAATTGAACCCTGGTCCCGGGCTGATCTCTGCATCAGGGTCTGCCACTCTAACCATTGAGCCACACTTCTCCACCCCAAAGTGGATCTTTCCCTGCTTGCTCGCATACTATGATTACTTTAAGGTACACGCAAATAGGAAAACAAACAGACTGCATTTTTACTTATGTTTATTTTGTAGGGGTTTCCTTTTTACTGTATTTACTGAAGATTCATAAAATATTCTGAAGAAAAAAATAGCCAGGTTTTAAGGGATTTTCCAAATTTAATTTGGGATTGTTTCTTGGAAATTACTATCACAAGTTTATTCCATTGGCTATTACTTTTTTTGCATTACTTCTTCCCTATGTCTCTCTCCCCCACTCTCTTTCTCTCTCTCGCTCTCTCTCTCCCCCTCCCTCTCTCTCTCTGTCTCTCCCTCTCTCTTTCTCGCCCCGCTCTAATTCTCTATCTCTATTCTTTCTCTCTCTCTCCTTAATTCTCTGTCTCCTCCCTTTCTCTCCTTCTCTTTCTCCCCCCTTCTTTCTCTCTCTCTCTCTCCCCCTTCATTCTCTCTCCTATCGTTCTCTCTTCTCTCACTCACTCCCCCACTTGAGTTCAATCTGCCATTGCTTCTTCCATTCTTTCTCTCTTGTATTCGCTCCTTCACTTTCCTCCTCTTTGGCATGCAGGTTGTAACAAGCATTGGGATAGCCCATAGGTCTCGCCTTTAGGACCTTATAAGTGTTTAGCCATGCAACAGTTAATGTCGTTGCAGTAAGGATATTGTGCTGCATAACTAAATACTTATAAGGTCCCAAAGGCGAGACCTATTGGCTATGCCAATGCTTGTTTTTTCTTCAAATCACTTTACTCCTTTCATTTCACACTTCACACTCTTTCCCTCTTCCTCCTTGTTTGGGGCTATAATGTTTTTACATTGCTTGAATTGAATTGAACATATAGCACATTGTGATGTAAGGGCAATGTTGGCTTTATTAAATATGATGAATTCTAATTTTGTGCATTGTTTTGATTAAGTATCTTTGCGTACTTTTATGTTACGTTCTCTCTCTGGGACCCCTCTGTATTTGTATCGCTTAGCACCCAGGTCCCAGTGACTTTTTGGGTTAAACCCTCCCTTGGTAATAATACCACTCTATTCAACATCTGCATAACATCTTTGGGATTTTATATCATGTCATATGTAGAGGACATGCACATTGCTGTGGCTATCTTTAATAATCTTGCATCTACAGCGGATAGATTCCATGTTGGCTGACTTAAGTACTTGGAGTATAGATGTGCGCTTTACTGGGGTGAGAAAGGAATTTACTTTAGAACTCCTTTGTGCAAGAGTCACACAAGATGGAGGTCAGAGGTGAGCCTCCTCAGACTGAGATGTGGATTAGATGGAGCCCCCAGAACATTCCTGAGGTTCATGTGAAGCAGACTAGGCTCAACTGAAGGATGGGCGGGCATCACCAGGCCAGCTTAACCTTAAGCAGGAAGTGACTGTGGGAGTGAGGCCTGCGCACACAGATGCAGGAAACCCCTCATATTAGAAGGACTCCTCCACTACCATCAGCCACAGACTTCTCATAGACTGGCGCGCTCTATAGGTACCTTGAGCTCAGTGATTACATGTTTAGTATTTGGTTATAAAGAAGAATAAAGTCCTTTTCTTTCTAAAAGACAAAGCACTGATTGAACATTGAGGCATTACATATTATAGCCTCACAGCCTGCTGCCAAGGGCTATACCAGTTGTTAAAGGCCCTAAACCCGATTTATAGGCCCAGGTGTGGGCCTATAACGAGGGAGAGGGCCTTCAGCAACCGGTATAGTTCTTGTCAGAAAGGCTAAAAGGCTGTTAGAACATTCCTCCCACTAAAAGTAGAATGTTCTAAATTAGAACGGGAGAAACATGAAGACAAACATTGGAATGTTGGAGTTCTGGGCTTCCACCAGCCATTATAAGCCTGGAGCCCATTGTCTTCAGCGGAGCTCCCATCTTTCCAGTGTTCTAATATTTGTTCTCTACTAAGTTCTGAGTCCATAATCCCATGCTGACTCCTCGAGTAAGCCTTGGAATGCTTTGCTTTGCTATCCTGAGAGTCAAGTGCGGAACGGGAATAGGCGGTAATCGGTTATTGATCCAATAGTAGATCAGACCCCAGCCGAGGCAAACAACTCCAGTTGGCACAATTGACGCCCAGCAGCTGAGCGTGATATGTGGCCCCCGAACCAGTTCCAACGCCTTCTATATGTGGTTTTATGGGTAACCAAAGGAAAGAACATTTGTATTTTGCCATGATAATCGTAAGTTCTTATACAGTAGCAGAGAAGGACAAAAAAAGTCTAACTAATTATACTAAAGCTAAGCATGGGCAGCTCGGTCTTTTAATCCACTCAGAGGTAGAACTAAAGAGCTTCCAAACTGATACTTATAATCAGGGAAAACCTGAAAAAAATATATGTTTCCCGGGTCATAGGGCGTAGCTGTCCTCGTGAACAGTCAGTGCTAAAGTACTCCATTCCACGTTTCATAGCTGTAATTGTAGAGAAGAATGTGTAAAAAGGGATTTATGGCTCATTAAATGAGCCGCCCTGTCAGCACTGCAGATATAATAAAACCCGGGCTTCTACGTAGCTACCATTTCGGTGGTATATGGTTTCTAGACTGCATTATGCAAGACTTTTTGTCTCTTTTCGGGGATATAAACTGGATTTACTGTTGCCCTATTTAATGAAACTCAGTTTACCGACCTTGGAAGGATGAAAGGCTGAATTGGGTCTGTGTCAGAGCTTATGACATGCGGTTGTCAGCAGATGTCTGCAGCATACCCTTTACTCTGTAAGCTATCTTGCTGGTTGTCAAATGACAAAGAAACACACTTATTCACAAACACACCCCAAGGTGATCCGAAGGTGGGTCCTGGTTTTGAAAGATCACCTATATAGATGATGCAGCGGAGGCTCAAGGCAAGAATGGGCGTGTGGCAATAATATGTGGGTCTGAGACACACATTTTAAGACTGAGTCTTCCCAGTGGAGTCCTGGAAGAGAAGCATGTTGTCTTAACACTGGACTGTCCTGAAGCTGTCAGCCGCCATCTTGGTGGGATCCATGTCTCCTTCGCTGCCAGTAAACCTACAGACAGGAAATAGATGTGAGTGGGAAGAGGACACTACTATCCCCTCCCACCAAACATAAAACCGGGGCCTAAGTGCACAGAAAATGACCACTTATATACTCCTCAAGCATCTGAGGCTGTCCTGTGGGGAGATATAGTAGTAGAAAGTCTCGAACCATGGACTTCAGGCTGCAACAAAGCCCTGGTTAATGCAACCGGAGATGCAGGCCTAAGGGCATGGCTTCACAATTATCTTTTGGAAGTCAAAACCTCCGATCTCTGGTTTAAAAAAAATACATGCTACAAAGACTTGAATTCAAATGTGTTCAATATAAAGCTCTCTTGCAAGCTTTATAAATGTACATTGTATGTTTACACAATAACCGCAAAGGCACTGAATTAAATAAATACAAGAGCCTATAACGTCAACTTTAAAATCTCGTCCTTTTTAATGTCGGATACAAACCGAGTTAAGAAGGGTTAATATTGATTAGACTACATTAACTGGGCATGTGCAATATTACCCCCAAATATTTCATTCTCCCCCACCTCCATTTCATATTGAGCTTCGAAAACGCATCTTTGCAACAACTGAAAGCTTTTATTTTTTCAAAACCTAATGGACTTTCTTCTAGTTTTTCACACACTAATAGATTTAGACACGTCACTGGAAAGGTTCCTATTTAGGATACATTTACCCTCATTATTCCATAAATCTGCTTTATATATGTTTACAATTAAAGCCTCCATATTAAATGAGCCTTTAAATCCACTACATACAAAGAGACAATTATCTTAATTAAATAAAGTGCTTCCTCCTCTGAGGACTGACATGGCCCACAGTGCAGAGGAATAGCCTTTGGTTGGGTGCCAGAGCGTGACAGCCAATAGGAAAAAAGATCCCCTAGCCCAATCAGATAGTTCCATTGTATGAGGATGTGTGCCCCTGGGACACATTCAGGGGTCCTGCGTACCTAACCGTACAGATATCTATACATTTTTTCATTAAATTTCTCAAAAACTACTGAATGGATTTACATCAAATCACGAAAACATGCATTCTTTGTAAAGATCTAGCTTTCTGCTAAGTTTGGTTTAATTCAATTCAACCATTGAGGCTACAGACAAGGGGAAATGGGGTCTTGGATCCCCATTTTTATCACCTCCCACTCAATGGATCACCTCAAAACTTTCAAGATAAGAAATGAGGTGGATAAATTGTTTGTTTCAGAAAACTTTGTGAAGTTTCGTCATACTGCGCCAAAGTTATTAGCAAAACAAAAAAGGTCTTCTTATGGAAAGTCTGGCCTAATAATAACTACACACTGACAACTGACAGATGTGTAGAGTGTAATGTGTTTTTTATTATCACTGGTGAGTGTAGAGAGGGTGCCATGACTCACAAGAGGTGAAGCCGCGGGTGGTTCAAGATGCCTACTCTCCTCTCAAAGCAATGGTAATACATATGCCTATATGATGTATGCCGTGCTATTTTCATTTGTATTATTTGTAAAAATAAAAAAGGAGGTATTTAAACAACTGGTACATGACAATAAAGGTGTCTAGTGAGATAAAACCCTAATGTAGAGGCCTGATAGCTAATAGCACAATTGTGAGTTGTTTTCCTTTGTTACCTCACAGTAACAAGCAACCTGCATGTCAGTAAAGAAGTTTTTCCTGCACTATTTCCCCTGTACTGTTTATGTTAATTGGAATTGACCTATATTCATAAATGTGTTATTAGTGCATTTGTTCCAAATACCTTTTGTTATTAGTATTCATTTTCACTGCCATGGTAGGCATAAACCTTCAACATGCAGATCAAAATAAATATGTGGCCCAGTAAAAGATGTTATTTGGAGCATGCACACAAATAAATTATTTATAAGCAGCGTTGAGGAATGGGAGGCACAACACGGTGCAGGATATTTATTGAGCGGGTTCGTATGGTGCTCCTTCACCGGGAGGTGCTCTACACAGAAACAAAAGATCAGGGAGCCACCTGGAAAGTGGTTACCATTTCTCACCTGACAGATCTTTTTTGTTTACTGAGAGGCAAAAGGGAGTCGACATTCGATATAAAAAATAAACGTTTGTGTAGCCCATTTGGCCACGCAATATGGACCAGGAATCCGAAAACTAAAGTTAAGTGGGTTTATTACAAGTTAATAATCATTACAGTAAATGCAAAAATCAGGAACATGTTATAAATGTAAAGAATCATAACAGGCTAATTAAGGCGCCAAAGCAAATTCCCACTCAATAGCATGAAGCATACAATATATGCAGTCAGACAATACAGATGCAAAGAATTAGGAACTGGTTTTCCTGTAAGAAACTCTGCTCCTCCTTCCTCAACATGAAAGGATTTCAAAATCTAAATTTGATCGGGTTATAGGAAAAGGTCTCAAAGTGTTTAGGAAAGTGTCAGCATAGTCAGGGTTTCATTAAAAATCCTCCAAAAAGGGACAAGTGTTTAGCATAAAGCCACACACTTGCGAGAAAGAGAGGCAATGTGTTCTGCACCTCTCTAAATCCAAATGGATCTGTTTAAACTCTAACAGTACATACATTAATTAAAAGGCACAGAGATTGCAATATCAGCCATGTTTCTCCCCACCAAGGAACAATGGTGTTAATCTCCACATTGTGCAATGGCAAATATGTCAGGCTTTCTCATCCCACAGAGCTTGGACAGTCCCTGTAACCTGGGGTATTCCTCCATTCCTGCTACACGATGAAAAGTAGACTTCTTCAGCTCATTAGCTCCTGCCAAGATTTCTCCTCTCAGGCCTCACTATCAATAATACAACAATACTCCTTATTCTAGCTATAAAACCAAGAGAACGCACATGCAAGAGGAAAGTATGCAGAGCAAGCCAAATGCATTTCAAATTAAGGCCTTTGGTTAAGCTAACTTAGTCAAGCATTTCAATGTGAACTTCAAATACACGGTTATAGATGCACGTATAACTTCAAAAATAGCTGCAACATGATTAAATGCATACATGGTTTAATTTGTAATGTGCTTCAAGTGAATGCAATATAATTTGAGACAGTGTAGAGGATGTGGCCTAATAGCTAAAGCAGTCAACCTTGAAGCTGGGTTGGAGTCTCGGCAGGGACGCTCAGCATCTTGTGATTCCAGGCAAATCACTTAATCTCCCTGTGCCCAACAAAATGAATGTGTCCATCTGTAACACAACTGGTGCTCATGTAAAGTGCTCTAATACCTTCCGGTCTAGTTTGCGCTATACAATCATGGAGTCCCACTCTGCAACTCTGGGCAATAGCTTGCTTAATCTCCACAACGGCCCCCACAACGCTAGGGATGCCTGGCTTCACCTTGGGGGTGCCCAGGAGTGGACACCTCACAGGGAAAGCCAGGATGGGTTCCACAGCGGTATTCGTACAAGCGCCTTGAGACCCTTGTGGGTGAGTAGTGCGCTATACAAGTATCAATTTAACTAAACTGGTGGTCAAGCCAGCGTCAATCAGGTGTGTGTGGAACAGGGGTGTCAGTTGACTTAATGCCATACGTATATGTATTAAACCCTGAAAATTAATTTAACACATATAAATCTTAGAGGCACCATTGACATGGGAGGCAACTATTCCGATTATGCTGGATTTATCCTCAGCCTTTGATACTGTTCTTCATCAAAGGCTGCTTGAACGTCTTCAAGCAATAGGGATTAGAAACACTGCCCTGAATTGGCTCTCCTCTTTTTTGGACAACAGAAGCGAGACGTTTTACTGCCTCCTTTTTCGCCCAAAGCTTGCACACTGATGGTTGGTGTTCCTCAGGGTCTATCTGGCTCCACTGGCGGCACTGGCAGAGTCGCTGGGCTGAAAAGTAATCTCACATGCAGATGACACCCAGTTTGTCTTCTCTTGTGGAAATGAAGAGGAGTTAGATTGGTAGGCTATCACAAACTGCCTCTCCAAGGCATTTCAGTGGCTGGCTATGAACTAACTAAAATGCAACCCAGATAAGACTGAGATCAGGATCTTCGTGCATCTTCCCCTAACCTTTGGCGATCTTGCATATTGGCCTTCAACAGAGTTCTGTAAGGAACCTAGCCATTAAATGTGATAATGCCCGTGACCGCAATGGCCGCTCTGTAGCTCGGCTCCGTCAGCCTTCCTGCCCAACACGCAAATCCTGACTAATATCCTGCCCCGAGACGACACACTCGGGAAGAAACGGAAACGTGAAGCAACGCTCGTACTCACCGTCTGGCCTGGGGGCTCCTGCGTGCTGTGAATCCGAAGCTGTGCTCCTGCTTGGTCCGGGGCCTTCGCGGTGTGGAGACCGGAGCCTTCCCTGCGTGGATCGGCCGGGGTGGCGGTGTCGGCGGCGGCCCCCGGCGGGAGAGAGGGCCGACTGTGAGAGGCCGTTGTGCGATTGTTCCGGTGGATACTGACCGGGCCCGGTCCTGCGGCCGGGAGGCCCCGTGGTAGGGCGCGGCGCGCCGTGGATGGGGGAAGACCGTGCTGGGGGACGCCCCCGTTGCTGCCCCGTCCGGCCATCTTGAAGCCCTGCGCCCGGAGTCGGCTTGTGATGCCCGCGGGTGGTGGCGCAGGCAGACCCCCCGAATTTGGTGGCGCATCTTTCTGCACCAAGATTGCCATTCTTGGGGCCTGAGTGAACTCCAGGGGTGTCCTCGCTTAAGAGCCCGCTCTGCGAGTTGCGGAGGGTGGTGACGCGGCTGAACCCGCAAAATGGCGGCCAACGCCCTGGGACACGGATTTCCTCGGGGCGGCGGACTTGTGTGGCTGGAGTGCGCGGGAGCCTGGTCATATGAGTGTGAGCCCACGATTGGTGATGTCCTTGACGCCCTGCAGTCTCTGCATGCGGCCTTGGCCCCCTGTGCCCCTGTGAAAGGTATACGGTCCGCCGCCATCTTTGATGGACCGTTCTTCATGGACGCGGCTCGACTTCGTGGTGGCGCTGCTTCGTCCCCCTCGATCGCTGCGGGGAGTGCTACCGCTGTGCATCGACAAGACTGCAAGCCTGCGGCCCCGAATCTCCTGGCAGTTGTGAGTGTGGAGTGCGAGGGCGTGGGCTCCATGTTGGGGCCCGATCCTGCTCGAGTGTTCGAGGAGCGTTGTGGACTGCTGCTCCGATCTACTTTGGTGAGGTCATGATGTTGTACTGCGGGGGAGCCTCTGCTTTCTTATACGGCGAGACTGAACTCCTGTTTTTTGCTGCTCTTGGGGTCATTGTTGAGAGTTCCGGACTGCAGAGAAAGATTCTTGTTTTGTTGCTGGTTGCCGGGGCCCCCTGGTCTACACCCTTGCCTTGTTTTGTTCCGATCGAGTAGCCTCTCCATCTTGAAATGTTTGCTTCCCACTGCTATATCATGTGTGGTAGTGATGACTAGGAAAGGCCAGGGGTGAGCCAAACTGAACCCTGAGGACTACCGGTGAACGGATTGTGATGAGGCAGACCCCCAATCATGATAATATGGACGATCCCTTTGAGAGTTTATGATACCTGAGATTGTGTCGATCTCGTTTAGACGCTGCATAATTGTGTGGGTGGGCGGGGGGCTGGGGCCGAACGACTCGATTGATGGTCTCCTTCCCCCCCTCTTGATTTCTTTTTCCCTTTTTTGCCTCTTTATTCCTCTCTCTCTCCTTGACTTCTCTATATTTCGGGTTCTGGTTTAGGGCGACAGGCACGCTGCTGGGGGGGTAGGCCGTAGCCTTCTGCAGGGGTGCAGGGTGGGGTGGGTGGGCTGGGGCTTCTTTTTTGTTTTCTTTTCCTTAGTTCTATGGCTCTTTTGTATCCCTTTATCGGAGCGCCGCGTCTGTGCTTGTCTCCCATGGTACGATGGAGGGTGGGAACTGGAGGTGTGTTGTTCTCCTTCTTACGGTTTTGCCACATTGCTATTACGACTCACATGACCACCTTGCTGGCGATATCCTTACTTTCTTTGCGTGCTTATTGCTGTGGGGCGCTTGCATCAGCGCGGCGTTCTCTGTTTCTTGCTTATATTACTTCTCCCCTTTCCTCCCTCCCTTCTCCCCTCTTTTTCTTCTTTAGGTTAGTATAGCGGATGATTATATTCACTGTTGCTATTCCGGTTCCTCCGTTCTGTCTAAAACATGTAACTGGGTGATAGGTAGACAAGAGACGAGCCACGGTGGGTACTGCTCTGA
Source organism: Lissotriton helveticus (assembly GCF_964261635.1). Classification (NCBI taxonomy): domain Eukaryota; kingdom Metazoa; phylum Chordata; class Amphibia; order Caudata; family Salamandridae; genus Lissotriton; species Lissotriton helveticus. Next base: position 98,913,873 of record NC_136059.1, read on the forward strand.
TATATGGCGTCCATATCCTGATTGATGTAAACTGTTGCTGATGATTGTCCATATTGATGCCCTTGTGTTTTGCTGTTTGCTTCGTGGCCCACTATGGGAACTCGGATATCCATACACTGCAAATGATCCTGCTATACTCCTTATTATAAAATTAACCTTCTTTGATCCTGCTCGATGGCCGTACTTAACCTTTTCAGACTGAACTGATTGCTTCTATATTGTTGGCTGATTCCGGGGAACATCCTTCCGGAGTCATTGGCCTCTCATACTGTGTCGTGGCCGGCCTGACTGGTTGTAGGCCCGTATTTGTATATTCCTTACTGCATAATAAAGGTTTAAAAAAAAAAAAAATGTGATAGTGCCCTCTCCTTTCAAAATTCCTGCCTTTTCTGTCAGAGTCTGCTAGGAAAACAGTAATCCCAGCACTAATACCTTTGAGACTGGACTATGGTAATGCGCTTCACCTTGGCCTCCTGGTGCACCTTCTGTGCAGACTTCAGGTGGTAGAGAATTGGGCTGCTCGGCTGTTACTCAAACTTCCCCCAAATCACCTGTGACCGCTCATTTGGTGGCTCTTCAAAGGCTCCCGATGAGAAAGAGATATGATTTAATGTTATGTTATGTTATATTCACTTGTATAGCGCGCAGCTGCCCCAGCTAAGGGGCGTCCCGGCGCCATGGTTTTAATGCATAAAGCCATGCACTGCTCAGGTACTGGCTGTTTGAGAGAATGTACACAGTGGAGTATATCGTGCTTGGCTACAAGTATATCCAATGGTACACAGACAAAATATCGAGTTTTAAATTTCGATATACAATTATATCGAAGTTTAAATATCGAAGGGACATAATATAGAAGGTAAGTAATATCGACACTCTTAATATCGATATTAGTAATATCGAAGTTTTAAATATTGATGTCAGTAATATCGAAGTAAATAATTTCGATGTTACTAATATCGATTTTTAAATACATTTTGTGTATATTATATTGTATTTATTATGTTTAATAATTTATTTTTAATGTAATTTAATTAAATGTTGTCTTTTAGTACTGTAGCGGGTTGTGGGTTTATAGGGGAATAGGGTGGGAAGTAATTTAATAATGTTAAATTAATTATTAATTAGTAGGAATTATAAATTAATTAATTGAGAATAATTTTTAAATAATTATAATTAATTGAATAATTGATAAATATGTTCTGTAGCGGGTTATGGGTTAATAGGGGAATAGGGTGGGAAGTAATTTAATTATGTTAAATTAATTATTAATTAGTAGGAATGATTAATTAATTTATTGAGAATTCTTTTTAAATAATTTTAATTAATTGATTAATTGATAAATATGTTCTGTAGCGGGTTATGGGTTTATAGGGGAATAGGGTGGGAAGTAATTTAATTATGTTAAATTAATTATTAATTAGTAGGAATTATTAATTAATTAATTGAGAATTCTTTTTAATTAATTTTAATTTTAATGAATTGATTAATTGATAAATATGTTCTGTAGCGGGTTATGGGTTTATAGGGGAATAGGGTGGGAAGTAATTTAATTATATAGAATTCATTAATAATTAGTAGGAAGCATACATTAATTGTTATTAATTGGTAAATAATTAAAATTAATACGTAATTAATTTTAAATAATTCATTAATTGATAAATGTGTTCTGTTGTGGGTTGTGTGTTTATAGGGGAATATGGTGGAAACTAATTTTAATGTAATTAAGTAATAATGAATTATTTTTTATAAGTATGTTATTTCAACCCCTACGCTATCCAACACTTTCCCTACTGCTGCACTCTCTGGAGTTGGAATAGTAATTTTTACCCCTACGCTATCCAACACTTTCCCTACTGTTGCACTCTCTGGAGTTGGAATAGTAATTGTTACCCCTACGCTATCCAACACTTTCCCTACTGTAGCACCCTCTGGAGTTGGGATTGTAATTTTTAATCCTACGCTATCCAACACTTTCCCTACTGTTGCACTCTCTGGAGTTGGAATAGTAATTGTTACCCCTACGCTATCCAACACTTCCCCTACTGTTGCACTCTCTGGAGTTGAAATAGTAATTGTTACCCCTACGCTATCCAACACTTTCCCTACTGTTGCACTCTCTGGAGTTGGAATAGTAATTGTTACCCCTACGCGATCCAACACTTTCCCTACTGTTGCACTCTCTGGAGTTGGAATAGTATTTGTTACCCCTACGCTATCCAACACTTTCCCTACTGTTGCACTCTCTGGAGTTGGAATAGTAATTGTTACCCCTACGCTATCCAACACTTTCCCTACTGTTGCACTCTCTGGAGTTGGAATAGTAATTTTTAATCCTACGCTATCCAACACTTTCCCTACTGTTGCACTCTCTGGAGTTGGAATAGTAATTGTTTCCCCTACGCTATCCAACACTTTCCCTACTGTTGCACTCTCTGGAGTTGGAATAGTAATTGTTACCCCTACGCTATCCAACACTTTCCCTACTGTTGCACTCTCTGGAGTTGGAATAGTATTTGTTACCCCTACGCTATCCAACACTTTCCCTACTGTTGCACTCTCTGGAGTGGGAATAGTAATTGTTACCCCTACGCTATCCAACACTTTCCCTACTGTTGCACTCTCTGGAGTTGGAATAGTAATTTTTAATCCTACGCTATCCAACACTTTCCCTACTGTTGCACTCTCTGGAGTTGGAATAGTAATTGTTTCCCCTACGCTATCCAACACTTTCCCTACTGTTGCACTCTCTGGAGTTGGAATAGTAATTGTTACCCCTACGCTATCCAACACTTTCCCTACTGTTGCACTCTCTGGAGTGGGAATAGTAATTGTTACCCCTACGCTATCCAACACTTTCCCTACTGTTGCACTCTCTGGAGTGGGAATAGTAATTGTTACCCCTACGCTATCCAACACTTTCCCTACTGTTGCACTCTCTGGAGTTGGAATAGTAATTGTTACCCCTACGCTATCCAACACTTTCCCTACTGTTGCACTCTCTGGAGTGGGAATAGTAATTTTTACCCCTACGCTATCCAACACTTTCCCTACTGTTGCACTCTCTGGAGTGGGAATAGTAATTTTTACTCATACACTATCTAAAATGTATTTAGCTTTTTTATTAGTATTATGTTGTTATTAATTGTTATTTATGTGATTATTTTATGTATATAAATGTATTAGTAATTTATTATATTTTTATTTTTTTATAAGTTATGAAAATAATTAATTTAGAGTTAATATTAATGAAAAATATATTATGTATTATATATTTATTAATATTAATTTTTGTTTTACATTATGTATTAATTTTAAATATTATAGTACATTTTTAAATATGTTTATTACATTTATAAGTATTATTTTGTTAATATTAGATTTTTATTTAATTAAAAAAACGATATTTTACAAAAAACGATATTTTTGTCATTCTATATTTTTTTTTCGATATATTTGTACTTACCTTGTTAGGGATAGGATTCCTATATTTTTGACTTCGATATTTTTGTTCCGATATTTTTGTATATCGATATTTGTGTTATCGATATTTTGTCAGACATTCATATCCAATAATTTGCCAGGAACGTGCCACTTGGTGCTTCAATGAGCACAGAACCAGCGTAGGCCAGGAAAATGCCTGCAAGGGTAAATGCGGGTTAAAGGGAGCTGCCATGCGAGTGACGTTGCAAGGTAACTAAATGAGGAAGAGCGGCGCGTACCTGCCAGTTAACCGCAGACTGCTTCTATCCGAATGTTGTGGGTTAACAGGATCGTGCCACTTGGTGCTTCAATCAGCACAAAACCAGCGTTGGCCAGGAAAATGCCTGCAAGGGTAATTACAGGTTAAAGGGAGCTGCCATGCGAGTGAAGTTGTAGGGTAACTGAATGCGGAAACGCGGCGCGTACCTGTGAGTTAAACGCGGTCTGCTTCTATCCGATTATTGCAGGTTACCGGCGCTGTCGGTCACAGAGAGATGAGCCATGCAGCATGTGCGCAGGCAGACTAGAAGAGAGCAGAGCGCTCGATCTTCTAGATGGGAGAAATAGTAAGGCAAAAGCGGTTGGCACCGAGCTATCGATACGATCGAAAAAGTGAAAGTACAGCCAGGCAGTAGGGAACAGAATTACATAGGGCATAGATACAACAATAGTGATTACATTTTGTTGTTACTACCATATCATCATGTTACAGTCAAAACACCATAGTTGATATTTGCACAGTGTGAAGTCGATCTACAAACATAAAACAGAATAAAACAAGGTTTAACAAGGCAAAAGGGCAACAGGTTCAAAATTTATAAACAAGGTTCAGAGTTTACAGAAAGACTCAGAGTTTATAAAAAGAGCAAGGACAGACTAGAAGACATGTCAGCCGACATGTCATAAATTAGTTATTGTCCTAAAGTGGCGACAAAGCCCCTCCATTCCTCAACGGAATTTAGGCCCTCATTTATAGAGTTAGTTTTGTCATTCCAGTGACATTCTCTGCGTTGCAGTATTAGTGATATATTACCACCTCTTTCAGGTAATCTAGCAATGTCAATTACCTGCCACTTTATGTCATCAGCTGTGTGATTTTTGTCCATAAAATGTGTAACAAGGGGTGCGGAGGTAACGGACCTTCTAGTACGGCTACAATGGTGTCCTATTCTTGCCTTAATAGGCTGTTGTGTTTGTCCAATATATGGTAGGCCACATGGACACCAAATGCAATACACAACATTGCGTGTATTGCAATTGGAGAAGAAGTCAAGTCTATATTCGTAGTTGCTGTATTTGAAAGTAGTCGTGTTTTCAGTGAAAGGGCAGTTTACACAATTCCCACATCTATGATGGCCAAGGACCGGTGGAAGGCCCCAGGCAGATTCTAACATGCCAGTCTTTTGTACGACATCAGTGGAGGATCTTACCAAGTGATCTTTAATATTCCTGGCTCTTTTGTAGGCAAACAAGGGGACCTCAATTAGGGGATCTATACTCTTAATAATGTTCCAGTGTTTGGTGATTATATTACGGATCTTGCTAGTATGAGTCCCAAAGGTGGTAACACAAACAATTTTATTCATTTGTTGTTTGGTCTTTGTAGTTAACAGCTCCTCTCTCGGACAATACCAGGCACGCTTTAATGATCTTTTCACAAGTTTATTAGGGTAACCTCTCATCAATAATTTTCTTTTCAGAATTTCAGCCTCCTTCATGTAGTCCTCCCTTCGGGTACAGTTCCGACGTATTCGCAGGAACTGACCGAAGGGAAGGCCCTCTTTCAGTGCTCTGGGATGTTGACTGCTATAGGCCAGTAGCGTATTTCTCTCAGTCGGTTTTCTGTGAAGTGAGGTAATTAGTTTGCCATCGGCTTCTTGGATGTTCAAATCTAAAAAGGCTATCATCGATTTATCTAGTGTAGAGGTGAATGTAAGATGTGGTTGGATTTGATTAAGATAGCTCACAAACTCATTGAATCTATCTTTACTGTCTCTCCAAATTAAAAAAATATCATCTATGTACCTGTACCAACACCCAATGTGGGTGTGTAGGGGATTGAGACTGCTTAATGCAAAAGTGAGTTCTATATAGTTCATATAGATATTAGCCAGATTTGGGGCAAACACTGCTCCCATACTGGTCCCACTGCATTGTTGGTAATATTGTCCATTGGATACAAAATAGTTAGTCTGTAATGCTATGCGGAGTAGTGAAATTATAAACCAGGTTGGTACAGTGAACGGTCTTGGTCTAGTATCTAGGAGTTGTTCGATGACCTGAATACTTTCGAATTGAGGGATGTTGGTATAGAGTGAAGAGATATCCAATGTGGCCAACCAGTCACTGTTGGTGTCATACTGGAGTCCTTCCACTAGGTTTATCATGTGCATGGTATCTCTCACATAACTTTTTTGTAAGGGGACAAAATCCCTGATGAAAAAATCAATATAGCGACCAATAGGTTCTTAAATAGATCCGCACCCTGATAGAATAGGTCGGCCCGGTGGATTGGTGATGCTTTTATGCACCTTCGGAAGGGTTTATAGAACAGGAGTTCTGGGATTCTCAGCATTTAGGAATTCAAATTCTTTCTTACTCAAAAAACCTAATTGTAGGCCTTCCGTAGTGATCTTTAAAATCTCATCACGAATTTCAGACAAAGGATTTTGTCTGAGTTTTTTATAGTGGTTTATTTCTGAGATTTGTTTTGTGAGTTCTGTCTCATAATCGGTTCTTTCCTGAATGACTATCCCCCCACCTTTGTCTGCTGGTTTGAGAATTATCGAGGAATCATGTTTAAGAGTATTGAGAGCCTATCGTTCCGCTAGTGTGATATTATAGGGAGTGAATTGTCTGGTAGTTCTGAGATTATCTACGATCTGTAGAACAAGTTTCTCGAAAGTAAGTAATTCTGGCGGCATCATTCCGTTATTGGGGTTAGAAAGTGGATGGTGGCCTAAGTCCTGTCACAGATTCTTGTTGAATAAAGTCACGATCTTTAAAGAAAAGTTTCAGGCGGATTTTCCTAAAAAATTGAAACAGTTCAGCTTTTAGATTGAAAAAGTTAGTTTTCTCAGTTATTACAAATGAAAGGCCTTTGCTTAAAAGAGAGATTTCTGATGATGACAGAACATGTTTGGATAGATTAAAAATGGGAATTGTTTCCATATTATTCATAGGAGTGGTTAGTAAGGTGGTTGTCCCCATTGGTAATGCTTGTTTCTGGTTTGGCGTTCTCCAGGATACTGGTGCCAAACTCTCCTTTTGGGCCTTGTGCCTCTGCCTAAAAAAGGTTGACCCGGGTGTGTGTCAGATCGGTTTGGTCCTGCTTGGGCGTCCGAGTCACTGGATTCACCTGAGGATTCAGAAAATGTAACAGGCTGGTTTCTTTTAAATCTACCCCACGTGTTCTGTCTATTCTGATTTGGAAAAGTAGAGAAAAAGTCGTCTTTGAGGTACGGAAAAGCCTTGTCTTTGCTATAGTTTTTAATGTCTTTAGAGACTTTATCAGCTTTTTTCTTTAGTTCGAAGTTGTTGAACTCTTCTATTGATTTATTTAGTTTTTCAAGTAGGGCTTTAGCCTCTGTTACCCCGTCACCTCCCAGTAATTCTTTCTCTATTTCCTCTATTTCTTTTAGCTCTGCCTTTGAGTGTTCTATAGCTGTTTCCACTCCTAGTACCATCCAATGCCTAGAGCATGTGACTGAGATCCCACAGAAACTACCCTTAAACTTTGGATCTTCGTGAAAGATGCCTGGTACATTCCTTACTTGGAGGCCTTGTGGTATAATACCTGCTCTTAGGTAGTCGCTAAGCATGCGTGCATGTAATTCTGTTCTCACATGTTTTTTCTTCAGCTTCTTTAATTTATCAATCAATGTTTGTCGGGGGCTCACAGTATTAGTTGGTAGATTGGAGAATAAGGATGGTCCACTTGTGAGTTTGGTAATATATTCTTCGGTGTAGAGTGGAGCGTCTCTCTCTTGCATCCTAACCTTCGAGAACACCCTATACTAGTATAGGGTGTGGGAAAAATCCAAGTTACTGGATAAGACCCTCGCGGTGCAGCCACCGCACAAAAAGTCACAAACAAAAACAAGGGAACCCTACCCACTGAGGAACAAGGGTGCGTATTTTATATCAAAAGAACATTGGTTCCAGTGGAACAATTGACAGTATATTCGATATTTACTGAACAATGTCTGGTAATAGTATGAAGGTTCGAGGGTGCAAGAGGGAAAAACAAAAACTCATACCACGGATTTCAAAAACCATCAGTTGTTATTCTTACACAATTTCAGAGAATATACAATTAACCTTATAATATAATTTACATTAATGTGAAAGCTTTTCGAAAAAATAGTCCCAGGTGTAAAGTGTGAACCGAAAGAGTGGTGAAAGCACACTAAAGGTGATAACAAGTGACAATTATGTACACGGTTTCAACAGAGGTGTATTTACACGGAAGTGGGAGAACGACCATACAAACAATATTCAATAATATATGCAATGGCTATTCAATTCATAGGCATTGTTTAAAAGGTTCATTCCCAATGAGCGTCGACGGCGTTTCGACCCTTTACAGGATGGAGGGTCTCGTCAGGACAGGGACGGTGTGGGACATCTGTGGGGGTGAGAAAGGGGGAGTGAGCTCCATGTGTAGAAAAGTGAATTTACAAATAGGACTGTATGGAAAGAGCCTGGTACCTTTGAGGATTCAATAAAGGGCTCGTGGTGGAGTGGATTCCAACCATAGGTGAGAGGAAAGGATAAAACTTACTCACAGTAGACCCAGCCGGGTACTCTGGTACAGGGGAACAAACAAAGAGGGTAAGAAAATGATCATGGAAGGTGGAAAAAACCAATACGCTACATGGGCAAGCTCAATTAGGGTACTTACCACTGTAAGAATGTACACAGTGGAGTATATCGTGCCGTCGACGTTCATTGGGAATGAACCTTTTAAACAATGCCTATGAATTGAATAGCCATTGCATATATTATTGAATATTGTTTGTATGGTCGTTCTCCCACTTCCGTGTAAATACACCTCTGTTGAAACCGTGTACATAATTGTCACTTGTTATCACCTTTAGTGTGCTTTCACCACTCTTTCGGTTCACACTTTACACCTGGGACTATTTTTTCGAAAAGCTTTCACATTAATGTAAATTATATTATAAGGTTAATTGTATATTGTCTGAAATTGTGTAAGAATAACAACTGATGGTTTTTGAAATCCGTGGTATGAGTTTTTGTTTTTCCCTCTTGCACCCTCGAACCTTCATACTATTACCAGACATTGTTCAGTAAATATCGAATATACTGTCAATTGTTCCACTGGAACCAATGTTCTTTTGATATAAAATACGCACCCTGGTTCCTCAGTGGGTAGGGTTCCCTTGTTTTTGTTTGTGTGCTCAGAAAAGGCAGCAGATCATTCTCTTATTTATGGATGTTCAACTGGAACAAGCTCCCTAACACGGGACATCCGCATCTTTAAAAAGAAACTGAAACCCTGCTTTTCACACAACCTGTATAAGTTTCATATGTTGGTGCCGTCCTGTCTGTAGCGCCGGGACACTCCTGGGAGTAGCTGTGCTCTGTATAAATCTTCATAACATAACATTACAACCCATATTCACAAACTTATTTGCCTCATGTATGCCTCCAACGAATTCACAAAAGGATTCTTGACAGATTTCTCAGCCACTAATGTAGAGATATTCCCAGTAATTAAGCCTACTCAAAGGGTGAGAAGTGGGTTTTACAAGGTGTGGCTTGCGTGGTTTCTGAATGCCATAAATATGTATATTTATGGGCAATCACAAACTCTGATCGAACCCCCTCCCACCATGGAAATGATCAGAAGGCTACTCCAGGCCAGGGGTGGAGGAACTCACTTTCCAGGTAGATGCAGATTTCTGAAGGGGACATAAGATTCAACAGTGGATGTTCCAAGACATTCCTAGAGTTATGTCTCGAGCTTGAGCCTGCTGGATGAGCAGAGGACGAGCCTGCTGGATGAGCAGAGGATGTGCCTGCTGGATGAGCAGAGGATGAGCCTGCTGGAGAAGCTGAGGATGAGCCTGCTGGAGAAGCTGAGGATGAGCCTGGTGGATGAGCAGAGGATGAGCCTGCTGGAGAAGCTGTGGATGAGCCTGCTGGATGAGCAGAGGATGAGCCTGCTGGATGAGCAGAGGATGTGCCTGCTGGATGAGCAGAGGATGAGCCTGCTGGAGAAGCTGAGGATGAGCCTGCTGGATGAGCAGAGGATGAGCCTGCTGGAGAAGCTGAGGATGAGCCTGCTGGAGAAGCTGTGGATGAGCCTGCTGGATGAGCAGAGGATGAGCCTGCTGGGTGAGCAGAGGATGAGCCTGCTGGACAAGCAGAGGATGAGCCTGTTGGAGAAGCAGAGGATTAGCCTGCTGGATGAGCAGAGGATGAGCCTGCTTGATGAGCAGAGGAAGAGCCTGCTGGAGAAGCAGAGGATGAGCAGAGGACGAGTCTGCTGGAGAAGCAGAGGATGAGCCTGCTGGATGAGCAGAGGATGAGCAGAAGATGAGCCTGCTGGATGAGCAGAGGATGAGCCTGCTGGATGCGCAGAGAATGAGCCTGCTGTATGAGCAGAGGATGAGCCTGCTGGAGAAGCAGAGGGTGAGCAGAGGATGGGCCTGCTGGATGAGCAGAGGATGAGCCTGCTGGATGAGCAGAGGATGAGCCTGCTGGATGAGCAGAGGATGAGCCTGCTGGAGAAGCAGATGATGAGACTGCTGGATAAGCTGAGGATGAGCCTGCTGGATGAGCATAGGATGAGCCTGCTGGATGAGCATAGGATGAGCAGAGGATGAGCCTGCTGGAGAAGCAGTGGATGAGCAGAGGATGAGCCTGCTGGAGAAGCTGAGGATGAGCAGAGGATGGCCTGCTGGTTGGGCAGAGGATGAGCCTGCTGTATGAGCAGAGGATGAGCCTGGTGGATGAGCAGAGGATGAGCCTGCTGGATGAGCTTATGATGAGTCTGCTGGAGAAGCAGAGGATGAGCCTGCTGGATGAGCAGAGGATGAGCCTGCTGGATGAGCCTGCTGGACAAGCAGAGGATGAGCCTGTTGGAGAAGCAGAGGATTAGCCTGCTGGATGAGCAGAGGATGGGCCTGCTGGATGAGCAGAGGATGAGCCTGCTGTATGAGCAGAGGATGAGCCTGGTGGATGAGCAGAGGATGAGCCTGCTGGAAAAGCAGAGGATGAGCCTGCTGGACAAGCAGAGGATGAGCCTGTTGGAGAAGCAGAGGATTAGCCTGCTGGAGAAGCAGAGGATGAGCAGAGGACGAGCCTGCTGGAGAAGCAGAGAATGAGCAGAAGATGAGCAGAGGATGAGCCTGCTGGAGAAGCAGAGGATGAGCCTGCTGGAGAAGCAGAGGATGAGCAGAAGATGAGCAGAGGTTGAGCCTGCTGGAGAAGCAGAGACTGAGCAGAGGATGAGTCTGCTGGAGAAGCAGAGGATGAGCCTGCTGGATGAGCAGAGGATGAGCAGAAGATGAGCCTGCTGGATGAGCAGAGGATGAGCTTGCTGGAGAAGCAGAGGATGAGCCCACTGGATGAGCAGAGGATGAGCCTGCTGGAGAAGCAGAGGATGAGCCTGCTGTATGAGCAGAGGATGAGCCTGCTGGAGAAGCAGAGGGTGAGCAGAGGATGGGCCTGCTGGATGAGCAGAGAATGAGCCTGCTGGATGAGCAGAGGATGAGCCTGCTGGATGAGCAGAGGATGAGCCTGCTGGAAAAGCTGAGGATGAGCAGAGGATGAGCCTGCTGGATGAGCAGAGGATGAGCCTGCTGGATGAGCAGAGGATGAGCAGAGGATGAGCCTGCTGGAGAAGCAGTGGATGAGCAGAGGGTGAGCCTGCTTTATGAGCAGAGGACGAGCCTGCTGGAGAAGCAGAGGACGAGCAGATGATGAGCCTGATGGAGAAGCAGAGGATGGGCCTGCTGGATGAGCTGAGGATGAGCCTGCTGGAGAAGCAGAAGATGAGCAGAGGATGAGCCTGGACAATGGACATCCAATCCTGTTAGAGATGTCTGCTACATTGAGTACTGTCAACCAGTCCATCTTACTTGACCGGTCGGCGGCAGCTGCCCTTGGTCATGCCACTCTTCTTGGTTCTTTTCATTTATTTCACAGCAAAGTCAATCTCTGTCCTCGTCATTCTTTCGGTCCACATCTACTTCAGGTACGTGCAGAGTCCCTCAAGGATCTTCTGTCTCCTGTCCTCTTCAACACAAACTTAAGATCACTGAGCCACATCACCTAGTCCCTTGGCCTGGACGGCATTCCTTATGCTGAGGACACTCCGCTCAATTTTCAACTGAACCAAATCAGTGAGAGATCCAGTTCCCGCTCCGGTCCAGTCCTGGATGAGTCCTGGTGCTGAGACTGAACACTGATGGAACCAAGGTTTGATCTGTGGCCCTTACCGCCTGCGGACGGCCAGTTTTTGGCTGATTCGGCTAGCAGCCTTGCTTTATTTGGCTCGCATCGTCAAAAATCTTGGCTTTTGATTTCACAGCGATCTGCTTTTAAAAAGTCAAGTTACCTCAGTTGTCTTTCCCTGTACTTTCCAACTTGGGCTCCTGAGGAATATCCTTCCCCTTATTCTTTTACAGGTGAGACGCTTGGTTTCAGGTGCGGCTTCCTGCCCAGGTTTGATTGGACCAAAGCGAGATTTCTGGAGCACCAGACTCTATTCTAACTTCAACTCTTCCAGGACCTGGCTTTAGGGCTGGTTTTCGGGCTGGGAATGGTGAACTTGGGATGGCAGCCCAATGGAAACATCATCTAGCTCCTCGATGACCAGCTGAAGTTCTGAAATCATTAGCCGTCCACTCTGGGCTCTGAGTATTACAAATCATACCTCTTTCCGGAAACCCCACAAGACACATCTTTTTTGCTTAATGTGGCTTACTCTTTAACTAGCATTATCACACCACTCAAAGCCAAGGTGCCCTTAGTAGAAATGTGCACTTACAACCACTCCATTCATTCATTCATCCATTCATTCAAACTTCAGCCTGGTGCATTTTTACAAGCTCACTTCTGGCAATGTTTGTGAATTGAAAAAAAAATCATAAAATACAACGTCCTGGGTGTAAATCTCCACCTGTACTTTTACATTTTTGGGTGAGTTGGACCCAAGGCCTCGTCCTGGGGTTTCACCCTGAAATGGGGAGGAGCTATGTCCGTCCACTGCCTCTCTGCGCTATGTGAAACTGGTGAACCCGGTCTCAATCCTGGCTCCCCCAGTTAAACTAGTTTTCTGAACCTCAAATCATTTTATATCACGGCAGCCCGTTTCCTTTTCCGTCCCGCCTCATACTCTGAAGTACTTCAGCTCAACAGGGTCCTACATAGAATTGAAACTACTTCATGGTGTAGTTGACAATGATGTTGCACCACAATAACAGAATTTGTCATATATTTACAGTCCTTGTGACAAACTGACGTCATGATACCAGACCAAAGACGTCCAACACAAAGCAAGTGACGTTTGAGGTGCCCAGGTAGCTCAGTGGGTTTATCGTGGCTTGTCAAAAATGTCGAACTGCCGCACGGTGTAGCGAGTCCTGGACGTCCATTTATGCCCCGGTGCATTATGGGAATTGTAGTCTTGTTTCACATCAAAGGAAAGGAAAATCCAGGTCTGAGAGCAAGGTGCATCAGGCAAGGCTGCAAGAAGGTGGAAGGGAGGTTATGTGAGTTAAACACTCGCGCGTAATCTGCAGATTGCATGGTAAAGTTTAGGCAGGGCCAACAAAACCTTTCATTTTTCTGAAGTTGGTTTAATGAATGCCATTAACTTAGGTTGCTGAGATATGAAGTACAAAAAACCCATATAAAAATAATATCATTATCTCTCTATACAGTCCTTATCATGAAGTTTCCAGCAGTTGGGGCATGGGCACATCCTATTTGGAAGATATTAAGTTGTTTTAAGTAGTTGATTGTCAAGGTATATATTGACGTTCATGAACATAACGCAGTAGCTTAGTTTATCAATGACATCATGAAATGACAAATTAATTCTCAGCAGTCTCCATGCAGCAGCGTCGGATTCTTTAAAATGAATTAAAGGGGACGCCTCGGTGTCAATTTCTAAAGGCAGCGGGAAAGGTGTGGACGGCTCACGTGGTGGACGTGTGGCTGCTGGGGGTATGTTTTGCCTGCAGGGGCGTCTGTTTGCTGTGTTTGTGCAGGGCTTGCCTCTGCTTGCCTCCCCCTCCCCCGACCCGCCTCCTCGCCCTCAGCCCGGCTCAGGGGCGACCAGAGATGACTTGCATCGAGTGCAGCAGCCAGGTAGCCCCGGAGCCCCGGAGCCCGTCCCGTCGCCCCGGCTACCATGAGCGCGCTGTGTCTCCTGGCCATGGGGGTCCTGTGCTGGCCACAGCTGCGAAGCCCGGTGGGAGGTAAGAGGGGTGCAGGGGTGCAGGGGGAGGGGGGGGGGGGGGGTCCCAGGGGGGGGGGGGGGGGTCCCAGCTCAGACTGTGCCCAGCCCAAACCATGTGCCGCGTTCCTCCTAATACCAGAGCACAGAAATGGTGTACCCCTTTGCCCTTTCCTATGTGCGCGAGTAGTTCTACTTTTATTCCGGTGCCTGCAGTTTAAATGTTCTTTTCTAAATGCAGAACTACAATTACCAGAATGCTAATCATAAAACAAGACCAAGTTATGCCTCACAAGTGTTCTACTTTCATGCTTCTAAGCGTTATTTTTGCATTTAAACTTTAACAATGATACTTCGACTTCTGTTGGATATTTGTCAGTTTGGTCTACTTTTATTTATAAAAAAATAGTCTCTATTTTTCTACACTGGTGTGGAGTCTTTTTGTTGTTGTATTTTCTGTGTTACTGTGTGTTGTATGCACATATACTTTACATATTGTCTTTTATGTTAAGCACCTGTTAATTTAAAGCATGTTTTTGGCTTACCCTGTCTAGGATTGTGGTTCCTGTGACAGGGTGCTTACCTCTGCTGACCAAAAACCCAGGGGCATATTTACAAGGGCCTTATCTCCACTTTTTTGGCTTCAAAAGCAAAATAAGCGGAGATAATATTAGCGCCCTATCTACAAGGGGGTGCTAACATGCAGTAGCGCATGCTAGCACCCTTTTTCCCGACGCCTCGCTTTGCATCTGATGCAAAGTGGGCGTCACTGGGCATTTACAAGGTGGCCCACGAATTTTAGCAGACGTTAGTTTTCAGCGAAAACCGCTGTTTTTGCCAAAAACTAACGTCTGCTAAAATCCTGACTCATGTATGTTTAACATGGGGGTGGATTCTTGTGTTACAACCACAGGGTCGTATCATCAAGCATATCGCCGTTTTGTAGGGAACATCGCTGGAAAACCAGCGATGGTCCCTGCAAAACGGCAATTTTCCCGCTATCGATGGAATTTATATCGCTTTGGAGAAACGTGTTGTTAATAACGTGCTAACAGGGCGATAAATTCCCGCGATAGACGGCAATAAATACAAAAGCGCTAAGCGGGCTTTACGTTATTTATCGCCGTCCGTTGCTAATATGCCCCCCAATTTCTAAGAACTACAACCCCAAAATGCAAAGAAAAAACCCTGAACAGGCCGAGCTACTCACGCACGGTCCGGCCCTGGGATAATCTACAACTCTGGCTGGGTGGGTCGGTTAGTCATCGGGATAGTTTGAGGTTTTATATGTTGCCTCTTCTTATATCCCTTCATTTTTTACCCATCTCCTATCCAGCGCGCGTATCTCCCTCATGCGTTGCTTAGCAACGTGTTTTCATTTGCTCTCTAAGCGCCCAAAGCGCCCACTTGTCACCGCCTCTCTTCTCCCTGCTACAGGACACCTGTTTGCTGTGCACGTGCAGCAGCCAGTGAGTGGCATGAATTATCTACAGTGTTTTGTTAATATTTGACTTTTAATCTACAAAGGCACATCTGTCAAGTGTGACCCACTCACGCAGCCTTGGCCTTTTAATCAACTGCCCTTGCATGCTAAAGTCTTTTTGAACCTGTACACCTATGCAAAGTGTGAAACTACAAGTCTCAGAATGCTATATGTTGCTGGTTTTTTAAGTGTCTGTGCGGCGCTCTACTATATTCCATTCGCATCACAGGCGCCTTCTAGCATTTAGAAAACAGGTTAAAATCCATCAATTCTATTCTTAGTAGCACTCCTACTAGCGTGTAACCAGCGCTTGGATACCCACAAAGGGCGAGTAGCGCTATTCAACAGTTATGGTGATGACGAGGTCAGTACTGTCCATAGTTGCCTCATTGGAGATTTTCTATATACACACAACTATAAATGTAATAAATAATACACAGTTTCGCATATATTTGGGTTCGGTATTTAGGTTTTATTTAATGATGGATGAATGGTGAATGAGAAAAGTGCGTATCATAATAAGCATTAAAAATTGGTGTGTGGGGGATGCTTTTGTGATTACTTGATAGTGAACCCTGTCCACGACAGTTGCAAGTGTACCTCTCAAGTTTTGAGTTTAGAGTTCTCGCTTGCACCAGTATCCCTGCGCTGGTTTCTTTTAAGCTGGCATCTTCAGGAAATTTGGACAAGTAAAGACAAAAAAAAAGAAAAGGAACACATTCAGTTTGCGCCATTTTGCTGACTTATTAAACGATCAGGAGCAAACCAAGTTTAAAGCAGGGGCAAACTGAATCGGCAATATTTGTGTTACGAAAATGGGTGCAACTGATGCAGTTGTGTTTACTTTTCAAATACGAAAGATACCCCTAATTTTGAGGGAAAATCAATTCGGTGTACTTGTTTAAGGAAAGGCCACAGGCAAATAATGAGGAATTTAAACACTTAATTATGCACATTAAATCAATTAAACAAAAATATTTTTGTTTAAATGATGTTTCGTTACACAGTGGATTTCTCTGTTTTTACCACATATTTCAAAATCACCAAATAGAGAGAAACAGATAATTCAGTGGAAATTCGCACCAGTTCAACAACGTTTTTTTTAGAAATTGTTTAATTATGGGCATGAATAAGTGGCAACTAGGTAATACAATTTAAAACAGAAACATGGCACTTCAAAGGGTTCATAGCCTCTTCTAAGAGCTACTAATATTCGTCAGTTTTCGAAACAGGCAGAGGGCAGAGAAACGAAGTGCATGAGCGCAAGATCACACAATGTGGCCAAATTGGGACGTCGGTTTTAGGTCCCTTCAATCCACATACATTAAACAACTTGGCACGTGGGGCGGAGGAGGGCGCGCCTCCCACGGCAGACACCAATACTGCTGAATTCAACAGTCACTCAGACTGTTTGCCCAGGAGTAATTCAAAGTTGACCTTTGAGGCATGTTTTTGAAAGCGGTTCTTTCGTAGCTTGCCTGCTAGCCCAGCTCTGTACAGCTGTGTCTTCATGTCCATAAAAGATTGTCTATAACTTCCAAGGAATGGGGTTGCAGAGCTAAGGGGCGAACCCAGGAAGGAGCATTTGTAGACGAGCACCCCCTCCTCTGTGCACCCCAAGTGTCTTGACCTTCCTTGATGGCGGTCCATTGGGTCTGAGAGATGAACCTGCTGGACCCAAGGAGAGCTCGTGCTTGAAGGAGCGGCACAGCGGGAGGTCACCCACAGTCTGCACCTGCAATGGGAACACGCAAACGAAGAGTTCACCAGCGCCATCTTGGGACAGTTAGAGGAAGGACGTGTGGATGGTTGGCACTGGACGTTGACCATTCCACCCAATCTCCATGTTGCCCAACTGGCTGACTTCAAGAACCTGTGATCTGTGCTGTCCTAGGTCTGCTGAATCCCCGGTGCCTTGACTGACACCAGACAGACAGCTGTCCTAGGTCTGCTGAATAACCGGTGCCTTGACTGACACCAGACAGACAGCTGTCCTAGGTCTGCTGAATAACCGGTGCCTTGACTGACACAGGACAGACATACAGCTGTCCTAGGTCTGCTGAATAACCGGTGCCTTGACTGACACAGGACAGACAGACAGGTGTCCTAGGTCTGCTGAATCCCTGGTGCCTTGACTGACACAGGACAGACAGACAGCTGTCCTAGGTCTGCTGAATCCCCGGTGCCTTGACTGACACAGGACAGACATTCAGCTGTCCTAGGTCTGCTGAATAACCGGTGCCTTGACTGACACCAGACAGACAGCTGTCCTAGGTCTGCTGAATCCCTGGTGTCTTGACTGACACCAGACAGACAGACAGCTGTCCTAGGTCTGCTGAATAACCGGTGCCTTGACGGACACAGGACAGACATACAGCTGTCCTAGGTCAGCTGAATAACCGGTGCCTTGACTGACACAGGACAGACATACAGCTGTCCTAGGTCTGCTGAATAACCGGTGCCTTGACTGACACCAGACAGACAGGTGTCCTAGGTCTGCTGAATCCCTGGTGCCGTGACTGACACAGGACAGACAGACAGCTGTCCTAGATCTGCTGAATCCCCGGTGCCTTGACTGACACAGGACAGACATACAGCTGTCCTAGGTCTGCTGAATAACCGGTGCCTTGACTGACACCAGACAGACAGCTGTCCTAGGTCTTCTGAATCCCCGGTGTCTTGACTGACACCAGACAGACAGATGTCCTAGGTCTGCTGAATCCCTGGTGCCTTGACTGACACAGGACAGACAGACAGCTGTCCTAGGTCTGCTGAATCCCCGGTGCCTTGACTGACACAGGACAGACATTCAGCTGTCCTAGGTCTGCTGAATAACCGGTGCCTTGACTGACACCAGACAGACAGCTGTCCTAGGTCTGCTGAATCCCTGGTGTCTTGACTGACACCAGACAGACAGACAGCTGTCCTAGGTGTGCTGAATAACCGGTGCCTTGACTGACACAGGACAGACATACAGCTGTCCTAGGTCTGCTGAATAACCGGTGCCTTGACTGACACAGGACAGACATACAGCTGTCCTAGGTCTGCTGAATAACCGGTGCCTTGACTGACACCAGACAGACAGGTTTCCTAGGTCTGCTGAATCCCTGGTACCTTGACTGACACAGGACAGACAGACAACTGTCCTAGGTCTGCTGAATCCCCAGTGCCTTGACTGACACAGGACAGACATACAGCTGTCCTAGGTCTGCTGAATAACCGGTGCCTTGACTGACACCAGACAGAGCGCTGTCCTAGGTCTGCTGAATCCCCGGTGCCTTGACTGACACAGGTCAGACCGACAGCTGTCCTAGGTCTGCTGAATCCCCGGTGCCTTGACTGACACCAGACAGACAGCTGTCCTAGGTCTGCTGAATCACTGGTGTCTTGACTGACACAGGACAGACAGACAGACAGCTGTCCTAGGTCTGCTGAATCACTGGTGCCCTGACTGACACAGGACAGACAGACAGCTGTCCTAGGTCTGCTGAATCCCCGGTGCTTTGACTGACACCAGACAGACAGCTGGCCTAGGTCTGCTGAATCCCTGGTGCCTTGACTGACACAGGACAGACAGACAGCTGTCCTAGGTCTGCTGAATCCCTGGTGCCTTGACTGACACAGGACAGACAGACAGCTGTCCTAGGTCTGCTGAATCCCTGGTGTCTTGACTGACACAGGTCAGACCGACAGCTGTCCTAGGTCTGCTGAATCCCTGGTGTCTTGACTGACACAGGACAGACAGACAGCTGTCCTAGGTCTGCTGAATCCCTGGTGTCTTGACTGACACAGGACAGACAGACAGACAGCTGAAATGGAATAATGAGCCATCCTCTGGAAGCCGGGAGTCCTGCAGCACAACCTCCCCCCGTCTGCCCTGATCTTCACTGCTAGTTTGATGAGCAGTGGAGTGGAATGAAAGGCGTCCAAGAGGCTGCTGGGCCTCCTCAGAGTCAAGAGACTGACCCCAGCCCCATGGTTGCGCGAAGGAGGAACTGTCATTGGCCAGTTGAGCATTGCCCAGTGTTGCAAATAGTTACAGCAAACCTCAGCGAGATCTGTGGAACATTGTCCGTCTGGCGCGACAGTGTCTGGGCAAAAATTTGCTGAGTCGGTCTGCTTGCACCCTTCTCCACTTCCTGAATATAGGCTATACATAGGAGTAAAAGATGTCCTCACCCCACAGCTCCACCTGAAACCTCAAAGTCCTTCACTTACTTGGATCTTGTTCTTTTCGTCTCTTGATCAGTGGTGGCCTGCAGGGATCAGGGCGTGGCAGAGCAAGGTGGGGGGTAAGTAAAAAAAAAAAAAAAAAGTACCCTATTGCCGCCGTGTCCCTACTCCACCTCAGGACTTGACCGGAACAGGAACCTGGCTTCCCTGACCAATCACAGTGCTGCAATGCTGAGAGGCATCCAAATCCAGCAGATCTACCATAAGGACCAGGATCTTTGTGACCCCCCTTGGTGCCGGTTTGTGAATGAGCCAGAGAAGTGGCAATGGGTTCACCGAAGCACAAATGTGAGATACTTCTGATGGGTACCGTTTGATAGGGATTCAGAAAATCCAATAATGTTAAGGACTTGCTTTTTTCTACAGCGAGCAGCAGCAATCTTTTCCAAGATCCGCATTTTAAAGTGAACGCTCTGCACTCGCTAGACGCCCTTTTCCTTCCCGCAAGGATATATAATTCAGAAATGAGTTTGGAGATCAGGATTCTGGTTGAACGTTCCCTGCTATGCCCCTCCAATGGAACGGATCAGATGGCCGTATTCTGAGTAGACTCAGATTCTCGTCACTGTGTGCTGCCCTCTTTGTTGCTTTCGGTCAAGTCGCAAGATGAGTTCCTATTTCAGGAGACACTGAGAAGAAGCCACTTAGATGCCTCAGAATCACTGCTTCAACTGCCCACTGATCGGAAATGTAGTCTGCCCACAGTCACAGACCACTGGTATGTGAATAAGAGTGGGCGTAGTTCACGAAGTAGCGCTACACGAAGCGCACTTCGCACTACGTGAAGCGCACTACGCAAACTTCACGTAGCACTACGCGAACTGCGTAGTAGCATGTTCACACTGTGCAAGATGCGTTTTCAATGATTGCACAGTGCGGACAAGCATCTGGCACTGGGCAATCATTGAAAACGGCATCTTGCACAGTGCGAGCTGTCGTTTTCTGCTGCTCGAGTAGATTTTTACTCGAGCGGCAGCTTTCTCAATGCAAACTGGTAGTTTCTCATAGCGAGCGGTCGCGAGCATGCGCGACCACTCGCAATAATAAATCTGATCTCCCCGCGTTGAGAATCTCGCCGGGATGTCATTTTGCTTGCTCGTGGTCGCCAACATGCCGTTGAGGACTGCGAGCATGCAAAAAATGACCGCTGCACTACGCGTGTTCGGACTGTGCTACGTGCAGCTCGCGTAGTGTGAAGCTGCGCAAACTTCGCAAACTACACGAGCGTAGTGTAGTGCTTCGCCCAGGGTTATATGTGACCACCAACCACTGGCCTCCATCCTACGCATACTTAAAACCACTGAGACTTTACGGGCGGAAAGGAGCAGGCCAGCAGCAGAACCTTTGGAGAACCATCTTGGAACCATGTACGCATGCTAATTTTAAGATAGGCCCAAAGGAGCAAGAATTTCACATTTGAATTTTGTTAGAAACAGTTGGCCCACAAAGGCTTCCGAATGCCTTTTGTACTACTCCCCCTACGAATCCACTGATTTTCCATCCTTTAAGGAGCATCTTTAGTGCAGCACTCCTTTGACTAGTTCCTAAGTGGCATGCGTCTTAGTGTGGCATACATAAGTAACAAGCATTGGCATAGCCAATAGGTCTCGCTTTTGGGACCTTACAAGTATTTTTAGTTATGCAGCACAATATCCTTGGTGCAACAACACCTGTTGCATGGCTAAACACTTGCAAGGTCCCAAAGGCGAGACCTATTGGCTATGCCAATGCTTGTATCTGACTCCTGCTGGGCTCATAACAATGGCAGAATTTGAGGGGTTATCAGGCCTCCTTTTGTTTGAGTCTCCTGGCTGGCAGCAGCCTGGGGCCTCACACCTAGAAGCAAATGCAGCAGAGGAGAAACAAAGGCTCACACCTTGGTAGCACTTCACACATACTCGAGAGGCAGCTTTTCACTTTGTTCAGTCCCTGTTTTGAAGATATGCATTCACTGTAAGATTGTCAGATGTGTTGGACTTTCCCAATATTTACACAAAATAAATAGCATGTATACAGCGATACTACCCCAGCAGTGGTTTAATAATTTAAATATCACTATTTTTTCTGTTAAAACACTATGGGTAGAGGAAGCTTTGCGCTGGCAAAAGACAACATTGGTTTATGTGAAGCTTATAAAAGTGTGAATCTTCTGACTTCTGCCTAAGGTAGGAGGGTTTGCACGTATACTCGAAATGTGCTGAAATATACTCATGCTAGACCTGCTAAACAGATATGTGAGGGCTTAAGATCTGATGTCAGTTCTTGTGATGTGTCGCTGCTCCCTAGAAAAGTTGTGAACATGCGCCTGTGATACATACGCTCCTAAAAGTCTTCTACTCTGTCACAAAGCGATGGCTAACAGATATTCTTTGACCTTTGCTGAGTCTAGAACAGGAGAATCCGGCTTCCGTTTGGTCTCCACAATGCCCTAATTTTACCAACCTATTTTCAAGGAAAGTGGATGAATCTTATAAATCAAAAAAGCCCAGCCCTGAGGATGACCCTGGGCGTTGGGTTTATGGTCGCCGCCACAGGCCGGGTGGCTATCGGATCGTTCACCCCTACTTCAAGCCATCTACTAGAGAGTTCTGGGGGTGATGAAAGGATGCTGGCGATGTGGCTCGCCATGTTAGGGGGTTAACAGTCAATCCAGTCAAAACAGTCCAATCACCACAGAAGACACCATTCGCCTGATGAACTCCATCCACTCAGGATCCCCTACAGACCCATGCCCCCATCACATCTTCAACAAAGCAGACTCCATTATCGCACCCCATCTCCGAGATGTCATCAACTGCTCCATCAACTCCGCCACATTCCCAGAAAGCTGGAAACACGCCGAACTCAGCGCCCTTCTGAAGAAACCCACAGCTGACCCCACCGAACTCAAAAACTACCGCCCCATATCGCTCCTCCCATTCCCTGCCAAAGTCATTGAGAAAGCCATCAACAATCAGCTCGCCGCCTTCCTCGAAAACAACAAATCACTTGACTCCTCACAGTCTGGCTTCCGAGCCAAACACAGCACCGAGACCGCCCTCATCGCAGTAACAGACGACATTCGAACACTACTGGACAAGGGAGACACAGTTGCCCTCATCCTCCTTGACCTCTCCGCAGCCTTCGACACAGTCTGCCATAGCACCCTGATACAACGCCTCAGAAACATCGGAATTCAAGGAAAAGCATTGGACTGGATCATCTCGTTCCTAGCTGGAAGAACTCAGAAAGTCCGCCTCCCCCCTTTTAAGTCAGAGGCCACAGAAGTCATCTGCGGCGTCCCGCAAGGATCATCACTCAGCCCCACCCTCTTAAACGTCTACATGAGCCCCCTCGCAACCATCGCACATCAACACAACCTCAACATCATCTCTTACGCCGATGACACTCAGCTGATCCTATCACTCACAAAAGACCCAACCACCGCCAAAACCAACCTACATGAAGGGATGAAAGAAGTAGCCGAGTGGATGAAACACAGCCGTCTGAAACTGAACTCGGACAAAATGGAAGTCCTCATCTTAGGTTCATCCCCTTCCGCCTGGGACGACTCCTGGTGGCCAACGGCCCTAGGAAAAGCCCCCATACCGACGAACCACGCACGGAACCTGGGCATCATCCTGGACTCCTCACTCTCGATGACCAGACAAGTCAACGCCGTCTCATCATCATGCTTCAACATCCTACGCATGCTCAAAAAACCATTTCGCTGGATCCCCACCGAAACAAGAAAAACGGTCACCCGCGCACTGGTTACAAGCCGTCTGGACTACGGAAACACCCTTTACGCCGGTACCACCGCAAAACTGCAGAAAAAACTCCAACGCATCCAAAATGCTTCAGCCAGACTCATACTAGACATCCCCCACACAGACCACATTTCCATTCACCTGAAAGACCTATAGAATAACGTTCCGCCTCCTCACCCACGCACACAAAGCCCTATACGAACTTGGACCTGATTGCCTCAACACGCGCCTCTCCTTCTACACCCCCACCCGCCAGCTGCGTTCGTCAAACCAAGCCCTCGCCGCTGTTCTGCGCATCCACAAAACCACCATGGGGGGAAGATCCTTCTCCTACTTAGCGGCCAAAACCTGGAATTCCCTTCCCACCACCTCCGCCTTACTCAAAATCACCTAGCCTTCAGAAAACAGCTCAAAACCTGGATATTCGATAAATAATCCTCCCCCCTTCCTCAAGCGCCTTGAGACCCTCTGGGTATGTAGTGCGCTATATAAATTCTGACTTGACTTGACTTGAACAGTGGGCCTGTGGGGGCAATCTTGTTCTTTGGCAGCCCAGCCACTCAACGCTATCTGAACACGCAGGTATCGGATAACTAGGCTGGTACAAGGGGCGGGCACAGTCACACCGTGAAGGGTTAACTTAATGTGCATGCACATGAGTATTGAACTGGAAGGGGTGGGATTCTTTATAGAAGAAATAATGTTGTCGTTTTATTCAGAATCCACACATCTGAATGGAAACAAGTTAAGTTATAACAAGCCCGGGAGTTGTGTGGGCGCACGCAAAAATAAAATAAAAAAAACGCGTGAGTGTGTGTACGCGTGTGTGTACGCAAAAAGGAAATTTAAAAAAATCATGCGAGTGGTGCATGCGCAGCAGCGTAAAAATTTAAAGGGATCACACTCCAGATGGCACCTACTCGGCTGCTGAAAGCTGGTGGCTGTGCATGCCCGGTAACCGCAAGCGCTAGGCCAGCAAAAGCTGTGGTAGCACTTTTAAAAGCCCTGTTACTAAATGTCTCGCAAGGGCAGCGCATACGCTAGCTCAGGCGAGACCTAAAAATGAAATGGCCATGTATCCCCCAAAAATGACTTTAGTAAAAGCTATCCAAGTTGATTAATGAAGCCAAATTAAGATACCTGCTTTAAAGTTCCTCCAGAATTATTGATCATTAGATATCAATGGATAAAACAGTATCGGACTAAAAATATCATCCAAGTAGAACAAATTACAGAGAAGTTTATGTCCAAAAAGATGTATACAGGTGGTTAATTAAGCAATGCCAGATAAAGGGGGGTTTTCATTTTAATCCTTCTAGGTGACAGTTGCTTAAAGCCAGCCTGATGGTTATATTTGATATATGCACATGTATATATTTGATACTGGTTGGATCTCCAACTGGGGGGCATGCAGTACTAATCTAGCCCACTGCTGGCAGCCATACCTTTCATTAAAGCCCTGGACCTGAGTTACAGGCCTGAGCCACAGCTGAGGACCTATAACAAGGTAGAAGGCTTTTAATTACCGGCATAGGCAGAAGTAGAAGGGCTATTAGACAATTCTACCCCCTGAGGGTAGAATGTTCTAAATAAAAAAGGGAGAAAAAGAAAGAAAACCTTGGAATGTTGCACAGAAAGCTAATCCCGGCTATTATAAGCCCTGCAAAGACAACAAGGTGAGGGATGGAATGCTTGAATTATTCTTAGACACTGGCAGTGGTTCGGGCTGATTCCCAATCCATCGTTTATTGCCCAGCATGCCACCTCAGTTTAGACCCAGTCATGTGCAAATCAGTTTTGATCATGCTCCTCTTAGGAACAGTCCAGCCCGAACTGGCAGACCAAGTCCTCCCTGTACAGGAACACCAGCAACCCAGAACCGGTTTGGCTCTCCTTAGCGCTCTTCAACCACGTATTCTTGGTTCCAGTGGCACACCATGCCCCAGACCCACATCTGGGCATATCTGGCGCATTTGGGCCGTGAAATGCAGAAAAACAAGGTGATGGATGGAATGCTTGGTTTAATCTCAGCCACTGGCATGAGCTCGGGCCGCATCCTAATCCGTTGTTTTTCTCCCACCATCCCACCCCAGTTTAGACCCAGCCATATGCAAATCAGTCTTGACTCTGTTCCTCATGGGAACAGTCCAGACCGAACTACTAGCCCAAGTCCTCCCCAATCCACATATTTGTCTTCAATGAAGCGCCCGACATTCCAATGTTCTCATTAACATGTAAGAATGAGCCACACAAATGACACTCTTTCTAAGATCTCTTTAACTTATGGGGCTTTCCTTGTGTACTGTACTGGCTCATCTGACAATTTTTGTCAACATTATTTTTAGCTCTGGCTCCTTTTATCTTTTTATGTCGTCCCAATATATATAATAGTTTTTTTTCTTTCATTACAATTACCTGTAGATCCAATAGTAACCGAGAAATTGAAATTAAAATATTTATAAAGCGCACGACTATCAGGTGGTTTCTTGGCGCTAGGGATGCAAACCATGGAACAGAGGGAAGGGCGAGCCACTAGTGTGGGAAGGCTTGGGCGAAGAGGAATGTTTTCAATGCTTTCCGAAACTCCAGATAATGGGGGGAGGACCTAAGGGGTGAAGGAAGGGTGTTCCAGAAAGCGGGGGCTAGAGTGGAAAATTTGACGCCTCCTGACTTCTTCTTCCTAAAGCTAGGGACCACCAAAAGAGATTGCAAAGAAGAGCGCAGCTCTCTGCTAGGAAGATAGGCCTTAATTTCAGAGGTGATAAAGCCAGGGGCTGTCCCCGCCATGGCCTGGAAGGTGATACAGCCCATCTTAAACAGGGCACGCTCCCGGATAGGCAACCAATGCAAAGCTTTGAGCAGAGGGGTAACATGATGGGACTTGGAAAGATTGTAAACAAGTCGGGCGGCCTGGTTTTGAACCAGTTGAAGTCTCCGAAGATTGTATGCGGGGACGCCGGTATACAAAGCATTGCCGTAGTCTAGGCGGGAGATGACCATAGCAGAAAGGATAAGTTTAAGAGCAGAAAAGGAAAAGAAACGTGAATCCTTTCGAATAGTGCGGAGAGTGAGGAAGCAGGAAGAGACAACTGAGCTAATCTGGGAGTGCAAGGTGAGGTGGGCGTTTAATTTTATCCCTAAGGTCTTGACAGAGAAGGAGGGGGTAGGAGGAGAACCCAGAGAGGAAGGCCAAAACAAAGAATTCCAGGGACTGGAGGAACCACCTGTCAAAACCAGCTCGGTTTTGTCAGGATTGAGCTTCAGGTGGTTATAGTTCATCCAGTCCCTGATGAAAAATGTGAGAAGTTGGCCTGATGTCCACAGTTCTGTGGGCACCTTGTATCCGTCCAAACAATCCCTTATGGTGGTGGTTGTAAGTCAACCTTATAGACAAGCTATCCTAGGGGTAGCATGGACTAAGCAGCCTTAAAGGCTTAACTCCAAAGGACATGTGAAGCCAGCAGTTTTACCATATACAATCCTGTAATATCAAATGAAAGGACACCACACAAGTTATATATTATCAAAATATATGTATTTATTCTTAGAATAATCCCCACTACTCTTTATGAGCAATGAAGCACAAGCGTTTAAATAAAAGCACAGTATAACATAAACAAGTTGCACGTTTTGGATGAGGCCGGTGGCCACTCAAACCATATATCAAAAAAGTGGTATAACAATCACTAATCGATGGGGGGTAAGGCCTAGGGCCTTGTGAATCGCTGGGACTACACTGGACTAACAGCAGTTAGGACGGGAGTAGCCCGCGGGATTCGGGTGCAGTGCGGGAAGCACGGCTTGCACCAATGTAAAGTCAATGGTGCGTAAAGGTTACAATGTTATTGCAAAAGGAGTCTCCTGACTGGACTAGGACTACCAAACTTTAGACTTAGGCACTAGAGGTGTGTACCAGTGTGGGAACACTGGCGCTAGTAAGTTACCTCACCCACAGGATGCGGGTGCACAGGTGCCAACCTGTTTTGGGTTTCGTCACGCAGTTCGATGGTGCCTGAGGATGAAGATGCTGCAGGCGTCCAGAAGAGAAGTGTCCGGTGCGATCCAAGGGTGGATCGAAGTTGAAGGGTACGTGAAAGCAGAGGGGACAGAGTCTGGGTCAATAGCCAGTGACCAGGAAGGAACCAGGAAGGAACCAGGCGATGTCGGGCGCAATCAGGTTGATGACAGGTGCCTTGTCTCCGCTGCCACGTGGACTCTGGGGCACCGAGGATGTCCTGAAGTGAATCACGAGCTGTCCCATAAAGGCTCTCGCTGTTGGCGGTGTCGGCTTCCGGATCGGAGTCAACAAGCCTTGGGAAGGGCAACCCACGCAGGATTCAAAGAAGGCGTTGCACTCGGACCAGCAAGGTCTGAGCGGGTGCTCCTTTTAAGGGGAGCGAGGGCCAGTCTGGAGCAACCAGACGAGCGGTGTAAATTCAAGGTTTTGTCGGTACAGGGGCCACTAGCCAACGGGCAAGCGACCGGACCAACGCGTCAAGCAGGAAAATGCAGAAGGGCCCCACGCAGCACTCGTCGAGTGTAGAGGGGTGAGCTTCGATGCAAAAGCTGCTCGGGGCTAGAGCTTTTCAGGCTCCAATGCACAGCTTCAAGGGAGCCTCGGGTGCTGCACGGTCAGTGCTTCGTAGTTACTTCAAGATGGCCGCTCCCACGCTTCAGGTCACCTCCACGGGTCCCAGCTCTGCATGGACTGTGGATCGGGCTGTTGGAAGTCAGGAAAGCTGGCTCTTGTTGATCTCTGTCGCTCGAGTTCCGGCGGGAACTGCAACAAAGCAAATGTCGAGGTGCTGGATGGTGCCTGTTTGCACCGGGTGGTCACTCCTTGACCACAAGGGAGATTCTTCAGTCTTCCACGTCGAGTGGGATGTCAAAGGGTCCAGAGTTTCGTTTCATAAGTTTCAGTCAGGATAATCTGATGTGCATTGGCACTGCTCCCACCTATATTCCAAATCTGGGGGCTGGATTACCTGCTAGGTCCCTCCTATGGGTGGGACCCAGGAAGGGGGTGGTTACACCCCTTTCCTTTGTCCAGTTTGCCGCCAAGACTGGGGCTGGAGTGCCCCAGAACCGGTTTGACTGGAATCTGCCCAGTGACACCTTGTGTGCCCCAGGCAGTGTCTAGTTTCTTTCAACCCTCCCTGCTACAATCTGCTATCTCCTGTCTGGGGTGGTGTGATACCTCCCTGTGACAGGATATCCTTTGATCAAGCCTCCTCTGTCGAGTATCGGTCAGCAGCAGGAGGCCAGACTAGTGTCTGTGACAGCAGCATCAATTTTGTGATGCTGGGGCTCTGGTTAGGATTAACCGCATTTGCAGTAAGTAACATGTCTTCTCCCTCTAGAAGGGTGGAATGCTACCCCCGTCTTGAACTGGCGAGGGGGTAGTATTCCAAAATGTATGACACCAAACACAACATGTTTAGATAAAGCCAAACCAAAGTTAGCATTAACCGCGAGGATTATAATGCACTTAAGAGTATATGGTATGGCAGTATCACTGGAACAGCTATAGAGAAATGGTCCTGCAAGCTGCAGACAGGCTCCGCTCATGCCAGAGCACTATCTCACATAAAACCAAGCACTCTGCCTCCAGGATTGTTAAGGCCTGCCATAGGAGTGACTTATAGGTATATATGTGTTCAGATATAGGTTTAGACATAGGTATACTATATCTAAGCAAGGGGTGATTACACCACATTGCCCCAGCTGTGTGAACAGCCAGTTGTGTCGATTTAAGTACCAGCCAGGGGTGGCAAAAGATATGCTGCAGCCCCTGGTAGGCCTTGGATGCACCTATGCCCATGGCACCTATAGTGCACTGTATAGGGGCTGACAAGGTGTCCAGAACCAAATTGGTTATGTACCTATAGTACATGTCTGTGAATTTAGAGAGGGAACAGCAGGCTGTGGGTCTGATTAGCAGGCCCACAGCCACATTAAGTCGAAAACCAGTGAAGCCAAAAGCAAAAATTGGGGTGACCATAGGATAGCAGACCCTACTCTCCTACACAACCCCCCCCCCCAAACGCAGGGACATTAAACTTAACCGTGACCAGATAAGTCTTCATGTTCTAAGTGGAAGTACCTGGAGAGACCATCTGCATTACCATGGTCAGTCCCTGGGCGGTGCTCCACTGTAAAGTCCATCCCCTGTAGGGAAATGGACCACCTGAGTAGTTTCGGGTTTTCACCCTTCATCTGATTAAGCCACAAGAGGGGCTTATGGTCTGTCTGAATTAGGAAGTGAGTACCAAACAAGTATGGCCTCAGCTTCTTCAGGGCCCAAACCACAGCAAAGGCCTCCCTCTCAATAGCTGACCAACGTTTCTCTCTAGGGGTCAGCCTTCTGCTAATGAAAGCAATGGGCTGGTCTTGACCATCTACATTGAGCTGTGAAAGCACAGCTCCCACCCCCAACTCAGAAGCATCTGTTTGAACAATGAACTGTTTGGAGTAGTCAGGACTCTTAAGGATTGGTGCAGAGCACATGGCCTTCTTCAGGTCATCAAATGCCCTTTGACAGCTAACTGTCCACTGAACCTTTTTGGGCATCTTCTTGGATGTCAAGTCATTTAATGGTGTCACAACGGACCCATAATTCTTTACAAAATTTCTGTAATACCCAGTCAGGCCCAAGAAGGCTCTGACTTGTGTCTGGGTAGTTGGAGGAGCCCAGTCCTGTATGGCCTGGATCTTGCTCTCCAATGGTTGAACTTGACCCCCACCTACTAGGTGGCCCAAGTACACAACCTTGCTCGGCCCTATCTGGCACTTGGTAGCCTTGATAGTCAGGCCTGCCTTTTGCAGGGCCTCCAGAACCTTCTTCAGGTGGATCAGGTGATCCTCCCAGGTAGAGCTAAAGACAGCAATATCATCTAGATATGCTGCACAAAAGTCATCCAACCCAGAAAGGACTTGATTCACCAACCTTTGGAAGGTGGCAGGTGCATTCTTCAAACCAAAGGGCATCCCCACAAACTGATAATGCCCACTGGGGGTAGAGAATGCTGTCTTGGCCTTTGACTCCTCAGCTAACCTGATTTGCCAATAGCCAGCTGTCGGATCAAATGTGCTCAGAAACTTGGCAGAAGCCAATTTGTCAATGAGCTCATCTGCCCTTGGAATGGGATGAGCATCTGTCCTAGTGACAGCATTGAGACCTCTATAGTCCACACAAAATCGCATTTCTCTCATGAGGTTTTGGCACAAGGACTACTGGGCTGGCCCAGGGGCTCTCTGATGGCTCAATCACTCCAAGGTCTAACATTTTCTGCACCTCAGCCTTGATACAATCTCTGACATGGTCAGGTTGTCTGTAAATGTTGTTCTTAACAGGTAGACTATCACCAGTGTCCACCACATGGGTGCACCAGGTAGTCTGACTGGGTGTGAGTGAAAACATGTGTCTATGGGCTTGCAAAACTTGTCTGCAGTCCATCTGTTGCTGGTCAGTGAGGCTGCCTGCCAAGGCTACTCCATCAACTGAGCCATCATCAGGATTTTGGGAAAGCAGGTCTGGGAGAGGGTCACTCTCTTCCTCCTGATCCCCATCTGTAGCTATGAGCAATCCCATGCTTTCCCTGTCAACAAATGCTTTCAGTCTGTTCATGTGGATCACCCTGTGGGGGTTCCTGGGGGTTTCAAAGTCCACCATGTAGGGGACTTCCCCCTTATTTTCCATTATGGTGTAGGGTCCAGACCATTTGTCCTGGGGTGCTGCTGGGGCCACTGGCTCCAACACCCACACCTTCTGTCCTGGCTGGTACTCAATCAGGACAGCCTTTTGGTCATGCCAAGCTTTCTGTAATTCTTGGCTGGCCTCCAGGTTTTTAGATGCTTTGTACATGTATTCAGCCATCCTGGAGCGGACACCAAGTACATAGTCCACAATATCAAGTTTGGGCTTTTTGGGAGGTAACTCCCATCCTTCCCTCACAAGACACAATGGACCCCTCACAGGGTGGCCAAACAAAAGTTCAAAAGGGCTGTAGCCAACCCCCTTCTGTTGGACCTCTCTGTAAACAAAGAGTAAGCAGGGTAAAAGGATATCCCATCTACGCCTGAGCTTTTCAGGTAATCCTTTTATCATTCCCTTGAGGGTCTTGTTGAATCTCTCAACAAGCCCATTGCACTGTGGGTGATAGGGTGTGGTGAACTTGTAGTTCACTCCACACTCCTTCCACATTGCCTTTAAGTATCCAGACATAAAGTTTGTACCTCTGTCTGAAAGTACCTCATTTGGAAAGCCCACTCTGGAGAAAACTCCAAGTAGGGCCCTTGCCACAACAGGAGCTGTTGTGGTCCTCAGGGGAATTGCCTCTGGGTACCTGGTGGCATGATCCACTACCACCAGGATAAATCTGTGCCCAGATGCTGTTTGGGGATCCATTGGTCCAACAATGTCAATCCCTACTCTCTCAAAGGGCACCCCCACCACAGGTAGTGGTATAAGGGGGGCCTTTGTTGTGCTACCTGATTTGCCACTGGCTTGGCAGGTGACACAGGAGCGACAAAACTCCTTGGTATCCTCTGACATATGAGGCCAGTGAAAGTGAGGGACAAGCCTGTCCCAAGTCTTGTTCTGGCCTAAGTGTCCTGCACGGGGAATATCATGGGCCAAGGTTAGAAGGAAGCCCCTAAATTGCAAAGGTATGACCAACCTCCTGGTTGCACCAGGCTTGGGATCTCTAGCCTCTGAATAAAGGAGTCCATCATCCCAATACACTGAATGGGTACCTTGAGCATTCCCTGCAGCCTCAGCAGCAGCTTGCTGTCTGAGGGGTTCAAGTGAAGGGCAAGTCAACTAAGCCTGCCCCAGGTCTGCCCTTGAGGGCCCCCCTGTCCCCAGAAACTCAACCTGATCAGGTTCAAGCTCTTCAGAGACAGTCTCCTCTTGGATCACATAATCACCCTCCTGTGAGGTCTGATCCTCAACCTGGGGCAAGTGGGAAGGCTCTGCCTTGACCCTCTTGCTCCTTCTCTTGGGTTGTGGTTGGTCTATAGTTTCAAGATCCACCACAGGTTCAGGTAGGCACTTCTTGGCCTGTGACCTGGTCACAGCCAGCACATGTGCTGAAATCCCTAGCATTTCTACATGAGTCCTGTACTCCACTTCTGACCATAAGGATTCCTCCAGATCATTGCTCAACAAACAGTCAACTGGGAGGTCTGCACTGACAACGACCCTTTTGAGGCCAGTTACCCCTCCCCAGGAGAAATTAACAACAGCCACACTGTGTGCAGTAGTGGTGTTGCTAGCATTGGTCACTAGGTAATTCTCACCTAGTATCATCTGTTCAGAGTCCACAAAGTTAGGTGTCACCATAGTGACACTGGCACAAGTGTCCCCGTAGGCCTGAGCCATTTTGTCATTGATTAAAGGCGTCTGTCTGTACTTGCCCAGGTTACTAGGACTCACAGTAGAGGACATTGCTATGTCCCCCTCATAGATCAGGACTGCCTGAGTAGGGATCCTGACTAAGCCAGTCTCCCCCTCAGATTCCAGGGTTAACCCAACTATCCCCTTGGGTTGTGTACTACCACTGCTTACTGTACTAGGGGGTGCAGGTGTCTTAGGGACTGCAGTAGTAGCCACTGGGTTCCTTTTAGTGCATTCACTTCCCCAATGAGAAGTGGACTTGCAAAAGTTGCACCAAGGTTTCTTTGGGCTATCATTCTTCTTTTTCCTTCCATTTTGAGAACCACCCTCCTTATTATTAGTTTGGGGGCCTGTAGAAGACTTCTGGTCTTTATCTTTCTGATTACCACCCTTCTGATCTGCTTTCTTCTGATCACCTCCTTGGTTCTGGGTTTCTGCTTAACCCTTGTTCTGACCCATTTGTCTGCCTTCTTTCCCAATTCTTGGGGAGAGGTCAGATCAGAGTCTACAAGGTGTTGATGCAATAGCTGGTTTGTACAGTTATTAAGGATCTGCTCTCTCATTATAAGATTGTACAATCCTGTATAGTCTGAGACTTTACTTCCCTGCAACCAACCCTCCACATCCTTAGTGGCACAATCAACGAAATCAGTCCAGTCTTGAGTCTGTGCTTTTTGGGTGTCTCTGAACAACAAGCTGTATTGTTCAGTGGTTAGGCCAAACCCATCAATAAGAGCACTCTTCAAGACAGAGTAGTTTTTAGCATCCTCAGGTCTAACTGTGAGGAGCTTATCTCTCCCTTTCTCAGAAAAGGAGAGCCACAAGATTGCTGCCCACTGATCGTCAGGGACCTGCTGTACCATGCAGGCCCTCTCAAGAGCAGTTATCCATTTGTGGATATCATCCCCATCTTTGTAGGGGGGCACAATCTTACTCAGGTTTCTATTGTCATAGGACCTGTCCTTATCTCTTGGGATAATGCTGCCACCAGTGGGAGTCTCCCCACTCAATCTCTGCTCTCTTGCAAGAGCAAGTCTAGCTTTGGCCAGGGCTAATTCCTCTCTCTCTATTTGGAGATTAACTGCTCTCATCCTGGCCCTATGCTCTTTTCTTTGAGGGGAAGTCATTCCTCTCTGTGATTCCCTTGAGGCACTAGAAATGTGAGAATCCCTGGAAGGGCTTCTCTCTCTCCTATTGCCTGGGAGAATCCTGTTATGTACTCTGGGGAGGTGCTGGCCCTCTCCATTTCCATGTAGGTCCAAGTTGGCTTGGCTAAGCCTTCCAACTGGTACCTGGCTAACCCTTTGATCCACTTCTGAATCTTCACCATTTGAATCTGGGTTCACCACCTCATCTTCTACATCTGGGGGGGTGTTCTCCGTATCTGGGGGGTTCACTCCTTCTCCTGATTCTGAGGGAACTACTATAGTTTTCTCAAGGTCATCCTTTTCTAGGATGGCTATCATGATAGGAATGGTAGGGTTGTGACCCTTTCTCAGCTTCCTTGCAGTGCACAAGGCACTCAAGTCTTTGCAGCTGAATTTGTCATAGCTGGAGGTTGCCTGTGGAGGGTTAACCCTCACAGGTAGAGAGCCTGTAGCTTCACCTGTGCCAGACATGACTCTAGTGTGGTGTAAGTGATGCACCTACCTACACTAAGTGTTTTCCTACTGTCCCTTACTAGTGAGTTGTTGTTAGGGTGTGCTAAGCCCTTCTACCTACAATCACTAAGTTCAGTAGAACTCAAATATGCTAAGCTTTTATTTATATGTACCTATGGTACTTAATGTGATCTTTCAATTTGATAAAAAGATTGCAAAGGTAAAACAACAGCAAGCTCAAATCCGTACCGCTGCTCACCAATGTGAGAAGTTGGCCTGATGTATGATGTCCACAGTTCTGTGGGCACCTTGTATCAGTCCAAACAATCCCTTATGGTGGTGGTTGTAAATCAACCTTATAGACAAGCTATCCTAGGGGTAGCATGGACTAAGCAGCCTTAAAGGCTTAACTCCAAAGGACATGTGAAGCCAGCTGTTTTACCATATACAATCCTGTAATATCAAATGAAAGGACACCACACAAGTTATATATTATCAAAATATATGTATTTATTCTTAGAATAATCCCCACTACTCTTTATGAGCAATGAAGCACAAGCGTTTAAATAGAAGCACTGTATAACATAAACAAGTTGCACGTTTTGGATGAGGCCGGTGGCCACTCAAACCATATATAAAAAAAGTGGTATAACAATCACTAATCGATGGGGGGGTAAGGCCTAGGGCCTTGTGAATCGCTGAGACTACACTGGACTAACAGCAGTTAGGACGGGAGTAGCCCGCGGGATTCGGGTGCAGTGCGTGAAGCACGGCTTGCACCAATGTAAAGTCAATGGTGCGTAAAAGTTACAATGTTATTGCAAAAGGAGTCTTCCGACTGGACTAGGACTACCAAACTTTAGACTTAGGCACTAGAGGTGTGTACCAGTGTGGGAACACCGGCGCTAGTAAGTTACCTCACCCACAGGATGCGGGTGCACAGGTGCCACGTGGACTCTGGGGCACCGAGGATGTCCTGGAGTGAATCACGAGCTGTCCCACAAAGGCTCTCGCTGTTGGCGATGTCGGCTTCCGGATCGGAGTCAACAAGCCTTGGCAAGGGCAACCCACGCAGGATTCAAAGAAGGCGTTGTACTCGGACCAGCAAGGTCTGAGCGGGTGCTGCTTTTCAGGGGAGCGAGGGCCAGTCTGGAGCAACCAGACCAGCGGTGTAAATTTCAAGGTTTCGTCGGTACAGGGGCCACTAGCCAACGGGCAAGCGACTGGACCAACGCGTCGAGCAGGAAAATGCAGAAGGGCCCCACGCAGTACTCGTTGAGTGTAGAGGGGTGAGCTTCGGTGCAAAAGCTGCTCGAAGCTGGAGCTTCTCTCTCTCCAATGCACAGCTTCGAGGAAGCCTCGGGTGCTTCACGGTCAGCGCTTCGTAGTTACTTCAAGATGGCCGCTCCCACGCTTCAGGTCGCCTCCACGGGTCCCAGCTCTGCATGGACTGTGGATCGGACTGTTGGAAGTCAGGAAAGCTGGCTCTTGTCGATCTCTGTTGCTCGAGTTCCGGCGGGAACTGCAACAAAGCAAACGTCGAGGTGCTGGATGGTGCCTGTTTGCACAGGGTGGTCACTCCTTGACCACAAGGGAGATTCTTCAGTCTTCCACGTCGAGTGGGATGTCAAAGGGTCCAGAGTTTTGTTTCATAAGTTTCAGTCAGGATAATCTGATGTGCATTGGCACTGCTCCCACCTATATTCCAAATCTGGGGGCTGGATTACCTGCTAGGTCCCTCCTATGGGTGGGACCCAGGAAGGGGGTGGTTACACCCCTTTCCTTTGTCCAGTTTGCCGCCAAGACTGGGGCTGGAGTGCCCCAGAACCGGTTTGGCTGGAATCTGCCCAGTGACACCTTGTGTGCCCCAGGCAGTGTCTAGTTTCTTTCAACCCTCCCTGCTACAATCCACTATCTCCTGTCTGGGGTGGTGTGATACCTCCCTGTGACAGGATATCCTTTGATCAAGCCTCCTCTGTCGAGTATCGGTCAGCAGCAGGAGCCCAGACTAGTGTCTGTGGCAGCAGCATCCATTTTGTGATGCTGGGGCTCCGGTTAGGATTAACCGCATTTGCAGTAAGTAACATGTCTACTCCCTCTAGAAGGGTGGAATGCTACCCCCGTCGCCAGAACTGGCGAGGGGGTAGTATACCAAAATGTATGACACCAAACACGACATGTTTTGATAAAGCCAAACCAAAGTTAGCATTAACCACGAGGATTATAATGCACTGAGTATATGGTATGGCAGTATCACTGGAACAGCTATAGGGAAATGGTCCTGCAAGCTGCAAACAGGTTGTCCATAACAGAGAGGACTACGGACTCCGTGGATTGCGCAGGGCGGAAGCCAGCCTGGCGGGAGGCTAAGCGGCCATTCTCCTCAACAAAGACTCTGAGTGTTCTGGTGACGTGACGTTCCAATATTTTACTTAAGAATGGTAGAAGAGAAATGGGGCGATAGTTTGCAAGTGAGGATGGATCTGCACCAGGCTTTTTTAAAATGGGAATTATTGTCGCGGATTTGTGAAATTGTGGGACAATACCTTGGGCAAGAGAGTTATTAAGGAAAGTGAGAGGGGGGGGAAGGACAAGCCAGATAAATTTGTCTCAGGATATGTGCAGGGCAAATGTCAGATGGGGAGCCTGACTTTACCGTTGAAAGAAGGGATAAGAACGTCTCTTTGGTCAAAGGGGAAAAGTGGTCAAGATACGACCGGGCAGGCGGGGGCTGTGGATCCGAGAAAGAGAGAGAGGGTGGAGGAATATTGGATTTAATAGCTATGATTTTCTCCATGAAGTAGCTATTAAGCGAATCACAAAGGGCCTGAGAGGGGGAAGGTTTAAGGGTGACTCTCTCCGAAAAAGCCAAGTCCTGCACAATAGTAAAGATTTCTCTCGATTGATTTCCGGCGGACAAGATTTTTGAGGAGAAATAATCGGTCTTAGCAGAGAGGATGGACTTCTTATATTGATTAAGAAGTGTGGTGTATTGAAGTTTGAAAGTGGGATAATAGGCACATCTCCAAGCTCGCTCTGCTTGCCGGAGGTCTAGCTTTTTCTCCTTGAGTTCAGCATTAAACCACCTATTGGCGTCCTTGTCACGCCTGGCAGTAACTCGTCTAAGGGGGGGCCACCTGATCACAACCTCTGGCGAGCCATTTGTTTAAAGTGTCCACTTGCAAATAAGAGGGAAGGTCTTGAAGGTTGGGACTAGAGGCAGAAAGAGAGGAACAAAGAGATGTCATGTCCACGTGATTCCAATTGCGTGCCCAGGTATTCCTGGGAAGAGGAGGTTTCTTAGTGAGACTGGGGTGCAAGAAAAAAGAGATTAAGAAATTATCAGGCTAGGCACATGGGGAGACCACAGGGGAGGAAACAGGACAGTTGAGCGACCAAACTTGGTCGAGGGTGTGACCATGAATATGGGTAGGGGTGTGAACATGAGACAGAAAATTAAGCGAACAAAGAGAATCTGAGAACTCTTTGGATAAGAGGTCCTCAGCAGGGTCGGAGGGCCAAAAATTAAAATCACCCAGCACAAGGATAGAGGAATTGTTCACCGCCAGGGTAGCCAGCAGGTCTT
Source organism: Lissotriton helveticus (assembly GCF_964261635.1). Taxonomy (NCBI): domain Eukaryota; kingdom Metazoa; phylum Chordata; class Amphibia; order Caudata; family Salamandridae; genus Lissotriton; species Lissotriton helveticus. The sequence goes on from NC_136059.1 coordinate 98,951,840, forward strand.
GGACAGCAGGAAGAAAGTGCGAGATTTGTTGTGGGGGGCGATACATGAGCAGGCAGGTAAGGGGTGTTAGGAAAGAGGCAGAGCGAACGACTAAATAGTCGACCGCTGTGATGGTGGGAGCTGATAATAGCTGAAAATGAAGTCCAGAGTGGGCAATCAGGGCAACGCCGCCGCCAGCCTTCCCGGTCGGTCGACGCGGAGACCATAATAAGAGGAGGGGAGGGCAGCTAAAAGGATTGGGAGGGAGTCCGAGCAAAACCAAGTCTCTGTGAGAAACAGAAGATCAGGCTTATGCGTGTCCAGCAAAACAAAAAGTTCATGATAATGCTTGACCGCGGATCCAGTGTTCAGAAGGAAAACCGAAATTGCAGAGATCGCACAGGCTGAGGGAGGTGGCTCTGGTGGAATAAGTGGGGGAGGGAGCGGGGCCACAGTGCAGGGAGTGGGAGAGATCAGCATAAGGCCGAGTTTGGAGATGTTGGCTATGGTGGAATCTGCCAGTGACCACGAACCCTGCAAGGATCGGAGCTGGGCTGATCGGAGCTGGGCTGATGAAAATTGGGCAGGGTGGAGTGCCCCTAGCCCCGGCCGGCCGCGGACGGGCGCAGACGGGCTTGCCTTTGGCGCGTGCGCATGGGGATGTCTTTAAATAGGGGAGGGGCGCGAGGACTGCAGTGCTGACCTGGGCAGCGTCTGTGCCCCGATCCAAGATGGCGCCCGCTACCCTGTCAGCCCGCCGGTTCAAGCGGCACTCAGCCGTGCCGGATTGGGACTCTGGGAGCAGGGACCAGCGAAGTGAGGTCAGTGCAAAATACAATTTTAAAATAACAAGTTTAAAATGCCGCTTTTGTACTCAAAGTGGCAAGAGTAAAGAAGCCTTTGCGCACAACAACAGCAGACGCGAACCCACTGCCACCGGGTCACAGCATCTGGGGGTCCGAGGGTCAATTAATGGATCATCTGGTCGCTCAAGTGACTCTGCAAACTAAATGTTTCAGCTATCTATCTTTCCTTTATGGCTTTCTTCCTATGCAGCACAATACCCCTTGGTATAAATGGAGGGTAGCAATCACCGTATAGTTTGTTCAACGAGTCATATCTGATTTGGCTGCTATAACCTAACCATTTCACATTCTTAGCTTCTATGGAGGTTGCAGGAGAGGTCTTGCAAGAATTGTATTTCCAAATAGAAATTTGAGCAGAACTTTTGAAAGAAAGTTGTCCAACAAAAAAGAACAGTTCTCCTATTTATTTTTTTTATCCACTAGGGACCTAATTTTCCTCTTGGATTGAGTGTAATACAATCCCCAAGCCTTGGATCAAACACTGCATGGTGACTTTCAAGCAGGCTCATATAAGAGTGAGATTGCTGTATATAAGAACTAATCTGCAACTGTGAGTAGTAATGCATTCCCAAGAGGTAAATAGGCGGTGGTGTAAGTATCAGCTAAACCGCAGGGGCGCCAACATTCAGCCCAACCGTATTTCATTGCTCTCTCCACCTTTCCTGATAGTGTCCCCCCACATGTGTTTCATTATGACACCAAGGGCCAGATGTAAGTAGGCAAATACCGGTCGGTAACGGCTGATTTCGGCCGTTACCGACTGATATTTAGAGTTTGTGATGTAGGGGCCTTAAAAATTACTGATTTGGTAAATTTACAGATTCGGCAAATTACCGAATCGGTAAATTTACCGAATCTGTAATTTGAGATGTAGGTGGCACTGTAAACCGTGCCACAGGGCCTTAAGGATTCGTTATTTACCACCAACTATTAGTTGGTGGTAAATAGCGAATACCTGTGTATATGCAAATCTGTGCATGTATGTGTGCCACATGGCACACAAGCACTGATCAGGGGTGCAAAAGGGTGTCAAAGTGCCACCCTGCCACCCTTGACTATTCGGTAATTATACCGAATCGGTAATTGCCATTGATTCCTATGGGCCTCAAGGCCTCAGTACCTTCCTATGGGCCTCAAGACCCATAGGAAGGTACTTACCGAATCAGTATTTACCGATTCGGTAATTGCCATTGATTCCTATGGGCCTCAAGGCCCATAGGAATCAATGGCAATTACCGAATCGGTAAATACCGATTCAGTAATTACCGAATCTTAACGATTCGCTAATGTTTACCGAATATTTACCTACATAGCATTTACCGATTTTGTAAATACCGAATTGGTAAAATTCCGTATTTATGAATCGGTAAATACCATTTACCTACATGAGGCCCCAAGAGTTCAAGTTTAACTGCATGAGTATGTGAAGAAGTCCTGGGCCCATCATCATTTCACAGCTTCTCCCAGAGTGTCGGGTAGTCAACCCAACAAAGCGGCACTATAGAACACTCACCATGTGACTTTGGACAATAGCTCGCTTAATTTCCACGACGGCCCCCAGCGCTGCGGGGTGAGTAGTTCGCGCGTTACAAATACGGATTGACATTTTTTTTTTTTTTTTTACCATTTCTTAAACCCGGCTTGTTCCCCAGGCATCAGGTTTAGAATAGAAGCCAATTCTGTGTGTCTTACAAGGAGAAGCTTTGTAATAATGTTACTGCAGAGTCCAGTTGGGTGTTTAATCAGTATGCTGCTGGATCATCACAGTCACTTTCTGTAACATAAAGATGATAATCCTGGGCATCCAGGATTTTACCAGCCATAAATTCTGGGTCAAAAATTAGGGTGAGAAGATGTTCCCACCACCTTAGGGCTGTCTTATGCACGGTGCCATCATGTCTGTAGCGCCGGGACACTCTTGGGAGTAGCTGCACGCTGTATAAATCTTCATAACATAACATAACATACTAAAGAAGTTATCTTAATGGCATGCAGTTAACTCATTCCATTTACAACTCAGTAGTAGACAATGTTCTCTCAGGCCACATAGGACAAATGAGGAACATTCAGAATGTGCTCCTAAACTAAGGGCTTGATTTAGACGCTTGTGATGGAGTACTCGTCCGTCGCACTCTAAGTCGGATCATAAATTTGGAACAAAGTGCATATTTTGGTACCCGCCACCACCAGCATCTGGGATTTCTACCTTCCCATTTATTTTCTGTTTGATGTTCCATCAGCTGCAACACTCCAAAACTGCTTATTTCATATTCCTAAGCCTGAGCTACAGACCGCTTTGGCTGTCTCTCAAATGTCATGTAGAAAAAAATATATATAAATAAAAAAATGCATTATACATACAGACAGCAGCTTATTTACCAGCCCCATGTGCTGCCGGTGAGTCACTTTTTTTGACGCACCAATCGCACAGTGCGCCTGCCCATATTTACAAGGCCTCGCAAAGCCACCCTGCGTGGCTTTTCATGTCCTTGTAAATACGGGCCCTTTTCACGCAACACTTTGTGTGAAAGGGGCGTGCCATGGGTGTTGCTGTGGGTGTTCCCATACAACACCCATGGATTCTGCTGCATTCCCAGATTTACCACATTTTATAAACCTGGGAATGCGTCGATATCCTCGGCCTCCCCAGGGAGGCGTAAGGAGGCACAACGAGGAGAAATACTTTTATTTCCAGGACCGGACTAGCCGTAGCAGGCACTGGGCATTTTCCCAGTGAACCGGAAGTGTCGGGCGGTTTTGGACTGGTGGGGGGTGTTTTTGGTACTGGGGGCCGGTTTCTCAGCAGTGCTGCAAAATCGGCCCCCAGTAACAAAAGTGCAGCAGCAGTGGTTTCTACCAGACGAAACCCAGCCCGAGGATGGTCCAATCTAATTGCCGGGGCTGGTTTGAGTTCCTAGTCCGGCCCTGCGTTTTCTCCTCTTTCTATGAGCGCACATAGAAAGAAGAAAACACCATCAATTATTGTTTTTGTGCAGGAAGGTGACTCTTCCTGCACTACAACAATGATCCCTACAACACAGGCACACATGCACTATGCTGCAACGGTGCCTGCATTGGCACGTGGCAGCCAATTGTGCACCAGCGCAGGGGAATGCACAGGGATGCCACATATTGTTGTAAATATGATGCATTCCTGCGCTTTTAAAATGAGGCCACTCAGCACAGCAAAATGGCTTGCCGCGCCGCACCATTTTGTTGTAAATAAGGACCACAATGTTCAGCTGGGATAAAAACAACAAACATTGGCAAAGTCAGTAAGCGTCACTGGTGCTACCTATTGGTTTGCCAAGGCTTTTTATATTTTCTTTGTCACCATGTTGCGTTTGAATTATGCTTGCACATATAGTCATTCAATACTGATAGACGGTTTTATTTGCACTTATAAGAATCCTATTTTCCTGTGATGTGCCTTAAAGCTGAAGGGATTCTGTAGCAGTTTAAGTGAATCTTTTGCTAGGAAGGACCATATTAGCCCAGCAAAATTATATTCGATAGTTAATTAATTTTAAATTATTTTTTTTTATTGCAAGGATTTAGCCATTTCATTTATGAGGCTGCATGCTTCTTTTCTTTGCATTTTCTTTTTTTTGAGTCCTGAAAAGTAAGACGATTAAGAATTGATAGGAAAAAACATTGGAAGAGTACAGCGTAGGCACACGAACTGCCACTGAAGTGTACTTCTTTTTGGTGGATGTGCACACGTGAGTCGGAGATGCTGTCACTCATTGCAAGAGAGCCAATGGCTGATGTGGGCTGACCCTTTGCCTCTTGTTGCATTCTGTTGTGGTTGGATGTGAATTGTGAACGAACATTGAACAATGGATGAAGAGAGCTGACCCAAAGCCCCCTCATTGTATGTATAAGAAAGTTTTTTTTTTTTTTTTTCTACATGAGTTAGACAAGAGAGCAGAAGCTGTCTCTAGGTCTGTCCTAATAACAGTATATAATGTACCTTCATATGGCATTATATCATGACTTGACACAGCCTTCTTTCTGAGCACAGTTACTCAGAAATCATGGATGTTTACATCGGATTGGTAAGGTGGACATTCAGGCTTCAGACAATGGACTGGTGTTTGAAGGCCAGCTTTGGGCCAGCTTTGAGTGGTGGTTGTTTTAGTTTGGGTTTGGGGTGGGTTTGGGCCCATTCCGCCTCCTCCAACAGCCTGGTGAGGCTTTATGAGTGTCGGGGGAGGCCTGCAGTAAGGGGCAGGTGGGCCTCTGTCACTCCCTTTCCCTCACCTGGAGAAGTGTAGCTCAATGGTTAGAGCGGCAGACCCTGATGCAGAGGTCTGGTCCAGGACTAGGGTTCAATTCCCGCCTCGGCGGGTCTTGGGCTCAATTTCCTCGGACCTGATAATTCTCGCCTCGGTGCCTAGTCTAATCATGGGTCCCACTCTGCAACTCTAGACAATAGCTTGCTTAATCTCCACAACGGCCCCAACAGCGCTGGGATGCCTGGCTGCACCTAGGGGGTGCCCAGGAGTGGACATTTCACAGGGAAAAGCCAGGAAGGGTTACACAGCGGTATGCGTACAGCGCCAGGAAACCCCGGTGCTGTGCGCTTTACAAGTACAAATTCATTTCACCTCCTCCATCAGGGGACCATAGTGTGTTTCACCTGCCCCTCTCCAGGTGATAACATTGGCAATCCCATTGGTATGTGGGACCAGCTTGGGCAGGGCTAAGAGCACACGGGTGTGTGGAGATTCAAGGGGTGTGCAGCTTCCTTTGACTACTGGTACAGTAGTGGTGGGCAGGGTCAGATTGGTGAGGCGGTATACAACCTTTACCACGCAACTTTTACCACGACCTACCTTTACCACGCAACTTTTACAACGCAGGACCCTTTACCACGCATACCACTACAATGCAGGTATTTACAACGCAGTTACCTTTACAACGCATACCATTACAACGTAAGTATTGGTAAGTATATTATTTTATTTCAAATATTTTAGGTAAATGGGTATTTTTAGGGTTCAGGGTCAGTTTTCAGTTGTTGGGTAAAGGGGTATTTTTAGGGTTCAGGGTCAGTTTTCAGTTTAGGGTAAAGGTGTATTTTTAGGGTTCAGGGTCAGTTTTCAGTTTTTGGGTAAAGGGGTATTTTTAGGGTTCAGGGTCAGTTTTCAGTTTTTGGGGTACAGGGTATTTTTAGGGTTCAGGGTCAGTTTTCAGTTTTTGGGCAAAGGGGTATTTTTAGGGTTCAGGGTCAGTTTTCAGTTTCTGGGGTACAGGGGTATTTTTAGGGTTCAGGGCTGGGTTTGGGTTTTGGGGTACAGGGGTATTTTTAGGTTTCAGGGCTGGGTTTGGGTTTTGGGGTACAGAGGTATTTTTAACATATATATTTAAAAATTAATAAATTAATAATAATATAAATAATTAAAATATTAAATATTAAAATAATAATTTATTAATTAAAAAAAATATTATTAATAATTACATTATTTTACCATATTATTTACTTACCTATACTTACGTTGTAATGGTATGCGTTGTAATAGTACCTGCGTTGTAGTGTATTGCGTTGTAAAGGTATTCGCGGTAAAGGGTCCTGCGTTGTAAAAAATGCGTGGTAATGGTCTGCGTGGTAAAAGAACGCGTGGTAACGTCATATATCCGGTAAGGCGGGCACTCTGGCATTGGGCAATGGAGTGGTATCTGAATTGCAGTTGTGGGACACTTTTTGGACAGTGGTGGCCGATTTGGGCTGTGTCTGTGCTGTTCTGATGCCACCAGAGGCCCAGTGGGGACCTGAGCAGCCTTTCTGGATGCAGATGGCCTCCGTTGCCTCCCTTTTACCAACGGGGTGGAGGTGTCATTCCGAGTCTCTTGCTGGGCCAGCACATTATTGTATGCCGTTGGGGCAGGGGGCCTGAGCAGAAGTGTCCTCACCTATTTTCATATGTATTCACCTTTGTGAACTAATCCATACCCTTAGAGTCCTGGCAACATCTGCATTTATTTAATCTCAGTGAAGTTAAGAAAACATGCTTCTCTTAGACTGCCCCTCCCCGTCCTTCTTTTCATAATACTTATAACCCTTTTGCAGTGATCTGAGAAAAGGCACAGTCCACAAATGTAGGCCACTTTTTTATTGGGAGTGCCAAGGCCTATTTTTTTTTTTAATGCCAATCCAACTCTGCAGGTGGGACGTTTTCAGCCCACTCAGCTCCTAGTGGAGGTGACTTATCGAACCCACGGTGGGGGTAGGTGGGAGCGCAAGGGGGCTGAGTGACAGGATGAGCTGGTAGGGGGCACCTGACCAGGCACCTAGCACACAACTCCAGAATCTCTGCCCTCCAGCCTTCACATCACCAACAGGTTCATTATCCCCACGAGCAATTTATTCAAGTCTCTCTTTTACAGTTGGTCTTTTGTCCAATTTCTTTCCACAATGTACATCCCTCTAACTGGTCAGGTGTGAGAGGGAGGCTCTTGTGACCTATTTTCCCAGGCCCCTCTTTGAGATATTTCCATACCATGGATCAGGGTTCAATCTAGGGCAGTGCGATCGGTGCCACCGCACCAGGCGCGGACTTTGGGTGGGGTCACAGAGTTTGCAAGTATATTATGGTTTTGAAAGCACCTGCTGCCGCATTTATGGCCTCCAGAAATTTTAGGGAAACAATAAAAATGGCAAGATGAATGTGCTTCCTGGAGCAAATCAGAGTTTTGTCTAGTGGAAGTTTTGACTCGTGGTTAGATAGTGCAGAGGGTTAATGTGCCTGTTGCAAAGAATGCGTGCCATGCATTTCACATAAGTGGGTGAAACTTAACTCAGTGGGTCACTGCTTTTGTCAGAAAGATCCTTTTGTTACTTTCAGTTTATCAGTTAATATCCTAGTATATAACTGAGTGATAAACTGTAGTCAAAGAGCTGAATACAAACAGCAAGGTATAGATTAGAGCGTTTAGATTTTTTTCCCCTTCTTTCATTATCCTAGTATTGCAAAAAGAGTTAATGTGGGTAGAAAATACATTTTATTATTAAAGAGAACTCTCAACCGCGGTGTCACATTTTAAATTCTGAGTTTGTGCTTCTCCAGACCAAGCACTTTTAAAGTATATTGCCCACCAGTATGGATGACATGTCCCTCCTTCACCTTGTAGCCCTCTGGCTTATGTAACCTTTCCTATGGACTGATTGACATGCATGATTCATTGGCTGTGTGTAATGTGTGTGTGGTTTTAAGTGCATTGGTATGAGTGGTGCTATAAAACGAATTAAATACATCTGAGAGAAAGTGGTTATGGAGGCTTGAGGGGCACTGTGGCAGGGTGGTAGTGAGGGAATCCATGGTGGAGGTGGTCATTGGTTGGCAGCAGCAAACATTGTCGCAGGAGGCGCTAAATAAATAAATAAATAAATACCAGTGCTAAAGCTGGCCCTGCCAGTGATGAATATGTCCGCCCACCGCCACAGTATGAAAGATCCCTACAGTTGGCCTGGTTTTTAGGGCTCGCACCCTGCGTTGCACTGCGCAGCAAAGTCCTTTTGTACGGGTTTTTGAACCAGGAATTGAGCACACTTGTGCGTGTATTTTTAGTTTTGTGGCCTGCTATTGGCCTTTCCCTGCATGTTAGTTTAGAAAATAGCACACAATAGGCCAGAGGTGGGGGCATAGCTCCGCCCCTGGCCTATTGGTGTCTAATATGTGCATTTCCTGCCATATGATTTCAATTATCATGCCCAGACACGGGTGCGATAATTGAAAGCATATGGCGTGCGCACGCACGCACCACCCGTGACTTTATTTTTCACAAAGGTGATCGCTTTCTGTTTGTGATCGCCTTTCTCCTCCCTCCCCACTCCCTATTGGTCCCCTCCCCTCTGCCCCCTCCTCTCTGCCGCTGTGTTTGTTTATACAGCTATGCATGCCTGTTTGATAAGGCGCGGCAAACTAAAGGAACTTAAAAAACATGGCATGCTGTCGAGCAGGAGTGCTAATGAGTGCGCAATTTTATATTTATATATTATTACGGAAATGTTCTGTTTTCGAAATGAGGGAAGCGTTTTTGTGAGTGACTGCAATGAATAAGGACGGATGCCGTGAGGGTAAGAACTGGATCGTGGAGGCAAGACACTGACTATATTTGTATCCATCAGTCCACCCACTCACATACAGACTCAAATCTTGCGCAGACTTTTACGAAATGCGTTTATTTGCTTACAAAAATGTTAGCAGACTACCAAAAAATAAAGACGCCGCCCACAATTATTATTTAGAGCGGTGATTTGACAGTTTTATTCATATTTAATGACGTTTAGTAGCCTGCATCACTTTGACATTAAAAAACATACATACTGAAAACCTAATAAGTTGCTTCCAGGAGGGGGCCTGCTGCGCGGCCTCTGTACAAACACAGGCTCTGGTGCGTCTCTGCTGGAACATAACCTTGATGTGATGGGACAGACTCTCGAACAGAAGGGCGGACAGGGCAGGGGGTGTGGGCAGGCCTGGAGTCTGCAGGTTCAAGGTGCCTTGTACCAAAGAGGAGTTTCCTTTGGAACAGGGGCCGAGCTGAACTTTAGGGTAAGTTGTGGTGAGGCGGAGGTAGGCTTGGGTGTCACTTGCAGATGGAGGTTCCAAGGCCTGTCTCTTGAGAGGTTATGAGAGGGCTGTTATGAGGCACAATGTAGCACAACACTCTCAAATAAAGGTCAAAGCTAGGAGGAGATTTTGCTTTTAATACGTGCATTCTTTATACGCTCAGATTGGCAGTACAATTCAAATGACAATTTCTATTTAAGACCAGAGGTCTTTAGTCCATAGGTGTGAACTCTTTTTGTCCACACTCAGCTTTGCCATAAGACAGTGCACCATGACAGAGGGTGGGTACGGGCTACCAGTTGTACTGCGGAATGTTCCCCTATAGGCAGGGCCCCTTACTTAGTCCTGTGGTCTAGTTCTGAGCCAAGTCTGTCTTTGCAAAGCCTTCTAGGCGCACAAGCAGAGAACGCAAAGGCAAGACATGAAACTGAGTGAAAAGTACTGCATTATTAAAGTTTGAAATGACAATGCCTTTTATTGATTTGTTTTTAAAACCTGCAATCGGTGAATAAAAACGCACTTTGAACGTATAGGCCTTGCTTACGATGAGAAAGGATTGCAGTAAAAGAGACTGCCAGCCTTGCTTCTCATAACTATGGACTATAAGTACAAAGTGCTAGTTTGCGCAGCGATGCAAATGAATAAAAGGCATTGACATTTTCAATGCCAATAGCTCAAACTTTAATAATGCGAGACCTATTGCATTGTAAATGCTTGTTAATATTGTTTTTAACCAACAGGACCAGTGTTTGCAGTGTTCAGACCCAGTGCGGGTAACTCCTAACCGTGCTGAGGCAGTGTTCATGGCAGCTGCGCCTCCAGTCCTCGCTCACTATGTGAGCAGCCGAGACCTTGTTGGGTCTTGTCCCCTCCACCCCTGCCCTGAGAGACGCAGAGAACTGTCCATGTGCACAGCAGTCAGTGGGTAGTGAACCCCCACTTTCACAGCTTAAGCGGTGCAGGGTGGTTCACATATATTTATCGCCATGTCTGTTTGCAGCTCTACAGAAAGAAGTTCTTAACAAACAACGTAAGGGAAACTGTAACAGAGGTTTGGGATGCAAAACCAATCATAGAAAATGAGGCCCAAAAGGTGAAAGTCAGGAAAAGAGTTTGCAGAGGTGTGGCTTCCATAGGTGTAGCAGGTGCAGTGCCACCGAGGCCAGAGGGCCCACCGAACTCAGATTTTTTTTTTCTTGCTGTATTTTACTATTTAAATAACAGCTGAGGACCCAAGTATTTTTTTCGTGCACTAAGGCCAATAATACATTGGCTGTGCTACTGAAACTGTGTGAGAGGGCTGGAAGGAAGAGGGACATTCATGGCATACAAATAGATGAAAGAAACTGACAAGAAGAAAGGTCAGTGCACTAGGAAAGATGCATGCAAGGGGGAAAGGACTAATTGTTGGAAGTTGAAAGCAATATTAACGTGTGGGTGAAAGAATGGCTGGACTGATGGACGGCTGGGTCAACGAGTGGTCGGACAAATGGATGGGTCGGTGAATTGAGAAAAGCAGGGTGAAATGATAGATGGATGAAGATGGATGGATAAATGACTGGAAGGAAAGAAGGATTAATAAAAAATGTAATGGTGAAAGGATGGATAGACCGAATGGTAAAGGAAGGATGGAATGGTGAAAGGATGGTTGGATGGAAACATGAAAAGATGTCTAGATGGATGGACAGATGCATTAAAATCTCAAAGGATGGAGAGACAGATGGACAGGGGGAGGGTGAGATGAAGGGAGCTCTTCTAGGCTGGACACAGCCTACTTACCCCGCTCACCTGATAACAATCCATGTTGGGATCAAAGTGGGGGATCTTGCCATTTTCTGGCTACTCCAAAGCGCTGCGGCCCCAAGAGCTTCCACTGAGGTCATGCTGCTCTAGTCTCACCTTACACGGGTGTACGGCTGCTCTTCTGTGACCGGGAGGGTGGCAGAGATGCCCTGGACACACTGTGCTGGTTTGGGTTTCCCCTACGGACTCAGTCCGGACTCCGGACACACCCCTAACCTCCCTGGGGCTGTCAATGCTGCCTAACGTGCCTGTCTGTTGTTTACCAGCTCCAAACAATTACTGTATGGAACACCAGTCCATGGATGACAGTGAGCCACTGAGGCACTGACAGGCACAATACCAATGAACTGAAACCCTGAGGCACTGACAGGCACAAAACCAATGCACTGAAGACCCTGAGGCACTGACGGGCACACTACCAATGCACTGAAGACCCTGAGGCACTGACGGGCACAATACCAATGCACTGGAGACCCTTAGCCACTGACGGGCACAATTCCAATGCACTGGAGACCCTGAGGCACTGACAGGCACAATTCCAATGCACTAAAGACCCTGAGGCACTGACGGGCTCAATTCCAATGCACTAAAGACCCTGAGGCACTGACGCGCACAATACCAATGCACTGAAACCCTGAGGCACTGACGGGCACAATTCCAATGCACTGAAGACCCTGAGGCACTGACGGGCACAATATCAGTGCACTGAAGACTCTGAGACACTGACGGGCACAACACCAATGCACCGAAGACCCTGAGGCACTGACAGGCACAACACCAATGCACTGAAGACCCTGAGGCACTGACAGGCACAACACCAATGCACTAAAGACCCTGAGGCACTGAAGGGCACAATACCAATGCACTAAAGACCCTGAGGCACTGAAGGGCACAATACCAATGCACTGAAGACCGTGAGGCACTGATGGGCACACTACCAATGTACTGAAGACCCTGAGGCACTGACGGGCACAATTCCAATGCACTGAAGACCCTGAGGCACTGACGGGCACAATATCAGTGCACTGAAGACTCTGAGACACTGACGGGCACAACACCAATGCACCGAAGACCCTGAGGCACTGACAGGCACAACACCAATGCACTGAAGACCCTGAGGCACTGACAGGCACAACACCAATGCACTAAAGACCCTGAGGCACTGAAGGGCACAATACCAATGCACTAAAGACCCTGAGGCACTGAAGGGCACAATACCAATGCACTGAAGACCGTGAGGCACTGATGGGCACACTACCAATGTACTGAAGACCCTGAGGCACTGAAGGGCACAATACCAATGCACTAAAGACCCTGAGCCACTGACGGGCACAATATCAGTGCACTGAAGACTCTGAGGCACTGACTGGCACAAAACCAATGAACTGAAGACCCTGAGGCACTGACTGGCACACTACCAATGCACCAAATACCCTGATTCACTGACGGGCACAATACCAATGCACTAAAGACCCTGGGGCACTGGCGGGCACAATACCAATGCACTGAAGACCCTGAAGCACTGACTGGCACACTACCAATGCACCAAACACCCTGAGGCACTGACGGGCACAATACCAATGCACCAAACACCCTGAGGCACTGACGGGCACAATACCAATGCACCGAACACCCTGAGGCACTGACGGGCACAATACCAATGCACCGAAGACCCTGAGGCACTGACGGGCACAAAACCAATGCACTGAAGACCCTGAGGCACTGAAGGGCACAATACCAATGCACTGAAGACCCTGAGGCACTGACTGGCACAATACCAATGCACCGAACACCCTGAGGCACTGACGGGCACAATACCAATGCACCGAAGACCCTGAGGCACTGACGGGCACAAAACCAATGCACTGAAGACCCTGAGGCACTGAAGGGCACAATACCAATGCACTGAAGACCCTGAGGCACTGACTGGCACAAAACCAATGCACTGAAGACCCTGAGGCACTGACGGGCACAAAACCAATGCACTGAAGACCCTGAGGCACTGACGGGCACAAAACCAATGCACTGAAGACCCTGAGGCACTGACAGGCACAACACCAATGCACTGAAGACCCTGAGGCACTGACAGGCACAACACCAATGCACTAAAGACCCTGAGGCACTGAAGGGCACAATACCAATGCACTAAAGACCCTGAGGCACTGAAGGGCACAATACCAATGCACTGAAGACCGTGAGGCACTGATGGGCACACTACCAATGTACTGAAGACCCTGAGGCACTGAAGGGCACAATACCAATGCACTAAAGACCCTGAGCCACTGACGGGCACAATATCAGTGCACTGAAGACTCTGAGGCACTGACTGGCACAAAACCAATGAACTGAAGACCCTGAGGCACTGACTGGCACACTACCAATGCACCAAATACCCTGATTCACTGACGGGCACAATACCAATGCACTAAAGACCCTGGGGCACTGGCAGGCACAATACCAATGCACTGAAGACCCTGAGGCACTGACTGGCACACTACCAATGCACCAAACACCCTGAGGCACTGACGGGCACAATACCAATGCACCAAACACCCTGAGGCACTGACGGGCACAATACCAATGCACCAAACACCCTGAGGCACTGACGGGCACAATACCAATGCACCGAAGACCCTGAGGCACTGACGGGCACAAAACCAATGCACTGAAGACCCTGAGGCACTGAAGGGCACAATACCAATGCACTGAAGACCCTGAGGCACTGACTGGCACAATACCAATGCACCGAACACCCTGAGGCACTGACGGGCACAATACCAATGCACCGAAGACCCTGAGGCACTGACGGGCACAAAACCAATGCACTGAAGACCCTGAGGCACTGAAGGGCACAATACCAATGCACTGAAGACCCTGAGGCACTGACTGGCACAAAACCAATGCACTGAAGACCCTGAGGCACTGACGGGCACAAAACCAATGCACTGAAGACCCTGAGGCACTGACGGGCACAAAACCAATGCACTGAAGACCCTGAGCCACTGACGAGCACAAAACCAATGCACTGAAGACCCTGAGCCACTGACGGGCACACAACCAATGCACTGAAGACCCTGAGCCACTGACGAGCACAAAACCAATGCACTGAAGACCCTGAGCCACTGACGGGCACAAAACCAATGCACTGAAGACCCTGAGCCACTGACGGGCACAAAACCAATGCACTGAAGACCCTGAGCCACTGACAGGTACAATACCAATGCACTGAAGACCCTGAGGCACTGACGAGCACAAAACCAATGCACTGAAGACCCTGAGCCACTGACGGGCACAATTCCAATGCACTGAAGACCCTGAGCCACTGACGGGCACAATACCAACGCAATGAAGACCCTGAGGTATTGATCGGCACAACATCCACACACTGAAGATCCGAGGTACTGATGGGCACAATACCAATCCACTGAGGCACTGACAGGCCCAATATCAATGCATTGAAGACCCCAGGCCCTAACTGGCAAAATACAAATATACTGAAGACCCTGAGTCACTGATGGGCACAACAATACCAATACACTGAAGACCTGAAACACTGATTTAATTTAATAGCCATTTCTAGAACGCGCGGCTACCTCAGAAGAGGTGTTCCGGCGCTAATAGCAGACTAGCAAGAGGTTCAAGTGGGCCCTTAAGGCTGGTTAAAGAGCCAGGTTTTTAACGCTTTCCTGAATTCAGGTTTTGTTTCAGTTCGGCAGAGGTGTTCCGGAAAAGAGTTACACAGTTTCGCTGTTTTTACCGAAAAGGATCTGCCACCTTGCCGGGCTTTGGAGAAGCGTGGAACCCGAAGGAGTCGCAGGTGTTTGGATCTCAGGGCCCATTCCTGATCTAGCTGCAGCCTCTTCTTGAGATAACTATGGCCTAAGTCTCTGGTTGTTCTAAAAGCCAGGATCAATGACTTGAACTCTATCTTCCTGGTTACCGGAAGCCAGTGGAGCTGGATCAGATGAGGGGAGATATGATGTTGAAGGGGTACCAACCGAATCAGTCTAATTATGAATTATCTGTAGCCTGCAGGCCAGGTATGCAGGTAACCCCAGATAAAGGCTATTGGCATAGTCCAGATGTGAGGTCCCCAGAGCATGGATCGTAATCTTACGTCATTCCTCCGGCAGAAAGCGTATGAATTTCCTAATAGATCTTAGTTTCCAAAAGCACATGGAAGAGACATGACACACCTGCGTCTTAAAAGAAAGGACTTTGTCCAATCTGATTCCCAGGTTTCTAGCTGAATCAGCTGGAATTGGGTGTGGATTCAGCTCTGTAGGCCACCAAAGGTTCGATGGAGGGGGTGATGCCTGACTGAAGAACAAGACTTCTGTCTTCTCTGCATTCAGTTTCAGGCAATTCTCATTCATCCATACTTGGATGTTTTTCAGGCATTCCTTCAAATTATGAAAAGCCGCCACGGAATGTTCTTTAAAAGAGAACACCAGCTGCGTGTCACCAGCATAGGAGACTACCTTCACGCCCCAAGATTCGATTAGAGTGGCCAATGGGGCAAGGTAGATATTGAACAGCAGTGGTCTGATTGATGGGCACAATATCAATGCACTGAAGACTCTAGGCACTGAGGGGCACAATACCAATGCACTGAAGACCCGGGGCAACGACGGACACAATACAATGCACTGAAGAGACTGAGGCACTGATGGGCAAAATATTCATGCACTGAAGACCCCAGGCACTGACGGGTGCAATATCAATGCACTGAAGACCCCAGGCACTGACGGGTGCAATATCAATGCACTGAAGAACCCACGCACTGATGGGCACAATATCAATGCACTAAAGACTCGAGGAACTGAAGGGCACAATACCAATGCACTGAAGACCAGAGGCACTGACGGGCACAAAGACAATGCACTGAAGACCCTGAGACACCGGTGGGCATAATACCAATGCATGGATATTATGAAGTCTCTGGTGGGCGTGATGCCGAACCATTGATGATACTGAGTCCCTGACTAGAACAATAACAATCCACTGGTAGTAGAGAGAGTCTCTGGTGGGCACAATACCAGTCCACTGATGATAGCGAGCCACTAAAGAGTACAATATCGAGCCACTGAAGTGACCATGAGCCGCTTAAGACCCTGTGCAGATTGCTGGGCACTGAACCAAGCCCCTGATAATAGTGAGTCAGTGATGGCACAATGCCAATCCAATGCCTCTAGTGAAGTACCGGTGATCACGATACCCATTCACTGAGGACCCTGGGGTACACAATTTACATCGACTGATGATGCAGACTTACTAGTGGGCACAATGCCAATCCAATGATGACACAGAGACATTGGTTGGCAAAATATCAACCCACAGTGTCACAGTGAGTACTACCAACCTGCAACCATTAGGCCCCAGGATGTCCACACTGGCCATCATCATCAAATGAAGGAAGAAACCTCTTGAGTGATCATGGACTCTGACCGTCCACTGAACTCCATGAATATTGTCACAAGAAGTGTTTTTTTACATCATACATGCTCTTCCACACATTCTAGTCTTACCTCAGAACCTACAGGTCTCGCTCACCCTTTGCTGGCTTCAAAAAGACAGAAATTGTCTTTATCTTGGGCCCCACTCTTAGTGCTCCAGACGTGGTCCCCTTGCTCACTGTTCCACTGGATTCAAGCTAGCCTGGCTGATGAAGGGTAATACCCAGAAACCGGTCCCAAGATGCTTGTTTCCGGTCTAGGGAGGACCTGGCTTGACAGTTCGGTCTGGACTGTTCCCATGAGGCACAGGGTCAAGACTGATTTGCATATGGCTGGGCCTAAACTGGGGTGGCATGGTGAGCAAAAGAACAATGACTGGGGGTGAATGTATGATTTATTCAGCATTCCGTACATCATTTGTTTGCGTAGCCCCCAAAAAATTAAATGCAACTAAAGCTCTACAGCAAAGCAGTTCCTAGACCTTGCAGTGTTTGAACCCCCTAATACAAGTGCTCGAAGAGGTTCATAAGCTCCCTATAGTCAAACACTCTTCCTTCAAGGCACTCTGCGTTGCCCACAAAGCTATCAACCGCCACAACCACAGCTGCAAAAACCAAGGATGGTGGAGTCATGTGCAGTGATCCCTCTTGCCCTGCTTCTTGTCACTCCAGGCATAGGCACGGCTACACCTTCACTGCCCCAGGAGGAGGGCATCCTACTGTACATCATGCATGAGCCAAAACCCTTCTCAAATACACGAATCCAGGCCACGCCCACCGGATAGAAGAGGAAACTGATGTAAAGCACAAGCGCTCCATCCCTCACTCCCTACTTGCCTGGTCACTCCAACCTAACTTGACAAGCTGCATGCGGCATGCCAGTGATCCCAAGTGCCCGAAGGTAAGAGTGTTGTACCAGTGAAATGAAGTGTACAAGAAAGTGATGGATGGAGTGCTTGAATTATTCTCAGCCACTGGTAATTATTCGGGCCTCATCCCAGGCCATTGTTATTTTGCACACCATGCCACCTCAGTTTAGACCCAGCCATATGCAAATCAGTCTTGACCCTGCTCCAATGGGAACAGTCCAGCCCGAACTGCCAAGCCAGGTCCTCCCTGAACGGGACCAAAAGCAACCCAGGACCGGTTTCGCCCTTGTTATTTAGCTCATCAGCCAGGTGTAGCTTGTTTCCAGTGACACAGTGTACAAGGGACCCACGTCTGGGCATACCCGCCCCACTTAGGGTGAGACACTAAAGTATTAAACAAAAAAAAAAGTGCTGGATGTAAAGCTTGAATTAATCCCAGCTACTTGTAATTACTTGGGTCTGCATCCCAATTCATCGTTACTTTGCATGCCATGACACCTCAGTTTAGACCCAGCCATACGCAAATCAGCCTTGACCCTGCTCCAATGGGAACAGTCCAGCCCGAACTGCCAAGCCAGGTCCTCCCTGAACCGGACCACAAGCATCCTGGGACCGGTTTCACCTTGGATAGGGCTCATCAGTCGGGTGAAGCTTGTTTTCAGTGGCGCAGTGAGTACTAGTTGAATGTCATGGGCTGCTGATGTTAAGAAGGCCCACTGGTACTAACCAAGCAGAGTTTCGGAAAATGGGGCTGATCCTCAAAAGTGGGCCACTTTTTTTGGAAAGCCGGGATTATTTCTGATCCCATTCCTGCTCTGACATTTGTGGATGGTTTTGAGTCTGTATAATGTTGAGTCTGGTTTCAGCAGATGATTTATAGAATGTTAAGAAACCTCATATCGTTCAATGATACCCTTGTCCTAGTTTTCCATTTTTAATAATTTAAAAAAATAAAAAAACATTAGTTACAGATTGCTTGTTACTCAAAAACAAACAGTTGAGTTTGAAATATGAATGGTACAAGTTAAATCTAATGTATGGATACAATTTGTATGCATATTCCCCACCAATATTTTATTTTGTGCACATCATTTTTTTCCCCAGCTATCACATG
Organism: Lissotriton helveticus; assembly: GCF_964261635.1. Taxonomy (NCBI): domain Eukaryota; kingdom Metazoa; phylum Chordata; class Amphibia; order Caudata; family Salamandridae; genus Lissotriton; species Lissotriton helveticus. Next base: position 98,970,502 of record NC_136059.1, read on the forward strand.
TTCCATGGACCGAACTATAAATATACCTACATTTGGGTTACCTGACCATCCCATGAATCAACAAACTTCAAATGGAACACTGAAAATATTACCAAAGGCAGGTACATTTTATTGTTTGATCTTGTATATTCAGTAATGGCTTTTGATGTTTTAGATTGTGTGTAAGTGTTACTATTACACTCGCTGAAGTATATGATATATATATAGAGAATACATAACATGTAATTTTGTGATCTGGTCGTATGTTGCCATTGAGGGGGTCTCTACTGATATCGTAAACCACCACGAGGTGGACGGCAGAAAGATTTGTAAATGTCATCAAAAGTCAAATCTAGCAAAATAGGAAGATATTACCAGTGCTTAATTTGTACAATAAATTAATAAATATCTTCCAGGGTCCCGGTCAGTAGGACACTGAGGTTTTCACTACCCATTGCTCCTAGTACCAACAAAATTGTGAACCATCGTACTACTATAAGTCTGACAGTTCAGACCATTCCGGCCACCCAAAGCTATGTGTGGCAGGTATTAGTCCTTTTTGATGTTTATTGAATTATTGAACAACTGTTGTTGTGCTCATTTCTAAATTAGACCGACAGTGCCACCATCTGGCAGGCTGTCATAAGTGCTGGTGTTGACAATTAAGTGCTGGTGCAGAGCACCGGAAACCACCGACTCAAATTAAGCACTGCATGTATGTCCATTAAGTATTTTATATATTACATGTTTCTTTCAGTGCAGTTAGCAAGAAAACAAAACAATTCTCTTTTTTAAATGGAATATGGTTTAATGAAAACAGTACGTGATATACTGGTGTATACGGTTTGTCTCCCATTTTGCTTGGCTTTGAGAAATCGACAAACAGGCAATGCCTAAGTAGTTAAGTTCCTAGAGCTTTCTAGCTTCTTCAGTGTACAGATATCAATGATTAATGTTTGCAATTTGAATGTTCCGGCTATGCCGTGGCTTTCTTGAAGAGAATACTAATTAAACAATGGCCAATGAGGAATGTTTGCTGATGTGGTCTTATGATGTAATTTTTATAAAGTATTTCTTGTATCTGTGTAAAATGCTGGATATTATACAAACTGCATTTTGTTAAAAAAAAACCTCATTTAATCCTTCATTGATCCTTTGGCGCAAGGGGGATCTCATTAGATTGTCCATATGGAAGGACCGATTCTTGGTGGTGAACGTACTTAATCTTAGCATTGTTAAGCCCTTTGGTGACTTTTTATTGAAGGAGACACTTAAAGAAGGCTTCCCCGAACAGTTCCATTATCAACTCCTTCTTGAAGGAGGCACTTGGTGAGGCTATTTCTAGGTTCTTCTGGAAGGAGACACTTGGCCATCGCTTCCCTGAACAGTGCCATTGTTTGGTGTGTCTTCAAGGAGACTCGCAGTGAAGCCTTTATCAATTAGTTCTTGAAGGCGGCCCCCGGAGAAGCCATTGACAGGTTCTTCTTGAAGGAGGCACCTGGAGAAGCCATTGACAGGTTCTTCTTGAAGGAGGCACCCGGAGAAGCCATTGACAGGCTCTTCTTGAAGAAGGCACCCGGAGAAGCCATTGACAGGTTCTTTTTGAAGGATGAACTTGGAGAAGCCATTGACAGGCTCTTTTTGAAGGCAGCCCCCGGAGAAGCCATTGACAGGTTCTTCTTGAAGGAGGCACTTGGAGAAGCCATTGACAGGCTCTTCTTGAAGGAGGCACTTGGAGAAGGCATTGACAGGCTCTTCTTGAAGGAGGCACTTGGAGAAGGCATTGACAGGCTCTTCTTGAAGGAGGCACTTGGAGAAGCCATTGACAGGCTCTTCTTGAAGGAGGCACCCGGAGAAGCCATTGACAGGCTCTTCTTGAAGGAGGCACCCGGAGAAGCCATTGACAGGCTCTTCTTGAAGGAGGCACTTGGAGAAGCCATTGACAGGTTCTTTTTGAAGGATGAACTTGGAGAAGCCATTGACAGGCTCTTTTTGAAGGCGGCCCCCGGAGAAGCCATTGACAGGTTCTTCTTGAAGGAGGCACTTGGAGAAGCCATTGACAGGCTCTTCTTGAAGGAGGCACTTGGAGAAGCCATCGACAGGTTCTTCTTGAAGGAGGCACTCGGAGAAGCCATTGTCAGGTTCTCCTTGAGGGAGGCACTTGGAGAAGCCATTGACAGGTTCTTCTTGAAGGAGGCACTTGGAGAAGCCATTGACAGGCTCTTCTTGAAGGAGGCACTTGGAGAAGCCATTGACAGGCTCTTCTTGAAGGAGGCACTTGGACAAGCCATTGACAGGTTCTTCTTGAAGGCGGCCCCCAGAGAAGCCATTGACAGGTTCTTCTTGAAGGAGGCACTTGGAGAAGCCATTGACAGGTTCTTCTTGAAGGAGGTACTTGGAGAGGCCATTGACAGGTTCTTCTTGAAGGAGGCACTTGGAGAAGGCATTGACAGGCTCTTCTTGAAGGAGGCACTTGGAGAAGCCATTGACAGGTTCTTCTTGAAGGAGGCACTTGGAGAAGCCATTGACAGGTTCTTCTTGAAGGAGGCACTCGGAGAAGCCATTGTCAGGTTCTCCTTGAAGGAGGCACTTGGAGAAGCCATTGACAGGTTCTTCTTGAAGGAGGCACTTGGAGAAGCCATTGACAGGCTCTTCTTGAAGGAGGCACTTGGACAAGCCATTGACGGGCTCTTCTTGAAGGAGGCACTTGGACAAGCCATTGACAGGTTCTTCTTGAAGGCGGCCCCCAGAGAAGCCATTGACAGGTTCTTCTTGAAGGAGGCACTTGGAGAAGCCATTGACAGGTTCTTCTTGAAGGAGGTACTTGGAGAGGCCATTGACAGGTTCTTCTTGAAGGAGGCACTTGGAGAAGGCATTGACAGGCTCTTCTTGAAGGAGGCACTTGGAGACGCCATTGACAGGTTCTTCTTGAAGGAGGCACTTGGAGAAGCCATTGACCGGTTCTTCTTGAAGGAGGCACTTGGAGAAGCCATTGACAGGTTCTTCTTGAAGGAGGCACTTGGAGAAGCCATTGACAGGTTCTTCTTGAAGGAGGCACTTGGAGAAGCCATTGACAGGTTCTTCTTGAAGGAGGCACTTGGAGAAGCCATTGACAGGTTCTTCTTGAAGGAGGCACTTGGAGAAGCCATTGACAGGTTCTTCTTGAAGGAGGCACTTGGAGAAGCCATTGACAGGCTCTTCTTGAAGGAGGCACTTGGAGAAGCCATTGACAGGCTCTTCTTGAAGGAGGCACCCGGAGAAGCCATTGACAGGCTCTTCTTGAAGGAGGCACTTGGAGAAGCCATTGACAGGTTCTTCTTGAAGGAGACACTTGGAGAAGCCATTGACAGGTACTTTTTGAAGGATGCACTTGGAGAAGCCATTGACAGGCTCTTCTTGAAGGAGGCACTTGGAGAAGCCATTGACAGGCTCTTCTTGAAGGAGGCACTTGGAGAAGCCATTGACCGGGTCTTCTTGGAGGAGGCACTTGGAGAAGCCATCTTGAAGGAGGCACTTGGAGAAGCCATTGACAGGTTCTTCTTGAAGGAGGCACTTGGAGAAGCCATTGACAGGTTCTTCTTGAAGGAGGCACTTGGAGAAGCCATTGACAGGCTCTTCTTGAAGGAGGCACTTGGAGAAGCCATTGACAGGCTCTTCTTGAAGGAGGCACTTGGAGAAGCCATTGACAGGCTCTTCTTGAAGGAGGCACTTGGAGAAGCCATTGGCAGGCTCTTCTTGAGGGAGGCACTTGGAGAAGCCATTGACAGGTTCTTCTTGAAGGAGGCACTTGGAGAAGCCATTGACAGGTTCTTCTTGAAGGAGGCACTTGGAGAAGCCATTGACAGGTTCTTCTTGAAGGAGGCACTTGGAGAAGCCATTGTCAGGCTCTTCTTGAAGGAGGCACTTGGAGAAGCCATTGTCAGGTTCTTCTTGAAGGAGGCACTTGCAGAAGCCATTGACCTGTCCTTCTTGAAGGAGGCACTCTGAGAAGCCATTGACAGGTTCTTCTTGAAGGAGGCACTTGGAGAAGCCAATGACCGGTTCTTCTTGAAGGAGGCACTCGGAGAAGCCATTGACAGGTTCTTCTTGAAGGAGGCACTCAGAGAAGCCATTGACAGGCTCTTCTTGAAGGAGGCACCCGGAGAAGCCATTGACAGGTTCTTCTTGAAGGAGGCACTTGGAGAAACCATTGACAGGCTCTTCTTGAAGGAGGCACTTGGAAAAGCCATTGGCAGGCTCTTCTTGAAGGAGGCACTTGGAGAAGCCATCTTGAAGGAGGCACTTGGAGAAGCCGTTGACAGGCTCTTCTTGAAGGAGGCACTTGGAAAAGCCATTGGCAGGCTCTTCTTGAAGGAGGCCCTTGGAGAAGCCATTGACAGGTTCTTCTTGAAGGAGGCACTTGGAGAAGCCATTGACAGGTTGTTCTTGAAGGAGGCACTTGGAAAAGCCATTGGCAGGCTCTTCTTGAAGGAGGCCCTTGGAGAAGCCATTGACAGGTTCTTCTTGAAGGAGGCACTTGGAGAAGCCATTGACAGGTTGTTCTTGAAGGAGGCACTTGGAGAAGCCATTGACAGGTTCTTCTTGAAGGAGGCACTTGGAGAAGCCATTGACAGGTTCTTCTTGAAGGAGGCACTTGGAGAAGCCATTGTTAGGCTCTTCTTGAAGGAGGCACTTGCAGAAGCCATTGACCGGTTCTTCTTGAAGGAGGCACTCGGAGAAGCCATTGACAGGTTCTTCTTGAAGGAGGCACTCAGAGAAGCCATTGACAGGCTCTTCTTGAAGGAGGCACTTGGAGAAGCCATTGACCGGTTCTTCTTGAAGGAGGCACTCGGAGAAGGGGTGTGTCCCCATCGATACATTATCATAGCTTTGTTCAGAAGTGGTTTGTTAAGTCTAGTATTTATTTTGAGAATGTGCCAGGTTGGGTCCTCTATGAAACAGAAAATTGCCTATTGCTTTGATGACCGATTGTGTTGGTAAGCAGGTATATAGTGAACAGACACCTAAGGTAACCATTAACATGTCTGATGTCCATTGAACAGCCACTAACTTGTTCAGAATGCACTTTGCTTCCTGAATATATGATTGTCGATTGGTTACCAGACGAAATAAGAACCCTATAACTTCTCAGTGGGTGAACTGATGTCAGATATAATTGGTCTTCTGGGTGAGAAAGGTCCTGGTTATTGTATTTTTGGTTACACCTGTATTGTTGGTTATTCTAGATCTGCGATTAAGCACTGTTGTTCTATTCTTCTAGCCTTGTATTAGTAAGGCCAATTATTGAATTGGAGTTTTTCATATGTGTGAGTCAGTTAGTTGTATATCAATCTCATTAATGTAGACATTTCTGTCCATGATGACTGTATTGCCACTTCTGACTGCTTCCTTCATTAAAATTGTTCAATCCAATTTTAAGGTGTTAAGAGCTTGCCTTTTCGTTATTGCGGTGTTGTCCTCCTGGGGTGATGGGAATTTGTTTTAGTCTGTCCTCTAGGTCAAATTGATGTCTTAGTGCTATTTTGTAAAACATGTCTATGCTTCTACCTGGAGTTAATGGGGTGTGCAGGAGGGGGTGGGAATAAAAGAATAGCTATGTTTAAGGCTACTATCAATGTTCAGATCATCCATAATGTCCATAATAGTTGGTGTTTCAATCTCAATATCATTAAAAGACAGTTATTGTATACACTTAATATCCCTTATGCTGTAATCACAATGAATTAGTAGAAGTTCTGAAAGATTAGGTCTGGGATCCTTTTTTACAAAAGTGCTTAAATAATGTTAGTTTGTGAATGCATTTATACAATTCGATTTATATTTTTCAGAAATCCCAAATTTAAGAAAGCCAACATCCCAAACCTTTACTCAATGTTTATTTTAACAGTTGCCATCCTTCTTTTGGATACATTTACCATTCTTATGTCAGGGCTAGTTTGTTCTCTTGTGTTGTCTGCATTAGCTCTTTTTTTCCAAGCAATTTTGAAGTGAGTTTCTCTTGAATGATCAAGCATTATCTGTATTGTTTATTTCTGCCCTTTGTCAATGATCCTGTGGTCAAAACCCTCCCCGCTTGGTGATCTGTATTGTTATGTTGTGCTATATTGGTTTGTATATCTAGGACACTATTCACCCAAGAGGGTATCCAGGCACTTAGACTGGTGAGTAGTTTTGTGGTGTCCAGAATGCTTATACGAAGAGCCAGGTCTTCAGGTACTTGCGGAACTCAAGAAGTGAGGAGGAGGCTCTGATGTGTTGAGGGAGGTAGTTCCATGTCTTGGGGGGGAGAGGTAACCGAATAAGCAACCTCCAGTTTTGCTTTTGCGGGTGTGTGGAATGTGTGCAAATGAGAGTGAGACAGAGCATAGGTGTCTGTTGGGTTGGTGAAAGTGTATGCAACTGTTCCAATATTCTGGTCCTGTGTTGTGTAGGGAGTTGTATGTGTGTGTAAAACAATTAATTTAGTTGCGCTTGTGTATGGGGAACCAGTGAAGCTTCCTGAAGTGTGGTGTGATGTGGTTGCCTTGTTGGAGATCAATTATGAATCTTACAGTGGTGTTCTGGAGTCTGTGTAGGAGTTGTTTGGAGATTCCAGTGTAGCGAGTGTTGCTGTAGTCCAGCCTGCTGGCGATGAGTGCTTGCATGACCATCCGTCTGGTGTTCGGAGGCAACTATTTGAAGATTTTTTGCAGCATGAATAGGATGTGGAAGCAAGAGGTGCACACTGCTTTGACTTGAGCCATCATGTTGAGCTTGTCGTCTAGGATGATCCTTAGATTTCTTGCCTGGTCTGTGGGTGTGGGTGTAGGACCTTGCTCTGAGGGCCACCAGTTGGAGTCCCATGGGGAGAAGCGTCCTGTTGGCAAAGACCAGTACTTCCGTCTTCTCGGAGATGAGCTGCAGGCAGTTGGTTCCCATTCAGTCTGCTACCCTGAACATGCCGTTGGTGAAGTTGGTTCTGGCGGTGGTTGTTTTGTTCATTAGGGAACGGATGTGTTGGGTGTCATTGATATAGAGATGACCGTGATGTATTGCGATGGTTGATGTTGAAGAGCGGTGTCATATATATGATGAAAAAGTTGGGCTTAATGACGATCCCTGTGGGACTACGCATATCAACTTCTTGGTCTCTGATGTGAATAGTGGCAGTCTGACCCTTTGGGTTCTTCCAGTGAGAAAGGATCAGATCAATTTGAGAGTTGATCATTGTATGCCAATCTCGTCGAGTCTTATGATGAGTTTGTTGTGGCTGATAGTGTTGAAGACTGCAGTGAGTTTGAGCAGGATGAGGTCTGCTGTTTCTCCTTTGTCCACGATGATTCCTATGTCATCAGTGGCCATGACGAGTGCTGTTTTGGTGCTGTGGTTCTTTCTGAATCCTGATTGAGTGTTGTCTAGAAGATGGTGAAGTTCCAGGTGGGTTGTGAGTTGCTTGTTGATTGCAGTCTCAATCACTTTGGCTGGATAGGGAAGTGAGGAGATGGGTCCGAAGTTGCTCAGTTGATTTTGGGTCGGCTGTGGGCTTCTTGAGGAGGGCGTGGATTTCTGTAAGTTTCTATTCCTCTGGGAAAGTGGCGGAAGTGATGCAGGTGTTGATGATGCGGATCAGGGTGATGCTGATTGGTGATGTTTCCAGGTTACAGATGTGGTGGGGACATGGGTCCGATGGGGTCCCTGAGTGGATGCACCGCATGATTGCCTCTCTGTCAGGAGTACATTTCTAGTTTACTGTTTACCTTTACCATCCTTGAAAAGTCTTCTGTTTTTTGTTTAAACAAACTTTATTAGGTGTTACTGTACATACATCATGCAGGGGTGATACAGTTGACACATTCAAGTGATGACGGTATTAACAATGCATTGCACATCTAGCCCCTTAGTGTACCAAATGTTCCCGTCCCCTCCCCCACCCACAGGACAATATCTGAAAATTGATAGTAATGGCAACACATCCATGCACACTGGTGAATAATGTAGATTGATAGGCCTAATACTCAGTGTGATGCTTGGCAGTGTGCAGAAGTAGCTGAAGGCTTGCTAGACCATCAATGGGGGCCCAGAGCCTCCTAACATAGTTGCAGCTGTTACGATCTTGCAAGCGACGTTATGGGGGTTTCAGATTTCGGGGTGACAAAACCGACCACAAGCACTTCCCAGGCCCTGGCTGTCTCTAGTGTGGCAATGCCACGTCTAGCCTACCTCAGTAGTACCCTTCCCTCACATCTCGCCCATTTTTTCATTTCCCTCCTCCATACAGTTATCCGATTTGCGCTATATAAAACTCAGTTAAAAGTTTTAAAAAACAACACGTCCCACCACCCAAAATCTGCAGATTGGTGGAGGGAACAAATGGCTTGAACTACGTTACCTTCTAAGAGATCAGTGGGAACGTAATAGATCTTCACAAATGCTAGGCAGCGGGGTTCCCACTGGAGGAGTTCCAGATCTTCAGGTGCACTTTATTTTGGTGCTTCTGCCAATTTACCTTCAGGCCAGACAGTAGGCCAAAGCTCTTGCACATGTTCTAGGCTCCATTAGTATACTCCTCAGTATTGCAGAGGAAAAGCAGGAGGTCATCCGCATAGAACGCAATGCAGTGTTGAGAGCCCTGAATGTCCAAGCCCTGATAACCATGACCCATCTATGCATAGCAGGCCAAAGGCTCAAAAGCCAATGCATACAGCAGAGGGTGAAAAGTCCTCTATATTGTCATGCATACTACAAAGATTGAACAGTTATTGTAGAGTTGTAGATTGTCACGCACATTAAAAGAACAATAAAAAGAATACTAATATACTTCATGACTCGGAACACTATTGCACATTATTTCAATGATTATATAAAATGTGACTAAGGTGGGCAACAAACATATATTTTGTAAGGAACTATCTTGCATGACCAGTACTGTTTTGCACCTTTGGTAGTGATATTGTAGGGAATTCGCCTTTTATACGTGATCACACCAGATGGTTTTACCTTTTCCTGAACCTTGTACTTTTTCTGGCTTTGGAACTCCATTTTCCCCTGCTGACCCGTTGTAAGGCGCCTGTGTCCCCCTTTAACCCGTTGACCGCGGCACGAATTCTGATGCGGGTGAAATAATGAATGGGCCATCGGACACACGGAACGGGTTAAACATGGTTGTATTCACATACTCCTAATTGGCATAGTTAACTTGCCTATTACTAGCTTGTGTAGGGTGCAAAATATACACAGGGCTTGGAAGTTATATGCCATTAGTGAACTGCAGCACCTATTGGGCCATTCACTATAGTGGCAGAGCAAACATTGCTTCAAGCCTACTATTGTGGATGACTGTAGTAATATACATTCAATCAGTGAAAATAAACCGTTTTGACAGGTAATGATCTCCCTTTTAAACGTTAATGTCACCGTTATGTTGGCCTTGTAGCCCACAAGGCAGGGGACATGATATAGCAGCGCTCCCATTTCCTTCTAAAATACTTGAAAAAGTTATAAATAAACAGCTGGCCAACTACATTGACTACAATAACCTGCTAGATAACACTCAGTTCGGGTTTAGGAGAGGCCATGGAACGGAGACGGCGCTCATAAAGGCTTCTGAGGAGATCAGACAGATCATGGACCAGGGTGGCACGTCAGTCCTGATCCTGCTGGATCTCTCAGCGGCCTTTGACACGGTCGATCATAACATCCTGATCGACCGTGTCACTGCTATGGGCATACAGGGTAAAGCTGCGGAGCTCCTGGCTTCTTTCCTGTCGAACAGAGAACAGTCGGTAAAGATGGGGAGCTTCTATTCACCAACGTTTGTGCTGCCCTGCGGAGTCCCCCAGGGATCCTCGCTAAGTCCGACACTCTTTAACATCTATGTGTCGGACTTGGCGAGGGTCATTAAAACCCATGGAATAGGAGTGACTTCGTATGCCGACGACACTCAGTTGGTGCTAGCGGTGCATAAAAATGGGAGTGAGGTGGCAGGCAACTTTCAGTCAGGTATGAGAGCCATTAGTCACTGGATGGACAGTAATTGTCTAAAATTAAACACTGATAAGACCGAGGTAATGGTGTTTGGAGACCTAAAACCATCTTGGTCCCCGGTCTGGTGGCCACCAGAAATGGGTAACCCACCTACCCCAGTTTCAAAGGTTAGAAACTTGGGAGTGTTATTTGACAACAAACTAAGTTTCACCAGTCATGCTAATGCGGTAGTCTCCTCTTCCTTTTTCACATTACGAAAAGTGAAAAAGTTGTTACCTTTCCTTCCCCTGTCTGCGGGAAAAACCCTTATGTCCTCCTTGGTGTTATCCAAGGTGGATTATTGTAATGGGCTTCTGTTGAATGCCCAGGAGCAGGTTTTTAAAAAACTACAAATGGTGCAGAACGCTGCTGCACGAATTCTGACCAAAACTCCCAAGTTTGCATCCATCTCTCCCATTGTCCACCAACTGCACTGGCTCCCAGTAAAAAAGAGAACCAAATTTAAGGCTTCATGTGTCATCTATAGAGCACTGAACAGCCTAGGACCTGACTTTTTTAGGGAATCACTGTTGGTGTATGTCCCTAATAGAGCCTTAAGATCTGCCTCATCCGCATCTTTATGCATTCAACGGGTGAGAACGGTTACATGGGGAGACAGACGCTTCCTGGTAGCCGCCTCGAAGCTCTGGAATACCTTGCCCCACCATATAAAAAGCAGTTCCTCACTGATGATTTTCCGAAAGCAAGTGAAGACATGGCTATTCATCCAATAATGCACAGGAGGTGCCTCTCTATCTGCCCAGCGCCGAGACACCATTCGTGGTATTTGTTGCGCTTTATAAATTTAAAAAATAAATAAATGTACATGTAGGGTATGTAGAAATGTAATGTTAACACAGTGACTAGTGCCCAAAAATTATTTTCACTGTGACAGACCTAGCTGTCCTATGCAGAAAACCATAGTCCAGATAAAAATTCTAATACTGCATCTCAGAACTAGAACCAGCTAGACAAATTATGAAACCATTACTTTTAATAATCAAAAACCCAGTTCAATGGTAAATTCAGATTTTTTTAATATGTATTAAGGAAAAGTATCTTTTGGTTAGTTACCTTTCCGCTGCCTGAAATTCCTGGCAGCTACCTTTAATACAGGTTGTGGTTATTCCTTGAAGTGGGAAGTGGCCCAGCCCAAATAATCCAATTTATTTCTTTCAGATATGTTGTATTTATGATCATTCTCTGGCTTTGCATACCTGAACTGAGAGTACCTAGTTACTTAGTATGGATATATGGCTTTATTCTACCACTGTACAGCTGAACCGGATATAGTATGCCCATTATCAAACCAGTGAGCCTTCTATTCTCTCCGATGTTTCCTAAAAGATCAAATTTAACATAAATTGGTATGAGGTGCCTAAGTTTGAGCTTGTCCTATAAATTTGATGCATTTTCTAGATGTATCCTGCACATGGCCCGGTAATTTGCTTTCTACACACTTTGCCACTTCTTTGTCAGAAAATGAGTCCTTAAAGAAAGGTCTAAGGAGTATCAAAGTCCTAGGTTCATAAATTCTTTTTATAAGTATGACATTTTTTAATTAATTGAGTTTTGAAGAGTGAGGAGATTCTCAATGCTGATATTTTTGCATTGTAGGTTCTTATGGGATCTGGTCAAAACTATATGTTTAATCTGGGACACTTTTCAAAAAGTAACTATTCCCTTGCATTCATCTCATCAAGCCATGTGCATTGTTTATTCACAGCCCCAGTATGAAGATCAGATACAATACAAGGTTTACATACAAGGTAGAAGTCGTGTCCTTCACTTAAAGAAAGCACAGTGAGTATATCCGATTTGAGCGCACTATTGTTTTATATTTTGATTATCTGCAAATACACATGAACAGCTACCTTATAGTCCGTATAAACTGTAAAGAGATGTATTTGAGATACAATGTCTAGGGAGTGGGGAATTTTTGTGACAAATGGGTTCCGCCGATTTAATCCCCTTAATTTTTTGCTTTTTATACTACCAGGTTTATGGACGTCTATGAGTGAATCTTTCGACTTGAGTGTCACTCACTGTAGACTCTGTTACATTGGATTGGGATGCTAACTGCCAGTGTCTGCCTTTTAAGATGAGGTCTGCTGCTGCGAGCTCTTGTGATAGACTCTGGGCTGATTGCACGTCGGCACTAAAACACTTCTACTCAAGTGTGTGCAAATGTGTATGGGCTGAGTGAGCGAGACTACCGTCTAACTCAGCCGGGTACCTGCGTACAGGTATCCTGCCGCAGAAGGGACCCTTCAGGGATTGTGATGACCATGTATATACATCTGCAATGATTACTGAAAAGTGTGTGTGTTTCACTATATTATAACTATGGGTGAAATTTGTACAAACTTACAGTTTCACCCTAGTTTGGCCTAGAGATGTGGTTGACACACCATGTTATGGTAAATTACAATTCTGAATGCAGTTCAGGTATTAATTCCCACTCTTTGTGGCACGTCAAGCTTCATCAATTTTCTCTGACTCAGATCCTTAGAAGATTTTGAGTATTTTGATTACCCTGCTGGGCCAAGCTAATTACTCTGCTGGCCAGCTGGAGCATCAAAGGCCTCCCCACACAGCAGGCCCATTAGCCAGTAATTAGGCCTGCTCCTAACAGAGGAATATTTTCCAGGGCCAGTGGTGGTGGTCCTCCACACCTTCTGGGAGACAGTAAGGAAATGGGTCTTTTGGGGAGACCCCGGTGGGCTCTCCTGCAGTTATGTGATCCCCAGAAGGAGGGGAACCCTGACGTCTGCTGCCCTAGGTGCTCTGCAGGTGGTCAAAGGAGGCTGTGGTACCTGGACGGTATTCTGTCTTGAGGGCTGTAGGTGACCCCAGACTGAGGAGAACACCAGGTGCTGGACAGAGAACCGGTCCTGAGGAAGGAGCTAACGTATAGCAAAAGTAAGCTCCCAGAACATAACCGGAAATTAGAGGCCAGCCATTTGGAGAGCAATAATCCTGGTGGATGGAGTTGGCCACCAGGAGCAAAATCACATCACATGATTCCAGGTTGGCCCAACAGGGCTTAAGAAACGACATCTTACCCCCCCCCCCCTTCCCCGGGGGCTGCGTTTGCCGGGAATGTGGTTGACAGTTTCAGGCCCGGCTTTTCGAAAACTTACTGGGGAAGGTCAAGGCCTTGGGGAGAGAAGAGATTGCTCCTGAGAAGAGACCTTTACTCTTTTGTTATGTCTCTGGGGAGCCCCTAGTGTGCCACAGAATGTCTCTGGGGGCCCCCAGTGGCCTGGGGACAGAAGGAGAATGGGGTGCTGCAGCGCTCTACCAGCATCTGCACCCGGGGAGGCCTCTACCAGCATCTGCACCCGGGGAGGCCAGACCCTGGGAGCACTATGGTGTGCCTCCATTGCTCCCCATGCCCGTGTCTGGGGGTGATGGGTGCACAACTCTATCACACCACCCACCTACCCAGTCACGCCCTCAAGGGAACTGCCTCATTAGTTTTGTCGCTTTCACCGTAAATCTCCGTAGGGGGCCGGTTGGGGGGAGGTTGCGATTGAGGAACCTCTGAGTGGTTATCCACCTTTAAGAACTACTATAGGTTCAGGTTGTACCCACAAGACTGGGTCTTGTAGAGGTTTTGTGTTGGGTGTTGGTGGGTTGTAAAGCTATGCTGCACCATGAATAAAAGTGAAAGAAAGACTAATGTGGTTTTTGAAATGTTTTGAAATACTTTATCAAGAATGAAAAGGTTAACAGTATATCAATACAGGTATTAATGAAAGCCATGGAAATTCTTTATTAATAATCACTCGTTGCATGACCTAATGAATGTTATTGTAAAATGGTACCATCCTTCATTATTTTAATGATGTTGCAATGAGTTTTCATGATATATTTCTGCTTTTATTAATGTGGTGACCCCTTTATATTCCAGTAGGTCTACATTTTGATACCTACATCCCCTTATGTGATGCCCATTATACATGGGGGGTATTGTTATAGGATGCAAGGCTGACTATGGGTGTTCACTGTTAGGAAGTTGTCATCATAGTTATTTTCACCTGCCATCAGATGTGTCTTAGTAAATTAACGCATAATATTGAGTGGTGTGTGTAAAATAAACTACTTTTCGTTTTTATAAGTAAATGCACTGGCTGAACGGTGATTTATTATGTGTTTTGGATTGGACTGGACTGGATTATGTACTGCCAATGTTTATGGTATAAGTGATTCTTTAAATACAGCACTAAAAAGCAAACCGCAAAAAAAGAGCATGCACTATTCCAAGCCCAGACCCTTCAGCCTTTCATCTTCTTGCTGGCTGACTCAGTAAGTTTACAGCAGAGCATTACATCCTTTCTTTGTCAAAAAAGATTGAGCATGAATACAGCATTTGTTTGTAGAAATATATTGTACACGTTTATCAATATTTGTTTTTAAGGAGCATAAAGCAATACAAGCAACGTTTTCAGATAAAGATCTTAAAGAAATATTCTAAGGACGCTTCTGGTATTTGAAGAATTCTATTTGACATTTCCTTCTGCATAAGTGGCTTACATTGGGATTTTACTGCACATGCTAGATTTACGAGACTCTTAAGCAGGCAAGAAGCCTTCTCAGCAGACCCACAAAGCCTCCCTCTGTTTTACTCCGTTGCAGAATGCATTTTATGGTCCTCAGCATTTCTAGGTTTGCTCATGCAGAGGGACATTCCAGTTTTACAAGGAGGGTTACTTATTACCTGTCAGACCCCTTGTAAAATGCAGGTGCTTTTCCTAGGCTTCTCTTTGGAGCCCAGTCCTGGAATTATTTCTGTGCATAAGGTCATTTTACCTGCTCCAAAAATGCAAGCCTTTACACGCAAAACCCAATCCTGGAGGCGCGGTCAGTGTTTGTTGCGTGCGGTGATGTCATTTACGTGCAGAAGTTCTAGGAAGTCTGCGTGTTTTGTTCATGAGTGACATCTGGCGAGTGCTCCTAGGGGAGTGTCCGGACAATGGCCTATGCAAATGAGGTTATGATCCAAAGTATCATTAATTTGAGCACTTTTGCCTAGATTAGGATGCCTGTAGAGGACTTCTTTTAAATAAAAAAATAAAAAAAAGTTTAATGATTTTAAGAACAAAATAACATTACAGTTCAATAACTTGTCCCATATACCACCAGGGCGGGACTAGGAACCGTAACTGGCCCTGCAAACTGCTAGGCCGGCCCCCTGGGGGGCGCCGAGCTGTTTACTTTTGCCGGTTTCTGCCGATTTTGTTACAGGGAGCCGTGTAACAAAAACGGCCCTGCAGGGGCCCAAAACCAGCCCCCACCCTCGCGGCCCACCGGGGAAACTCCCAGTGCCCGCTACGACCAGTCCGGCCCTGTATCCAACCCCGTAAACAAAGCGAGAGATTTGAGTTACACTCTATACAAATAGATATACATCCATATATGGCATTGGATCACTTAGACAGCATAATTGGTATTATGGTATCAAATTATAGCAGATATACAACACCGACACATCTAAAACGTACTGATCAACTTTACCCTCCACATCTTGTCCCGGTTCAGGATCTCCCATTTCCTGTTGTAGCCGGACTTTTACTAAGTGCCGTCCCATCCTTCCTCCTTGTATCACTCCGTTGTGAACCAACCTGTGGCGTACCCCACATTCAGCCCGTACCCACCTCGCAGATTCCCATAACCATTGCTTTTGTGTGGGCAGCCGTTTGGAAAGCCATATTAGTGCTACACACTCCTTTGCCACGGTGAGGCCTAGTTCCAATACCGTCTCCGCATTATTAGTATGTTTATTACCAATGATTCATCCCAATAAACACATCTGTATTGTTGGCTGCAGTTGCAGTTAGGTTAGTATTCATAAAGTCTAGATTACCTTACCCCAAACGGCACTCACACCTGGGCATGTCCACCACATGTGAAAATAAGTATATACTGGACTTCAATGAGGGACGCCCAGTGCCACTGGAACCTAAAGACCTTTGTTACAAAATACCCCTTCTAGCCTAATGCAAGGCCAGGTGAAGGCACGGGAACAATAACGTAGGGCTCTGGGAAAAGACATCACTAAGGGAGCGATCGAAGATACACATGTGAATACAAGGTGCAATAATATTAAATATGAAGAATGATAGTAAGCAATATAGTAGTACAGTAGTCCTACTATTAGGAGAAATAAATCACTCTAATGAAACATGTACATATGAGCACGAAAGTCCAGCACATCTCTTCCCTCATCAAAATTAAAATGAAACTAAACAAAATCCTTGAGATGTGCAAGTCGCTTACATTGTCTAGAACCGCACATCACAGGGACCAATGACTCTGCAGTAGAATTCACCCTCATTACCGTTTTATGACTGGACCTTTCCTCGCTTGTCAAACTCATCCTAGATGTTTGAGGAAAGATCAGAGCTCACAGCTAATAATACCCAATTCCTTTGTGCACACAGGAATCCCAAAACATATCAGCAGCACAGAAATCTGCATTGTCACATGGCCCATGGGGACATTGTCGTCTTCTCTAAGTTAGCATGAGCACGCTGCCGACTGTCCACTGCTTTGCGCACGTTACTACATGAGATTATTTTTGCAAATGCCTCTTTTGAAATTTTCACACAAGAACCTGCTGCTGTTTTCATGCTCTGCAGATTCCTGGGATTTTGTCTGAATATTGTGGACAAGGTCCAACAACAATGCCCCTTGTTATTCTGTTCTGGTCAGGCCCTAGCACCTAGACACAACATACAAATGCAGCTCTTTGGAAAAATGCACTTTGGTCATATTGGATTACATGGTTAGGTAGCACACACTTGGAGAGGGACCTTTCTAGGGAGAAGAGCATGACAGCACCTATGATGTAGATCAACCATCTATAGACTGTGGTACGGGGTCTGCAAATAAGGCCCAGAGATCGTCTGATATATAATCATCCTGCTTCTATACAAGGGGAGGGAGGTTAGGCTTTTATAATGACAACTCCTTTTATGATTTACGGACTACTTGCTATGCTGGTCGTATTTGTGTTATGCATTGTTTTGCTTATTGTGGCATGTATACTGCATATTAGAGCATGTTAGTTAAAATAAATATTTTAAACTTGCTCGTGTCTCTTTCAGATCTTATTGCGAACAAGTACAAGTGTGTGAGTGAAAGGGTGTGTCTTGCAACTGCAACTCCTGAGAGAGTCGTAGTGTTCTAGGGTGTCTAATCACTTGTTCCTCTGTGAGTGAGTAAGAGGGCAAGTGAGACACTACAGCTAGTCGGTTCTGGGCTTATGGATACTAAGGTGGTAGGATGACTCAGTCCCTATAAACTAAGGTCCACTAATCCTATGCATAATTTTGTATTTGTGCAGAATCCCTGCAACAGCATACTCTCCTTCATGTGCAACTTTGGCAACCATACCAACGTTCACCAACACCCATCATCCAACTTGACTCAAGATGGTGTTTTAAAACTTTTTCAGAGTATGGAAATGTTGAGAACCCCTTAGTGCACACCCTTTTTTTTTTTTTTTTCTTTTTTTTTTTTTTTTTTACTCTGACCACATCCCCCCCGCCCCCCCAACAATGTTACTTTCCTTAACCCCATCCTTTGTGTCATACACATGCTGCCTGATTTTTCTATATTCTTTGGACATTCTTGCATGCAATATCATGCATATTCGCAGTAATATTCACAACTCAGAACATGGTTTGAGCTTACGTAAAATATCAAAAGGAGAAAACCCGTGGCATTGTGTGATGTGTACTGATCAGACTACAATTTTTCTTGTAAAAGTACATTTACATCTAGTCTGCAGTGGCAAGTTGAGTTCCTTTAGTCCAAAATTCTATTGACCCTTTTGGCTAAAACAGTACTTTTTGGAGGATGTAATGGTATGCATTTTTGAATTTTTACAAACTAGTGGAGAAGCCTATTCATCTTATGCAAGGTAAATGACACACCATTGTCTGTGGTGATAGAAAGGGAAATTCTTCTATACAGAAACAATCTTTAATAAAACAAATAACTGTGTCAATATCAATTGCCTTTATGAATTTTCATTCAAATCATTTGGAGAAGTAATCCACAAAATTGATATTGTATTGTCACCTGTGGAAATTTGAAAACGACCCAAGAGATAAAATGCTGACAAGAATCCTCTGCAGAAGGCATTTGATTCAGTGGAGGTTTGCAACATAAAAAAGATTTATCAGCTGCTGCAAACTTAGGATAATTCTTAACAAAACTAGTAACCATATTGTTTATTAGGAGGAGTGGAGGAGTGTGGCTCAATGGTTAGAGCGGCAGACCCTGATGCAGAGTTCTGGCCAGGGACCAGGGTTCGATTCCCGCCTTGGTGGGGTCTCGGGCTCAATTTCCTCGGACCTGTTAATTCTCGCCTCGGTGCCTATTCTAATCACGGGCCCCACGCTGCAACTCTGGCCAATAGCTTGCTTAGCCTCCACACCGGCCCCAACAGCGCTAAGGATGCCTGGCTTCACCCTGCGGGTGCCCAGGAGTGGACACTTCACAGGGAAAGCCAGGAGGGGTTCCACAGCGGTATGAGTATCAGCGGCAGGAAGCCGCATAGGCGACACCGCAAGGTGACCGTCTGGTGACAGTGCGCTCTATAAGTACCATGACATTTACATTTACATTTACATTAATGGCCAGCAATATAAATCTCTGATCAACTTCCTAGTAGAGCATTCACCTAAATAATCTGTTGTAGGACCAGTGCTCAGTCTCCATTTTAGATTTACCTTTAGCTTGACATCTTTTTCTAATGGTGACTTTTTACTTACATTCCTCTAACATGAGAATGTGCTACACACACATTTATTCTTGGTAGGCATGGTCACCTGTAGTCTGCATATTTAGTTCCAGGGTTGTACAATCAGGATGTGATGCCCTTCTTTTATTTTCTGTGCTCATTAAGAGACACCTCGCTTATGCTAGCCCAAAAAAGATGTTCTTCTCCTTTGCCACAGTGCTATAAGGAGAGGGGTTTGTTATATAAACAACTTCTGTGCTAAGCTCGGGGAGAAGAGCACTTCATGCTGAGATTATCATGGACCTGCTGTGAACTGTGGCTGAGATACAACCCACCTGACTCTAACCGTCATCCTGTGACGGAAGATAGCCTGCACACTTAGACCGGCTTCCTGACACATAAGACCAAGGTCTTGGGGTTGGATTATCCCAATAGATCTGGCAAAGGGTACTTTCACTGTGCTTTTTTTGTATAGTATTAGTGGTAGATAGGAGTAAGGCAACATTAGTAACAATTAACATGGTTGAATTGTTTATATTTTCACCATTCTAATGATGCTTATCGCAACTGTGACTCATCTGTATAATCATCGCAACTCATGTTTTCTTTACATGAATATGATTGATTCAATAAATGTTTTGAAAATGCATTTTCATATCTTTCTTGTTCATACCTCAGGTTTGCACAAGTAAAAAACAAAAGGTATAGATCTGTTGCCACAATTTGCTTGGGAATCCAAGTCGTCATTTTGAGGCTACCAATAACATCTATTACCCTGGGCAGCTTAAGGTCTAGATGTACTACTGTGAGCTAGCCAAAACAAACCAACATTTACTGATGATGCAAGAAGACCAAGGCTCTCTATTGTAAAGTTCTTGTTGATCTAACAAACAGTCTGACTAAACTCTTAGGAACTGTATAACAAATCCTTGTGTCCAGGTTCTATTATCCTGTGCCCCACACTATCCTACTTGTCACCCCTTTATTCATGCACAATTAATCATCTTTAATTTTACAAAAACCTGTAACCTTAAATCCATAGATGCTTCCTGGGGTCAGTTATAAATAATGAACTTTTGAACTTGAGTTAAACTACCATCTTCAGTCACACCTTTCATTAAATTACACATTTTCAGCAAAAATAACAGCACCCTCAACAGAAGCCACCCCACAGTCCTCCGAACACGAAACGTTGCACTTATTAGAACTGACAAACAATCTGCTTCGCAATTGATTTTAACAAAAAAATACTTCATATCAAAATTGAGTTCAAATAACTGTCAAAATCTGCACCAATTTAGAATATGCATTTCGAATGTCAATTTTAGATAGAAGAAAAATAAGGGGTGTGTGGTCAGTTCTAAGAACAAAATGTCTGACCCAGTTTTTAAGTGTCCAGCTAAACTACATGCTTCCCTAGGCCTTCCTTTCAATGTTGGAATACCTCTGCTTACTGTAAGACAAACCTCTGGAGGCAAAAGCAACAGTATTAAAACTTCATCAGTGCATACAGTAAGTACAGCACCAATGCCTAGACCACTGGCATCAACAGTCACTATACAATCTTTCTTTTCATCAAACGGTGTTAAAGCAGGTGCATTGACAATTTTGCTCTTGATTACACTGAAATCCGAAGTAATTTGGCTTGTCACATTTTTTTACACATTTTTCTTCATTAGAAACCTCATGAAAGCTGAGTGAAGAAAACCCATCCACAAACATAAAATTAAATCCAGATAACTCAAGAAAAGAGTATAATTGATTCCTGTTCGTGAGTAACTGCACATCTTTTACAGCCTGAACTATAGAATATTTTGTTCTGATGCCCTCCGCAGATGTACAATACTCCAAATATTCAACCGCTGTTCTCAGAAAATTGCACTTACAAACACAAAGTCATACACTTACTTTGTAATACTTCCCTTGCTCAACCTGTTGTGATCATGAAGAGAATTACCAAAAATCAAAAATTTCTTTGAGAAGGCCTAAACCCCATTTATGTCCCAGTACCATGAATCCATTCGTCTCTGGAGCATGGACTCGGCTGAGGCTAAACCAAAACGGTACGAGAAGGAAACAAAATGCACCACATGGTTATTAAACATAGTGAGGTGCTCTAAATTTTCTGTAAAAAAGAAATCTGGTGGTGTGCAGCATTCGAGCCCAAAGTGTAAAAATATTAATTGTGACACAATTTAGTGAACAGCTATTAAATTATGAGAGAGGATGGCAGTCCACCAGAATTTACTAATTCAGAGAATGCAGATGTGCAGCAACCTCAAATCCCCTGCTTTTTTCGAACAAGAACTATAGGGGCAACCCATTCTGACACTTTGATGGGCTCTATTACTTCTTGATCACACGACTCCTTCAAATGGTTGGACAAGTCTCTCTTTACGCTAATCGGGCCATTACACATTTGCCTTCCATTTAAATTTTTCTTGGAAAACCTCAACCTTTCCTAATTTGCACTCAAACAAATCCTTGTGCTTTTTTCTAGAATGTTCTCAATGTGAACTGAAAACATATGCACTGGGGGTTATCTAATCCTGGTCAAAGACTTATTCGGATATTGCCTGGTGGAAGAGTTTTTCAGAGACGCCATTCTAATAAATGTTGACGCTTTTTTTGCAAGATAAACCTTTCACACGATGGAATTGTTCTTAAAGCAAATTATAAAAATCCTGAAACCAACAACGTCGGCTACATTTCCAAAATAGGAAAATGTTCTTGTATCCGGGTTGTAGGAAAGTGGATTATTATTTGAGGTGGACAAGGCCCCACCTCAAAGGATAAGGCCACAATCTGGTAGATGCCACACAAAGTAAATAACTTAAACCTGTACTGAATCCCTGGTAATGTGGCATAAATATGGACCCATTTTAAAATAAAGAGAAGTTTTAGGAGTAAAATAAGACCAAAATAACAAAAATCCAATAAGGGGAACCGGAAATAGGAATTTTCTAAAGATGTAAGAGAAAATGGTGCCAAAAAATGCAAAGCACCAATGTTAGGCCATGGAAGCAGTAGGCTGGGACCTAGGTGCAATTTGAGGCTGACCGCAATGGATCTCTGTTTGGACACAACCAGTAGATTAACCCCTTGGAAAGTCTAGAAGTCAAAATGCTTTTTAAAAAATCCCAATACAGAAAGGGACTTTGTCACTTTTGTTTTTTTTGTAAACAAATTTTATTGTGTCAAAAGTCAAGAGCAATGCAGAGCTCCTTAACTCGGGAAACATCTGACATGTTATACATTGCAAAGTATTGTCATTGACATTTAATTTATACATTATCGTAGTTATAATTACGTAAAACAAGACAACATGCACTATACAGCAATTGCGTCTTGATTGCCACCACATCGCCCAACCCAACAAATGAATTCCACCACTATGTTGTTGGTCCCTCACCCCATAAGTCTGCATGTCTATCCTGCATTGGAGACATCCGCTGGGGGCACTAGGTCCAAGTATAGACCCCGGTAGTCTGCCCATCGTTTCCAGATCTTGGGATGCTTTTGCGGGTAACCCCTGGCCTTAAATATTGGTATCTCCAGTCCCATACAAAAGTCTAGTCCATTCTTCCAAGCTTAAAGAGAAGGTGGGGCCGATGCCTAGCACAACCTTGCAATATCCCTTGTAGCCAATGTCAGCCCCAACAGTAACAGATGCCTTTTATACATATTGCCCCCCGATACCCCCCATAATATGTAGGATTGCCAATCTCGTGAGATGGGGAGCTCCCATCCCAACACCTCTGCAAGACAAGCCAGAACCCCTTGCCAGAATCTCGTGAGTGCTGTGCAATGCCAAATCGTATGTATGAGGAATCCCTCCTGACTTAGTCACTTTTTTGAGAAGTAAAATCCTCATTGAGCGGGCCACCACTGAAACTGTAGCTGCCACTGTGGAACCAAATGCTGGATACTTAAAGCAGGTTGGTCCTGCTGGAGCTGGGAAGCATTGGAGATTTCTTGCTGAACATTTTTCAAGTCCCAGCGCAGAATGGGATTTAGTCATTTTTTATGAGGTGTGGGGAGTCTAGTGCAGAGCAAAGCTGAAATTCAATCTGACTGAATGGAACTGATGATCAGATACTTTTTACTACAGGTCCCCATGAAAAACTAGAGGAAATGTTTTCAAAAGTTTCAGAATGCTTCTAAGGCCCCCAGGACCTCGAGTGAGACACTTAGGGACTCTCATGGTGTCATACAGAGACCAACAGCAAAGTTCAGCAGAGATCCAGTTGGCACTGGTCAGCTGGGTACTTCAGGGAAAAGGCTAAGTATGGGCGCAAAATCCGCTCCGCTCACAAAATGTGCAAATTTTTGGCAATTTCGTGATCCACGAATCTCGCGAAATTGCCGAAAAATTCACGAATTCTCGAGCGGGCTGATTTTCTTTTTTGGGCCTACAGGAAGCACAGTTAAGGCAGGTGCTCAAGTTGAAGCTAACTTTGTAACCATTTTAGAATGGTGCCAGGCAAGCTGCCAGAGTGCTTGCTGGCGCCATTCCAAAATCATTACAAAGTTAGCTTCAACTCGGGCACCTGCCTTAACTCTGTAAGTGCATCCTGTGGGCCAAAAATTAAACCTCAACTGGAAGCACTTACTGATATAAATAAAGCAGGTGCCTGAGTTGAAGCTCAAATTCAGTAACGTTTTAATCAGCCCAAAAGCATTAGTGAGCACGGTCGAGGCTGGGCAAGTGTGCTTTAAAACCATATCTGCCGTCGAAAATTAGCTGTAATACCTGAGGGAGGTTTTTGCATCCCTGAGTTTCTCAAGCGCAATCCCCGTTCCTGTGACCAGGAGGATGCTTTCTTCTCACCTGCTGCCCTGCTCGCTCTCTGAGCCTTTATACACAAGAGGCATGTTGACACGCATAGAAGGCCCGCACCACACACTAGTGGTATCAAACGTCTTCCCGCCCTTTCCCAACTATGATGGACAGCTCACTCAAGGGACCTCTGCGCCTTTTGGCGCGGTGGCAAAGTTACAGGCACACATGGTCAGTGGAGACAAATCTTCTGACCCTTTACACAGCTGCAGTGTAGGAAAAGCACTATATATTTACCCAACGAGGTAGCACTTACTGATTAGCCAGTAGAAAGTACTCCAGTTGAGTAGATGGAAATCGCAAAAAATCCGCGATTTCGATGGAAAATCCACTAATTCACTGACTTTCTTGCGATTTCGCAGACAGCAGATCCGCAAAATGCACCCATACTTAGAAAAGGCCTCTTGCTGTACCCCTGTAGCCACACAGGAGGTCAGCCAACGGACCCTTGAAGTCTTCTTCCTTGTCCTGGGTACAAGAGAGATCAGGTCTGGTTCTTCTTCACTCATATCAGGTCACAGACAGCAGGTCCAGTGCACTTCTGTACTTCTGCAGGTCCAGTAAGTATTCTGAGGATGGTGCCTTGGATTGCCACCTTTATGCATGGAACCAGCATGTGGGTGGCAGTGACTCCTGGACACTCCAAACAAGTGGAAAAAAAGTTCCTGGGGCAACCCTACCCACTTTCTCTGCAGTTCCTGTTTGCCCTACTGCGAGAAATGGTGTTGCTGGTTGACTGAGGTGTGAGTCCTGGTCAAGCAGCAGCCACATTCCCTTGCAGGATGAACCACAAAAAATTCACTTAATTAAACTGTGCTTAACACTGGGTACCTTGGTACTAAAGGCAGTCCAACTTAACTTAGAAGCGACGTGTAAAGTATTTATGCAGCACTCAAATAGTAATAGAGTGAAAATATAACACAGAAACAATCCCAAATGAATTTAGAGAAATCGTGTAACTTTTAATAAATTATTTGTCACCAAAATGACAAAAATCCAATCCGTAGAATTGTAGCTATGCATTTTTAAACATTTTAGTGAAAATCGTGCCAAAAAGCACCAAGTGCCAACCATGGATATCTGATCACTCTGGACCGGGTCAAAGTCACAAATTCAGGCAAACCGTGATGGAGCACAGATCGGCTACTGTCGCCAGATTAGTCCCATTGAAGTTTACCTACTCAATTCAGCGGCAACAATCCCTTTCACGGTAGAGGCGGCCGCGAGGAGAATGGAAAGTGACGTCGGAGGACGCCGGAATAGCTTGAAGAGCAGGCCAAGTGTTGCGGATGGGCATTGCAGGAGCTTTGCGTTGGTGGTCCCCATGAACGGTCGATGTTGTACTGCGACGAGGTGGCTGCTGGAGCTTCACATTGAATGGCAGCACGGATGGTGATGCCTTGGCGCGAATGGTCTCCTTAGCACGCACAAAGACCTCTGAGGCCACACCAAGGGTTCAGTACTTGAGGGCCACCATTTCGGGGTCAGCAACTCATTTCATTTGAGTGCTGGTGCAGGATATTGAGGGGTTAGCTTTTATGTCTCTCAGGCTCAAATCAGGAGGCCAGCAAACTAGCCCTTGGGTCACTCTGGTAGCCCTGGGTTCAAGATGAAGTTGCAAGTTCAGTTCTCCTCTCGCAGGCAGCAGTCCTGCAGAGTAGCAGTCCTTTCAGCAGCCCATCTTCCTGGCAGAGTCCACAGGTCCGGAAGTGTATTGAAGAGTTGATGTCTAAGGTCCTATTTTGTACCCTGGTATCCTCCTTCTGGAAGATGGGAGAAGCTTCTAGACAGTAGCTTTGAAGTACATGGTATTTCCTAACTCATCTGCCCTGGCTGAGTTGGCTGCAGTGACAATGTGGAGGTGATAGGTCCTTTGTGTGAAGGCAGATCACTCCTTATTTACTTGCTGTTGGGTCTGTGCTCAGCTCCCACCCCATAGTACCAGTAGATGGTCCATCCAGGCATACCTAATCCCTCCATTGTGTGACTGTCTGGGAGGAATTCATAAAGTAAAAAAGGTTTAAGTGTCATGAATACCCAGTCCTGTGATCCACCCAAGCTGCAGGTACAAAAGGGCTAAAGGGAGAAAAATATCAACTTTCTGAAATTTACATTTTTTTTTAAATTTGTAATAAAAAACAGACTTTACCATTGAATAGGGGTTTTCATTATAGTTCCAAAGACAGCAAACATGATATAGCTACGGGGTCCCAATTGAAAATTACAGCTTATTAAATGTGATAAAGAATCTCCAATGTTAATCTATCTTGTAAAAATTAAAAGTACATGTCCAACCTTTCTATTATACAGCACCCGGTACTATGGGTAAATAGGGCCTAACTTAGGGGTGACATATATTTAATTGAACAGGCATTTAAGGCTCAGCAAGGAGAATTTAATGATAAGTTGACATGGCAGTTGAAAACTGCATTTAGGGTGCAGTGGCAGGCATGGTACGTGTTTTAAGATGCTGCTTAAGGGGGTGGCTCAATAAGAGCTGCAGGTCTACTGGGAGTATTCAATTTACAGGCCCTGGGTATATGGTATACCACTATATCAGTAAATGTAATTATGCCATTGTAGCATGATTAAACCATGGCCTAAGGCCAACAAAAACGAATTCAGCAAAAAGTGGAGGATTAAAGGCAAAACTTGGGGGTGAACCTGGAGAGGGGGGCCAGATCCAACACCCACTGCAAAGAATCCACAGTGTCCCTCCCAATCAAAGATGGTGTAACCCTTTGATGTAAAGGCCTAAGGTACAACTCCATTTTTAGCAGGTTCAATTCCATCTAAGGTAGCGGAGGTCGCCGTCATCTCAATTTTAGGTAATGGGAGTCCAATTTATACAGAATCGCTGTCCTGCCTGCCGTTGACACAGATGCTGTCTGACCTTATCTTTCTAAGAACTGTAAAAGTGTCAAGTCATCTGGCAAATGACACCGCTATAACATCTGACGTGACATCAGTCTGGGACAAGTGTCTACTTTTCACTGTCTCAAGGTCAAATGAGAGCTGATATAGACATATAACCAAAATAATGTAGTCAGAATTGACGTCCTCTCACTTTAAATGTCTAGAAGGAAATGCCTAGGACGCATTCCTTAATGCACATAATCTATATCAGACCTTCCTAAACTTATGTCAGGAATTTCAATTTCTGATGAGATTTATTATATAAGGACTACAGCTTGACCAGTTGTCAGGAGAGGTATTTCACCCAGATTATCACATGACACTCTACCAGAGACAGTCTGACCGACTGCCAGCGCACTTTGAAGATGCTACATCTCGCCCAGTGCTGTTAAAGTCGAGTCTCGGAGGAAGGCTGCTACCACAGTGCATGTTTACCGTTTGCAGGGAGCACTTCCTTCACGCCTCCACCAATAACTACAGCTTTTGCTGACAACAAGGTATGCAGTGTGTCTCTTCTCCCTAAGAAACTCTAGAGTACAAGTTGCTCTACTTTCCATGCTTTCTTAGTGTAGTGCATAGAATTAGGTTTTAGCATGTAAGGCTTTAAATTACATTTTAAACATGTTAAAAATGTTCATTTTATTCTGATTGATCACAACTTGCCTTCTAGCTATTTTTATGATATCCTGTGTAATTGTTTTAGATATGCTGAGAAACAGGTTCTCCCTGTTGTAATATGTACTTTTATTTGAGTGTCTATTCTTCTGAGAGCAGTGTGTGTGATATCGTGAATAACGAAACAGGTTGTTTCTGTTACCAACGTGCCCCTCATCCCATTGCAGAGATTTTTAGTTACCGAAAAGCAATAACTGTACTCTAATAATATATTGGGTCGGGTTCTGTAGGGCTACAGTAACCTATCTTTCACATTCAGTGCTGGTGCATTGAACTGAGTTTTTCTGTGTCACTCGTGGGTGGGAAAACCAGCCTCCTAGATCTACACCAGAAGCGTAGTTTACGCAACATCTTCTCCCCTTTTGCAGCGCCTCTATGCCCACCCAGAGGTGTGATCAGGGTAATGAGCAGGCCCCTTCTCTGTGGGCACTCAAAACTGGTCTAGGGTTAGCTTTTCTCACACTGGGTTTAGTGCCAACCTGAGCAGAGTGGACATAAGCTTAGGCTTTCCAAGTGTCACCTAAAAATTGCTTGTGACAGGGCAGACCCCTTTTAAGTTAATTTAGTTCCTGGGCCTACCTCAGCTGGTCTTCCTGCTAGAGGAAGAAAGCACTTCCCCACTCTCAGACCAGTGTCTCTACTCAGGAAGCAGTTTTCCTACCACTTCACACCTAATTCAGGTGAGTACAGGTTGAACAGTTGCTGACGAGCAAATGCAAATTAGCCTTAAGCAGCTTCAGGAAGGGTAAATGTAATGTTCTAAAAGTTACATTTCCACTATATTTAATAAAAATCTGAATTTGCCATGAGATTGGATTTGTATTAAATATAATAAGTCTTTGAATGGACTCTCTAGTGTAGGTCAAATGTTATAGATTAAAGTGTATAGTCTATACATTGAGTTTTCAACGTGCCAGCTACTGGCTGACCAGTGACAATGTCGTTTTGTGCCTAGTCACTGGGGAATATGCCATTTCTAATGTTCCACATGTTTTACTCTGAAATATTATGCATCCTACCTTCTGGGCAGCAAGATGCACAAAGGGATGACGTATTTAATATTTAAAATCGGGTTTTACTACTGATCAAAAGGGTCATTTTGACAGGCCTGTGCAGCAGGGTTCAAAGTGCTACCATAAGGCTACACAGATTAGACTTGAAGCCAAATTTTCACTCCCACTGTAGTAATTGGTACAGCAAGATGTGCTGCAGTTCATGAGTGGCATTTACCTTTTCATGCCATGAGTGTATTTCTGTACATACTATGGCCTTAAAGAAAAGTTAAATGTGCCAATCGGGTTTAAACCAATTATAACATGCTCTATCGGTCTGAGCACATACATTGGGCACTGGAGAGCAGCGTACCAGTGGTAGGGTTCAAGGTTACCAGCAGGTGAGTCCCAAAAAAAGGAATCTCTTTACAAAAAGGTTTGTCATATTCCATCTCCACAGTTATGTTTAAAGAACAACTGTATAAGGAGAACAAGAATCTGGCTGATAGTGATTTTCTGTGACAATAAAAAACCTACAATGCAAACACAAAGAGATGATGGACGGAGCGCTGAAACTTTTCAGACACTCACCCCCAGTCCCAGATCTGGGTTGAATCCATCATCATTCTTTAGCTCACTTTGCCACCCAGTTCAGACACAGCTATATGCAAGTCAGTCTTGACCCTGTGCCTCATGGGAACAGTCCAGCCCAAACTGCCAAGCCAGGTCTTCCCTGGACCGGAAACAAGCACCCAGGCACCGGTTTCGGGATAACACCTCATCAGCCAGGCTAGCTTGAACCCAGTGGCAAAGTGAGCAAGGGACCCACGTCTGGGCAAACCCTGCCAACTTAGGGCAAACAAAGCAAACACAAGGAGATGATGGACGGAGCGCTGAACTTTTCAGACACATAAAAAACCTATAAACAGGTTGTCATTTATAGATTGGCAGTAATGTGGACTGGAATATATTCAAATGTAACATTTATTACATAGCTTGATGAAGACAGGCAACTAGTATATAACTACATGCACAATTAGACCTTGTGTGATTATCCACCGATTGTTAAAATTTGGCAAGTATGTTCCATAATGAGGTTCCTCACACATTTCCTGTGGTAATCTCTCCTTGCGTTGAAACTTTTTCAGTATGAAGAAATCACCTGCCTTGTGTGCTAATATTCAAATACTGTGAGTATAATATTGTGTAATACCACAAAACACCCATTCGATATTAGGATCCTGTTACAGCTCAGGCCCTTGCCTCCTTTCAGTCTCACCATCTCACCTTTTATTTGAAGGTCACACCTTATTTTACAACAAAACCCACACACTTGTTGAGTAAATTATTAGCAACATATCAACTATTCAATTCAAATATCTTTATTCGATTGTAAGCATTACAATCATAAAAGCACAATTCATCAACAAACAGTTAAAAAACATTCCGGATATTTCATTTATAAGACATAAGTTTCTTTAGACAATGTAAAAGACAGAAGCAACGGGCAGCATAAACATTTAAAAAAAATATATATAAATAATTTCTGTACAATAAAAAGATTAAAACTGCCTGAAGGCATTAACAGCATAATTATCCCTCCATGCTTTTCCTGAAGGTAATTGCTAGTTTCAGGAAATTACAAACAAATAAAGTGCAATCGCATATCAACTATATTTTGCAGGAAGGAAAAATACCTTACTCATGAAAATGTGGTCATTCTAAAGTTTTTCACAGCAGAACTAATTCACAGGCAGAAGAAGTGAGTTTGTAAACTCTTGATGGGAGCAGAACTTAGCTTCCATCTGGCTGAGCAAACACTTTGAAGAAAATAGAAATATGTAAATAGAATTCTTAATTTGTGGGTTTTTCACCCAAAGATTAACATGTTCCAAATATTTTTTCATCTATTATATTTAGGGTCTCTGAATTTCGGTGGCAACTGGCAAATTACCAAATAAACACAACCAGGCAGTATTTGTATTTTCATTGAAAACACTGAAATTTCCAGGTTCTATTTCTTTTGCACCATCAAATGGTAATATATTATAAGTGCAGTGCCGGAACCAAGAACTCGGTAAAGCAGTTTGCTATTTACTTGTCATCCTTAGCTGCATACTTCTGAGATTGTGAGCCACAAGGACACCTACCCATGCCTATTTAGGTTGCCCCTTTGGGTGATGTCGATGGAGGGTGGTGCTGGATTCAGTGCAGCGTGCAGTGAGTGCATAATATCAAAGGTGTCAACACCTGTTTTCCTGACAAAGCCCCTGTTGCATCCAAGCAGCAAACTAAGAACACCGGTTACAATTACTTAAAAGCTCACCTGTGCAGGGGCTTTAACTAGGATCAAACATCAAGCTCTGGATTTTCTCTGTCTCATAAAATGATTTGCAGGTGGTGGCCCAAGCCTGAAATAAGCTCCCATTTTGTTGTTATTTTCTATGGTATCCCTTCATCTTCAGTGGGTCATTTTCCTTTGAAACGTGCTTTATAAACTAGGGTAACGCACAATATGAAAAGTGTCTTCTTGCATGTGTGTCCCAGGATGTCATGTGAGAGACCCTTCACCCTCTCCTCTCGATGATCACCTTTGGAAATAACGCAGCCTTACCTTGCGCCAAACTTTTGCATGAAAATAGAGAATGGGACTCCATTGAAACAAAGAATTCACTTCCATTTTTAGGTTTTGACTAGCGAGCTGCGCACTGCGCAGCTGCAGGGAAAACCTCATGAGAAGAGTAGAGTGGCTTTGGTCCCCGCCTCTGTTTCCATTGGCTAGCTCCATAAATGGAGGCTAGCCATTGGAACAGACATCTGCTCGTCATCCTGAGAGCAGATTCGGGGGCGTTCCTGCAAATTTTAGGCTTTCCGCCCCTTTCGAAATCGTCATGCGGCGGTGGGCGGTGTTTATTTTTTTGTGCGTCCATGTTTATTTTGTTCATTCTGCGGCCGCCCGCTGCCGGAGGAAGTCCATGTGAGTGCCCGTTCCCGCCCCCCCTCCCGCTGCCTGTGCCTTTCCCGCCCCCCTCCCGCTGTCCGTACCTTTCCTGCCCCCCTGTAGTCTTTGTTTGCCGTTCAGCTGAGGCTTTTTAGGTGCTGGGTGAAGGCCACGAGGTCCCGCAGGGAGACCGAGTCATTGGAGACACTTTTCCTGCGCGTTATGTTTACAATGCAAATGTGTTTTTGTGAAAAGAGTTTAGAGCACTTAAAATAGTGGAGTAGTTTCTAAAGGTAGGGAAAGTCTCTATCTCCGAAATACCAGGATGAGAGGCTGGGGTGGGGCGGGGCGGGGTGGGGAGAGTGGGTGCTTCCTGGAGTCCAGCCGGGAGTGTTCCGCACATGCATGAAGTAGCTGGCGTGCACCCAGAGCGAATGACCGTCGGACCCGTCCCGTGCACTCTTTCCAGATTCCCCGGGGAATGGATGCAGTCATGCTCGCGGGCTTGGTCACGGCTATTCTCTGACAACACAACTCACTTGTTCCGTTGACTGGGCCTCTCTCTGCTTATCTGACCACATACTGGCCTGTTTCAGGGACATTGTCAAGCTGGTAGCATTTACGACACTGGCTTGTGGCAGCTCTGGCCTTCCTGTGAAGGAGGGGGGGATGAGACACAAGTGCGTGTGCTTAAGTGGAGATCAATTGGAGCAGAGACCGCCACCAGCAAGTCCTGTTGCTTCTAACAACGTATAAGGTCGTCATTTAGCGCCCCCCTTCAGCGATCTAACCCCCTCCGCCGCACCCCTCTCCCCCGAGTTGTCAGACATTTAAGGCCTGACATCACTGCTCGTGAAAAGTTATTCGCAGACTGTTACCTCGTAAAGAGGCTACGTCCACGCTGCTTCGTGCGCCATGTTTTTAGGGAGAAGGTGGAAAAATGACGCGGCTCCAATTACTCAGGCGTCTTAAAAGAGCTGACTGTGACTGCAACTTTCCTGGCACTGGTTTATTTATTTGCCTTTCACTATTAGTTTTTTTTGCAGTTTTATTTCGTACTAACTCCATCCGAAGGTATGGGATCGCTTTACTTGAGACCCAGTTACTTTACACAAGGACGCACCACTCTTGTAGACACGGGGAGATTAAGACATGTGCCCAGAATCACAGGATGCTGAGCCGGCGCTGAGATTCGAACCCAGTTTCCCAGCTGTGTAGTCTGCAGTTCTGGCCGTTATGCCACATTCTTTACTTTACGTTTACATACACTGTCATTGTCACGTTTACATTTCCGATGAACTCCAGGTGTAGAGCATCTTTCTTTTTTTTTTTTTCATTCTGTAGCCCTCGCTCGTGCAGGGAGGACCGGATGTCAGAGAGCAACATTTACTCACTAGGGATTCACTAATTACAGGGATCAATGAAAAGCCACTCCGTAGTGAACTACGGACGGGCTCCAACTCCCTCGGCAGCTGACTCGTGTGATAGTTTCGGTTTCCTTTCTCGCTCCTTGACTCCGGTTTCCTGCCTACCAGCTGTACAGAAACTGCCGGAAAAGAGGAGCCTGATTATTAGATGCCTACAGCAGTACCAGCGCCATGGTGACAGCTCCAGTAGTATCGGGGGCTGTGGGGGCCCGCTGTCCGTGCCTTTCCCGCCCCCCTCCCGCTGTCCATGCCTTTCCTGCCCCCCTGTCGTCTTTGTTTGCCGTCTTTGCGTGGCTCGTCCCTCGTTGCTTGTTTAAATCAGTCTTAGGAAGAAAGTCGGAGAAAGCCATCCTCTGCAGGTTGTGCATAAATCGCTGCAGTAACACACTACTGTGTAAATACATACACACGGATATCATCTGCATTAGAAAGATAAAATGTGTTGCCAGAATACAAAATTGTATGCCTCATGCAATTATTGGACTTGCAGCACTGTGACCTTCATTTGTGCGTGGACCAGGTGGAATTGTGATAATTATTGCATGTTTTAAAATCCGATATTCTTGAGAGTGGAATTTAAGTGAGGCAGTTTTCGCTTAACAAACGGTATGATGTTTACATTGGGGCATTACTTGCTTTGCACACCAGACACCAAGTTCTGATGTGTATTGGCCACTTACTTCAAGGACAATTTTTTTTACCTACCCAAATTTACGTGTTGAAAATTGTGGGCGTTCCATACTTACAATCCATATCCAAATAAGCTTGTGTGGTAATTGAGGGCTGGGGCATTTGCAAACCCTCCTGTTCTGAAATCGTCAGACTGCAGCTCTAGCCACTAGGCCACATCCCGCCCCTTCTGGGGAGAGGAGCAGGAAGGAGACCTTTGGATGTGCTCAGAAGCGGAGTGGTGCTTCAGTGTGTATATATGAATTAGGCTACCTATTCATGTTTAACACAGGAACAGACAGGGTCTCTCCCTTGTGTGTCAACTAACATAGAGGGCCACTTAGGCTTCTATTTGAATCAGGAAATGGCGCTTCTTCGTCTGTACATGTACAATCGGGGCTAGCTCTGTGTGTGCGCAGGGTCAGTGGCCTGGCATGTGAGAGACTGCAGCTCTTACACAAGAAGGACAGTAATGTCCCCACCAACCTCTGATTTTAGCCGACCATGATCAGAACCTTCTTGGCTTTCTTCTCTTTTAGGGGTAGCTAGAGCACAAACATGGCAGTTTTTGCTTTCTTTGACCCTCTTCTGTCCCTGCGTGCCACAGGTTCATTGCCAAGTCTCCAATTGGTTGCCTTGTCCTTGTTTGCTTTCTCTGACCGTCCTCTGACGTTGCTTGATTTCTGTAATCCTAATCTGTCCCTTTTTCTCTGGGGGGGGGGGCTCTCTGACCTACCCTGCTTGTTTCACCTGCCTTTGCTTGCCTCCAGATTCGCTCGCAGTGTGTGTGAGGGGGGCTCTGTGTGGGTGTGTGAGGGGGGCTCACAGTGTGTGTGGGGGGCTCTGTGTGCGTGTGTGGGGGGCTCTGTGTGGGTGTGTGGGGGCTCTGGGTGTGGGTGTGTGGGGGGGCTCTGTCTGGGTGTGTGTGGGGGGGGCTCTGTGTGGGTGTGTGTGTGGGGGGGCTCTGTGGGTGTGTGTGTGGGGGGCCCTGTGTGTGTGTGGGGGGGCTCTGTGTGGAGGGGCTCTGTGTGGGGGGGCTCTCTGTGGGTGTGGGTGTGTGTGGCATTTGCGAGAGATTAAGCTATTGGCATTGTAAATGACAATGCCATTTATTTATCGGTTTTCAAAAAGAAAACATAAATAAAAAAATTGTAATTTACAATGCCAATAGCTCTAACTTTTCCAAAGGCAAAACCGTTGCATTGTAAATGCTTGTTAAAAACAGTTTCTAGTACTCAAGATTTTTTTCTATCTTCCCCTGGAACTACAGTTTATGGAGGCGATAACTTCTGAAAACAATTATTTTGCCAGATCCAATATTTTGTTTCTCCATATGCCTCCTTTTCCTTGAAGTTGAGATCACTCCCTTCAAACCTATTCAAAGCGCCACCTAATGATCGCTTTGTTTCTCATAAAATGAGGATCTGGTGAATATACTTGCATGAGTAACGTTAGGGCAGCTCAAGGGATCTCCATATCAAAAATAATAGGTTTCACTTGAATTCGTTTTTTTATGTACTCTGTTTGTTTCTTGGAATGAGGTCTACCTGAGTAGAAGTGCCCTGGACGTCTCTCCTATAAACTTTACCATCTACACGGAAACCCAATTGAGAGTTGTTTCCAGTACGCCACTCATCTTAACCACTTGCGTGCTCAGGACGGCCCCGGCCGTCCTACGTCACGCTGGGCACGTGCTCAGGACGGCCGGGGGCTGTCCGAACGCCGCCGATTCCCCAGCGTGGCGCGAATTCTGCGCCTGCTCTGGATAGTTAATTAGTGGGCGGAGTTCGGACGGCCCTGAGCACGCAAGGAGTTACGCCCCCCAAGAATTTGTGCCGCAGGGAAGGAGTTAACTCGAGCAGAAAATAGGGAAACAAAAAAAGAATTTGACAGTTGTGCCACATGGACTGTTGATGTCCTACTCAATGTATTTTCTACGAAGAACTTTCTGTATCCAGCTGCATTTGTCACCTGTCGAGACAATGAGTGGATGTAGTTGGTGTCTATTTTTATCTGAAATTTTGAACCCACTTTACTGTTCTTTTTACTGAGACTCGCGAAAGCTACAACTGTTTGCTACAGAGAGTGGCCAAGCTGTGCTGGCCACCCCTCCTTCCTACTTTTTCTCTGCAGGGCCAGTCTACTTTTTTAAAAGGCTGGGCTTGTCTGTCCAGTTCCCCACAATTGTTCTGTAAAAAACAAAATCAAAAATAAATCTTTGGTTCCCTCATTTGAATGAAATTTGGCTTTCCCATTCCATATAATAGTGGTAAGCCTCAAATATTCTTGTAATAGTAGCAATCTAGACAGTATACGGCTTTGTGAATAGAATCCAGGAGCCCAACTACTTCCGCAGTACCCACAGCCTGTGCCTGCCAGGGAAAGCCATTCATTTCGATTCAAAGTGGAGATTGGATTCAAAGACATTTTTTTTCAAAACAAGATACCATGCATTTTATGATGTTTTGTGGGTTTTATTGTGCCGCTAGGAAAAAACATCTGTTACCTGTTTTGAGGGAGGCTGGCTTCACTCAAGTCAGACCCACATTAATCTACCTCCAGATGTTGGGCAATATTTACATTACTTTTAGCGTTGCCAGTTTTCTAGCGGTAGCTTTTAGAATTAGGAACAAACGTATACCACTGAACACCTTATTGTAAACATGGTATTGTTTTAACAGATTTTTAATTTTACGTGCCAAATACGATGTACATCAGCCCAATTATGACCCGCACTGATTTTGCACATAAATGAATTGTTGATTTTAATGTATATCGACTGTATGTGCCTTTTATGGTTTTTGAAAAATCGAATAAAGTGTACTTTGACTGAATGACTGACTGACATCTTTCCCTCATGGAATGCCTGACTTCATTCTCAACAGTTCTGGTCACCTTTCAAACTTTACCAAGTACTCCACATTAATACATCCTCCTTTCTAGAAGAGCATCCCCATCCTCCGCACCAGCCGGGGCTGGGGTCGGACTGAAAAAAAAGCAACCCTGGAAAAAATGCATGTTGTAGGAGGACATGATTGGAATAGGGTCATGGGCAGCTAGTTGGGTTATGGCAGGCCATTCAGCTCTGAAACCAGTCCTCTAGTCTGCAACACACAAGCAAAATGACAGAGTGATCGAATCGACAGTCGAGGCCTGCCCGCGGCCTTGGTCCTAGCAGGGGCTGCGGCAGCATCAGAGCCAGAAACAGACTGTTATTGGTTTTTCTCCAGCACTATTGACGTTTGCTAAATTGCCAGACGATCAAATGAGATTGTAACATGTTTGTGACTTTATCAAGGTCTGTATCATTGATATACCACATAATACAAAATGTACATTAAATTATTTTTTGAAAACCGGAACAGCACCATCTATGGCAAATTGATGTGGTGACGAAATGTATAAATACTGATAGCCACTGGTTTTCAGAAGTTGGGAAAACACTGGAAAATATCCACTGGAATGCACTAAAAATAACACTTCCAACAGGATACACTACATTTTTGCACAAAATTCAGTAAAGAGCGAGGATTTGCCTGAATTTGAGCAAATAATTCACTTCCATTTTAACAACAATTTCCAGAACTCAAGAATTGTTTCCATCAGCCCTTGGGTCTTCAGTTTTTATTACTTTTGGAGGTACAGACAAAAAAACTTCTGAAAACAATTAGTGTGCCGAATTCAATGTTTTTTCCTCCAAATGCCTTGCTTTCCTTGTAGTTGTGATCCATCCCTTCAAAGGTATTCAGAAAGCCACCTAATTATTGCTTGGCTCCTTAAAAAAATGAGGATCTGGTAAACCTACTCGCATGAGTAAAGTTAGAGCAATGCAAGGGATTTGAAAACTAAAAAGTAAAGGTTTCACTTGAAGTCATTACTTTGGAAATGTTTGTTTCTTGGGTTAAGGTCTGCCTGAGTCGAAGTGCCCTGGACGTCTCTCCTAAAAACTTCACCATCGATGTAGTTTTTTCCAATGCCCCGTTCACTGTATCTCGAGCAGAAAATGGGGAACCAAAAATAGGATCAGACAGTCTGTCACACTCGCTGCTGATGAAGTGTGGCTCACTGGTTAGAGGAGGCAGACCTGGAAGCAGAGGTCCGCCCGGAACCAGGGTTCAATTCCCGGCTCGGCGGGGTCTTGAGTCCTAAAATGTCCTTGGACTCGACAATTCTCGCTCCGGTGCCTACTCGATTCACGGGTTCACACTCTGTGACTCTGGGCAATAGCTTGCTTAATCTCCACAACGGCCCCTCGCGGCGGGATGCCTGGCTTTCACCTTGCGGATACCCTGCCGGGGTTATCTCACAGGGGAATACCAGGACGGTGTCCCTAAGCAAGCGCTTAGAAACTGCTCGGTGATTTGCGCTAAATACATTCCTGTACATTTACTACTCAATGTAGTTTCTGCAATGACCTTTCCACGTCAAGCTACATTCTTCACCTGCTGAAAGAATGAGTAGAAGTTTTCGATGTCTTTATTTTCAGCGGAAGATTTGGAACTATTTTACTCTGCTTCCGCTGAGACTTGTGAATGTAAAAATTCATGACTACAGAGAATGGCCAAGCTGTGCCAACCAAACCTCCTTCCTACTTTTGCTTCCCAGGGCCTGTCTACCTTAAAAAAAAATGTCGATTCACTGCCCAGTTCCTCATGATTGTTGTTGCTTTTTTTTCTAATAAAAAAGTTTCCCGATTTGACTGCAATTTTGCTCTCCCACTCCATATAATGAGAAAAGTTCTCTCGAGGAATTGGATTAGGACTCAATCTTATGCGCATACAAATTCTCTCCAGGCCAAGGAGTAGTTGGCTTTACTATCGCCACTGGAATCTTTACGCCATAGGTGCTCTAGATGCATACCGGATTTTTTCTGTAGCAATACTTCCGGTATCAGGAGCTTAGTCTTGAGGTGGCTGGCCTCCCTCCTCCAGAACCACACATTTCAGGTAGTGCAAAGTCCCTTCTCCAAAGTGCTGCCTCTGCTGCAGGGGGTGCCTCAGGGCTCTATGTTGACCCTGACTTGGGGGTTGAGCAATCTTTGCTCAACCCCCTGTGACTCTCTGCTAACACTTATTTCCCTGTCCCAAGGAGACTCCTGATCAAGCTTCTGAAATGCGGACACCTTGCTGCATACTTTCCAGATTTATTTATTTTTCCTGCTTTTTTCTGATCTTCGGAGATCCCTTTATACTTAACCATCCTCATTAGTTTGGAATTTAATTTTGATGATTCTGGACTTTACTCGTGTTGAGGAGAGAGGATCAGTAACTCTTCTCTGACCATCAAATTCTATGATTAATCTTGTGTTGCTGCAACTGAACTTCTTGTTTACCTTATGCTGATGTGCCTGAACTGCTTTAGAAGGTTGGGTTATCCAGTTGTTATTCTGCATCTTTACAGCATGGTTTTGAGAGTTGTTTACCTGAACCGGACTGCTAACTTGTAATAAACCTTTGAACTTTATTCACTGATTCCTGGTCATTATTGTGAAGCTAAGTGGGTTACACTGTTAATTAGAATTGTGTGATTAATGTTCACTCCCGTCCCCAAAAAAGGTTCCTCGTATGACCAGTGGTAAGAGGTTTAGCCTAGCGCTGGATCAGCCACAAGCCTGAATACTCAAAATTTGCCACAGGATCCGATTGACTCACAAGTATACTTGTGATATATTGGGATATTATTTGGTGTGCACAACTCAATTTTAAAGGAATGTTGTAAATGCGGCTGTTTGTGCACATGAGGTGTACTGTTATGAATAGAACCCAATGTAGTTGGATTCTTTGCACAGATAAAAGAAGAGCAATTGGTGCTATCGTAAAATACTACAACGGTCATTGGCTTATCACACACCCCATCATTGCCACAAAAACCTTTCTGTACTTGTTGCCAATGCGCGGTGCGTCCATTGGGGCGTAGGGGCGTAGCCCCACCAGCCACCATGGACCCGCATCGCGGCCGCCGGCCGTATCTCTAAATAAAATACATTGCGCTGAATTGCGCAGGGGGGTTGGCCTGCTGCAGCTTGAGTGACAGTCCACACACTCAGGCTGCAGCAGACCGTAGTGCGCAGTCCCACTGGGGAACTTACAGTGCGCATGCTTGAGAAAGTTGACAACTTTCTCAAGCATGCGCACTGTAAGTTCCCCAGTGGGACCCAGGGTGAGCAGCAAATGTGCCCCCTGCATGCAGCGCCAGGATTGGCTG
This sequence comes from Lissotriton helveticus, assembly GCF_964261635.1. Classification (NCBI taxonomy): domain Eukaryota; kingdom Metazoa; phylum Chordata; class Amphibia; order Caudata; family Salamandridae; genus Lissotriton; species Lissotriton helveticus. The sequence continues at coordinate 99,009,902 of NC_136059.1, forward strand.
GTCCACCGGCGCAGCATCCCATTGGATGCCGCGCGTGGGGGTGGCCCGGCATTCGTCTCAGGAGCAGCAAGCCAAGGAGGACTGGTCGGTGGCGGTGCCCGATCGTGTAGCCTACTTCTGTTCCTGTGTGTAGGCGCCAACGGACCCAAGGCGGCGCGGACCTGGTCAGGTAGGATCTGTTATTTTTTGCGTTTTAAAGAGAAGTCCTCGATTCACATTATAACTTTTTAATCTGGTTTATACACACATCTGGTTACATGTTGGAAATGCGTCAGAGGGTGACAAGCAGTATGGTTCTAGCTTCTGTTATCGGCATGGGGTAATTATTGTCTACCACTGCTGAAACAAAAGATCAAGAACCATAATAGGTAAAGAAATCGGCGCTTATGTCAGCCTCTGATTGGTGTGAGAGGTTAATCAGTTAATACGTCCATCTTGTATTTAAAGCTTACATTATATAACTATATTTGCCGACATTGCATCTTTGCTATATATTACCTACTAAGGTCATTTAAAGAACGTATTACACGTACACGCACACGCACACATACATACACACACACACACACACACACACACACCCATACATACATATAGTGGAATAAACATTTGATAGACACAAGATTGTTTATCTATGATTAATATTTTCTAGTAGAGCAAACTCGCTCTTCCATTTCAGTGAAATTAAAGTGTATCATTTGAAAGTGTTTTAGTACGCTTTGGGTGTATTTCATAGAAAAAAGTAATTAAGTGTAGGTACTCAAATTACACATTGCTTCAAATGGTTTTATGTCAAAAAAGAGTTAGAAAACATTTTCAAAAATATTTCCTCGTCCGAATTAGAAAGAAGTAGAATGAAAAAGAAAAGCACCTTCAAGTAAGATCACGAAAGTCGAGAGCAATCAGCTTTACCTATTGAACTGTCGCACTCTACTCCAGCAGAGGGAATGAGTAATGAGCAATGCTTATTGGATTTCATTTAAAACGATCCTTTGAGTTGTTTGACTTTTATCTGGAGATCATTCTTCACTTGGTCTTTGCTTGGTTATTTAAATGTTATTTGGATTTCACGAACATCCCAGCAAAAATAGTATGATGTTTTTAGAAATTAAAGTTAAATAGGGAAGACATTGGGTAAACAAGCTTTCTGGGTTCATATTTCTAATAAGGAAATACGTTTGTAACCTGCAGTCAACAATTTCAGATACAGCTGCCTTTGACTTAGTCTGTAAGATTTAAGAGATTGGCAGTAGAAGTATTATTGTATTAGGTAATAAGACCTGTATTATTCCCAGAAAACGACTTCGAAACTGCTATTGAAGCCCTCATACTATGGGACCTGGATCATGACAACACTCTGCTTTGTGGCCTTCTAGACCACTTGCAGGTCCTCACATAAGGGCATCTTCCACTTCCACGCCACATCACATCTAACCAAATGCATGAAGAAATACGACTGCACCACCCCCACACTCAACTAATGCCTATGACTTCCCTTGTTGGCCCATACCATTGTCAAAAGCAGCTGCTTCTTCTGCAATCCCATCATGATTGGCACCTTCAGCTAATGTCACTGCAAGTGCACCATCTCTTGGAGCTCTCAGTACACTCATGGCCTGGACACCATCCAACTGGAGATGAGGAATGCAGGAAAGAAGACAAGAACACAATATGTTGCTCATATACCCACACAGGATCTGTAACAACATCCCTGTATTCATACGGACTGCTCCACTGCTGTTTCAAGTTAGGAAAGATTTGAAGACCTACATTTTTAAAGTCCCCAGCAATTAAATGAATGTAACAGGCTACTTTCTCTTTTGGAACACAGCTACCCCTCCAGTCTTCTCATTGACTATGTTTTCATATTTGAACCTGTATAACTCTCCTCTGCCTTCTGGCTACATAAAGCATTGCATGTAGACATATACATGCATGCATACATGCATACATAATTACATACATAAACACCTACCTATTAACATTACAGAATTTGAACACCTAGTGTATAGGTGACGTAATGCTGTATAAAAAAAATAATATGCCACTATAGAGTTTATTGTCCCTCCCCGTCAAGATCCAAGCAATAGGAATAGAAACTGGTATGACATCATGGAATATATTGGCTACAATAGTGGTAGTAAGATTGTGAGAAAGATGTGAGTGGGGAGGAGGTTGAGAAAGTTTCTCACTGGTGCAAGAACGAAATCCTGCAAAGTGAATTACAATGGGCAAAAATTGTCAGGAAATAATTGGGGGTTGTTTGTAAGGATATGGAAGTAAAGCTGGGCCTACAGAACCTACAAATTGAAATCTCAAAGAGCTAGTTAAAGGCGCTAGGTAAAGACTTGTCCCATGAATACGACTATCACTATTTAACCGCTACCGCGTTTTCCCGCTGTGCGCTGATTTTTGAAAATCGCGCTGTTTATGACAAAGCCAGCTCGTCATCCGCGTAGCGCAGGTAACGCCCATGACGAGCTGGCTTTGCATCAGCACCGAGGTGGTTAAGTGGGAAAAAAATCGGGAAAATGTATGCTAAATTCTTGGCGGAATAACAAGAGATTTCTGTATGTGGATATATTACCAAATCAGTTGCTAAGAAGTGAATTATTAAGAATAAGGGTTGGAATCAATCCCTGTTAGATAAACTATATGATAAAATAAAAAATGATCCAACCAGGAGTCAATTGTACTTGTGGCCTGAACACTATATGTGATATGTTGCACATCCTGCTTGACTGTTTAAAGGTCATACAACAACAGAGAAAGTTTTTAGACCCAATATTTTTAAAATCTGGAATTAAGACCTGTGAGCATGTTGCTGAATTTCTAACTGATATGCGTTTCCTAGATATAGCATGTGCCATTGGGAGATTCATGAGGGCAGTCACGGTTCACAGGATATAAGCAATACACCGTGATACTGGTCCCCCCAGGGTTCTGTAGTGGTGCTTAAAGTTTCAGTAAAAAACACTCTTGATTTCTGAATAATAAGTATAAAAGTGTTAAGGTAGCAATGTTGTTCTACTTACATTTCATATGCTTTACTTAATCTTGCATCCAGATGAGGGTTTGCTTTTTCCAGGAAGGTACTTTTTTTCCAGGCAGCATATCACTCTTGTGCATAATTTGAATTGAGCCGCATCCAGGTATATGTAGCAGGGCACAACTGGGTTGTAGCTGAGGGCAGTGTGGGTGTCTCAGTGGGATAGTATGGTGTTCATTGGGGGATGTGGCACTACGCCAGAGCTGCCGAATTTCGTTCTGGGGAACCAGGTTCAGCCTTCATGAACAGTCCACCAGACCACTCTCCTGGATTCCTGGAGTGCCTCTGACTTCGTTCTGCTTCTTTACTTTTTGTGACTGTTGGTCCTGCGGGGAAACATTTTCAATTTATGTTGTCTTGTTTACTGGGAGCATTGCTTTTATTTTCCTTTAGTGTAATAGGCTGGCTGGTGAAGTGCACTTCCCATATTGTGCAGTCACTTCAATTTGCCTTTAGGAGACTACCTGGCTTGATGGTGGTTTTCTATTTGATTTCATGTAACTCCTTGTCTTGATGAGTGCATTGGTTTTAGTTTGTTTGAGGTAACTGCTTTACATTCTGGTTTTATCACACACTTGACACCCACCCTGAGAAAGCCAGAGCTGCCCTGTTAGTGGTATCCACACCAGTGCGCTTAGGTTCCTTACAGCTCCTTCACTTGAAGTGGGTTACCACCTACCCGTTACTTTTTGTATCCTGCTCGTACCAAGTCAGATCCAGACCCAGACCAGTCCCCACAGTTGCTCCGGATTAAGGGACATTGTAATGTCATCTCAGGCGCGATGTAAAGACTCCCAGTGAGCTGAGGACTCTTTTGGCTCAAGAACCAACTAGCTGGAGACCCTTGTGGTTGTTTAAAGATTTAAGATCAGCCTGTAACTCAGTCTTGAGCTGGGTGGGTGACCTCGATTACAAAGTGGCTGTGCCAGATGTCCCATTATGACCCCTTTTGCCTGTCTCCCCTTCAGACGCAGAGGGCATGAAACTGGGGGTTGCTCAACCCTGCCAAAAAACGGAGGGGTGACCCTAAGAGCACAGCTGCCATCCAATCAAGGGTGGGATGCTTTGGTGCGCTGGTCTGGTTTTCTGGGTGCATTGGCTCAAGTTTTTCCCATGTAATTGATTGGGTGTCTTGGTAAGTTGCTTTTATGTGAATGTCTGACTTATGACTGCGCATTCCTTTCAGTGTGCACTTGCTTCCGTTTACTTTTTGAGTCACTGTCTAGTTTAATGGATGTATTGCTTTCATTTTTCTTTCATTAAACTGTTTGACTTGCTTGGTGCTTTTATGTTGGTGCCTGCATGCTGAAGTGTACTCTTCTTCAGTTTAAATGTATGTGACTGGCCTGTTGACTAGCACCCTGCTCTCAAAGTGAAGGTTCACAGGTTCACACTTGCTTTAGTTTACTTTTGTATGGTTGACTGCATGCACTGTTTTGCTGGATGCATTGCTTTAAGTTACTACTTGATGCATTGCTTTCAGTTTGCTTTCAAGTAATTGCCTCTCATTTTCCTAATGCTTTGTGAAGGCTGTTTCCCAACTGCTGTGCAACTTCTTCTACTCTTAGAGCTGAGATTTTCATGAAAGTCTTATAGTCTGAATTCAGCACCTGAGCGTAATAGGACGAAATGTATGAAGCTCTGTGGTTATACTGAATAAGCAGCTACCTATGTTATGCCATCTATTAATATAATAACTGCACTTTCACAATTGCTTTATTAACCTTCCTGCTTTCTCAAATTTGCTTGAAAATGCACGATTTTTCTTCAAATTTTTCTTGGGGGGGGGGGTAACCCCCCCAAACCCTCCTTTTGGGGTTCGGGCTCATTCGCTGTGCTCACTCGCTACGGTCCTGTATGCAAATCACTTTGCGCCCCACCACTTTGAAATATCACCCACTGCCCCTGAGTCTTAAGTGTGCCTGCTCTTTCCTTCACACCACTTTCCTCTGCAGTGTTCTCGTTAGATACTTAAACTGGTATTTCCCCACATCCTCCTGAAATCTCCACCTGCATATCTCACACCTCATCTCTTTCCTCTTCAGCACCCTCTTTTCACTCTCAGGGATGTACTTCCTTGCGTCTCTTTTGCCATCGCCCCATAGACATGCCCACTCTCCTGTAAGTATTGAACTATATTTTGCTTGTCATGAAACCCCAGTTTGGACCCAGCCATATACAAATCAGTCTTGACCCTGCTCCCCATGGGAACAGTTCAGCCTGAACTGCCAGGCCATGTCCTTCTGTCCCGGAAAGAAGCATCCTGGGACCGGTTTCGGGTATTACCTCTCATCAGCCAGGCTAGCTTGAATCCAGTCGCATAGCAGCAAGAGACACAAGTCTGGACATAACCTTGGCCATCTATGCCCTGGTGAAAACTTAAGAACATGTAGAGGGCACAGGAGTGGTCGTACTCACCCTTCTCAGCCAGATCAATGAAGCAAGTGCTGGGGAGAGCGGTCACTTGTGTATTGTCACTGTTGAAACTTGATGTTCTAGTACTAGGTTAAAAATGCAGGGCTGCACTGGGCACCGCACTCAATAATGGACAGCAAAGAAAGCAGTAAATGCCAATGCCTCAGCCTCCTCCCTGTGGCACAAGCCGTATCTGTGTAGCCATCTGCAGTGAGCTGAAATGTGTCACCCATCTCTTATTAATGTGCTGTGTAGAACAGCAGCTTCTGAACTTTCACTGCTGGAGCTACAGAAGCAGAGGATGTGGTGTAAGGGCAGAGCTGCTGACTTTGAAACAGAGGATTCAGGCTGGAGTAACGGCGTCGGCTCAACATCCTGTGATTCTGGGCAAATCCCTTAATCTCTCTGTGCCTACCAAAAATGAATGTGTCCTTGTGTAATGTAACTAGTGCTCATGTAAAGTGCTCCAACACCTTCGGGTCGAGTTTGCGCTATATAAAACTGCCAAAAAAATAGGTGTTGTGGTCCAGGGCAGGTACTTACAGGGCACACAACACATAAATGTGGTCCTTGGACCAAGAGGCGATTTCCAGCTCTTGACCTGTAGTGTGCCTGTGGGATCTCGAGAAGAACCCAGTCGGTGAGTGGTAGAAACATTCAGAGGTGTAGAGCACTAGCACAGAGTCGGAAGGAGGGGGTCTGCCAATGGAGGCCGGTAGTGTCTGCAAGGCCACTCAGTTATCCCCGGTAGCCAGAGAAGTGAATCATAAATACGAGACATGCTGTGTCAAATATACTTTCTAGCTACCAAAATGGATGCAGCATTCTGGAGCACCTGATGCTAAGAGCTAAAGAAATAAAAAAAATTAAAACAATTCAAAAAGTGTCAGAGTATCTGAAAAAATAATTTACTACATGTGTTTCTGTCGCTGAACTATGCAGGGTTTAAATGAAATAATGTAATGTGCTAAAAAGTGTAGCCAGTAGTGCATGGGAGTAGGCTGACCGCTCTGAGTGCAGCCTGTGCTGGGGTCCTTCTGCCGGTGGGAGAACTGCAGGTTTATTCTGGCGCCAAGAGGACAGGCTGTAGCACCATGAGGTCAGGGTGGTGTGCTGGGTGGAGTTTGGCTATCAGTGTGCACAGAGTAAGGGGCACATTTATCAAAACTCACTCAGCACAATAAGGCTCCTTGCTTCGCTGCGTGATAGGGAAAGGGAACATTATACAGCACATTCCTGTATTTTCCTAGCGCTTCTCCACAATGTGCTGCCTCGCCCCAATGCAGGCACCCTTACACAGTAGTGCACGGGCGCCTGCGTTATACGTGGGATTGTTTTTGTGCAAAAAGGGACATCTTTTACTTCCTCTTTCTATGTGCGAATGCAGCACACATAAAAAGAGGAGGTAACGAGGAGAAATAAAGATAATTATCCATGTTACACCTCCCATGGGGATGTGTAGCATTTTCACGCATTCCTAGGTCTACTAGTAATGGTGAATCTGGAAATGAACCAAAATCCATGGATGTTACGTGGGAACGCCCACACTCCACCCATGGAACCCCTCACCGGGGCAGAGTAATGCAATGCAGTGATTTGTGCTGCGTTGCGTTACTCTAGCTTTATCAAGCCACGCAAGGCCACACAATGTGGCCTTGCGTGCCTTGATGGATCTAACTTAGTAGTTGCGTCATCCTTGTGCCCCTTAGCGTAGTGCAAGGGCGACATTACTATTTGTTGAATCTGGCCCTAAGCTTGTGATTAACCAGGTGGATTGTGTTGGCAATCCTGTAGTCTGCCTAGGCCCAAATATTCTGAGAGATCGAGTTTCCCAATTGAGGTGTGCTAGAGCACGTTTAGGCCTCTTGGGAGGGGAGTGCTTTGAACTCTACTGGAGAAGGCCCTTGCAGGGAAGGATCCCTTTGGGATGGGACAGGCCACTGACGAAGACACAGAGTTGGTTGGTTGAACATTATATCCGGACTGAGTCACTGGCGATTGTTCCTCTTTTCAGTATTGGCTTCTCCAAGCGACAGATTGGACCAGAACCAATGAGGAGATTGTACCTAGATGGGTTGGCATGCTGGGCCACAACACATCTTCCAACCCTGTGAGTGGGTCTGTGAACTAGTTAGTCTCCTTCCATCGTCTAAGGTTAGTAAGTGTTCGTACATAGGGGCTGGCCAGTTCCCTGGAGATCTGCCTGGCATCCTGTAGAGATGGGATCTTGGGGTAGCAGTCTTCACAGCCTAATCCTGGTGTAGGTTGCTAGAGAGAGAATGGCATAGTCACCCATCTCTACAGGCCCACAGGCACTGTGCTGTCCAGCCACAAAGTTACCCTCCTCTTTCTCCTAGACCAGGGGTGTGTTTAAGAAGATTTTAGGAAGCAGAAGAGAGGATAGCTTTGAGACTGGATCCCTGAGACAACATCGGAAACAAAAAAAGGGGGTGGACAGAATATTGTGTCAAAAATATTTAGGACCAAAATATCGAGAAGGTAAGTGCAAAGAGGTAATTATGGATTTACTATTCTTAACTCCATATCTAAGTACCATGAAGATATATATATCACTACGGTACATTTTTGTGTAGTTATAAATAAACTTTGCTTAGCTATCGAAATTTAACTTCACAATATTTTTTACCTCAATATTCTTGAGATGACATTTTGTCCAACAATATTTTTGTTTCCAATATGCTGTTTACACACCCTTGGGTTCCCCACATGTGGCAGTGCAGGAGTATTGCAGGAAGGATCCTGACACCAGTACAGTATTCTTGTAACACATGTAACGTGTGTAAAAGCTGCCAGGCCATGAGTGGGCGTGTTTCCTATCTGTTTGTATACATTGTGTGACTCCAGACTGGTTCCAGAGAGCGAGTTAGTGTCTTCATTGCACACCCACAAAAAGGAACCCTCGTGTAACTGTCCTCCAACGGGACCACCAACCACTCTCGTGTTTCACCAATACACCAATGACAGTCCAAATATTTGCCTCTTCGGCCTTCTGATTTGGCTCTGCGGCACAGTTGTGTCCATGGCTTGGGACGGTTTACAAACCAAACTGAAGACGCACTTTTGGAAAATGTTACATGTAATTTGTCTCAGTGGGGCTACAGCTCTGAGTGTGGAGCACTTGCACCAAAAAGTTCCAGCCTCCTAACTTTGGGGCCTTAAACAAAGAGATAGTCCTTGCCTTCCCAATCCTGGGAACCTTGAGAAGGATTTTTGGAAGAATGCACAGTGCTTGAGAATACCAACAGCTGTATGCTTATGGACTGGCCTCATCAGTGCCAACACTGAAGAGTAGTCAGTGCCTGGGAGCAGCGGTCAAAGTGCATTAAAAAAGTATGAGAACTGTGATGCTGCATGCGGTGGGGGTGAGATCAGTGAGCTTGGGGACGGGGTCAAAGGAGTGGCTAAAAAACAAAATATTCGTAAAGTTTTTTTGTCTTTTGCCTTTGGGTAACTACATATAAAAAAACACGCAGCTTCAATGAAAACATATTAAAAAGTTAAAGGAATCAGTGGGAAATGCACTCTAGTAGTTCATGCACTGCAGAGGTGTGTGTGTGTGTGTAACCAGAGAGCCACAGAACTGAATCTTGGTTGGTGCAGTGGAAAATATTGATTGTGTATTGTTAGTGCTACGAGGTATCAGCCTGTGACAGAAAGCACTGTAAATATGTATGTCATTATTTTAAACTTGCGTTACACAGAGTATAAGATTGCTACAAAATGTGCAAAAAAGTTTAGGCTAAAACAGTGCTTCCAAAGTATAGATTTTAGTATTACCCAGAATAGACATAGTGCTTTTTTTAATAGACCTTTAAAGCACACACTTCACAGATCAGCTTGAAACCCCCTCACACTACCACTCAAAAAGAATAATTCTTTGTCAATCCAAAGCTTCAAGTGATTCCATCAATTAAAGCCAGTACAGCTTCCATGTATCCTTTACATTTGCAGATTGACCAGTTGTGTATATTTGCATTTTTTTCAGGCGAACAGGCACCCTGGCAAGAAGGCTTGTTTATTGTGTTGCCTCCTGCCCGCCTTCCGTTTCACACTGCCTGACACTTCCTTGGCTGAAGCATTTAAACTATCGGAATTAACCATCCGGGATTGCTGTCTTTTCACAAAAAGTGGGGTAACTGTTTTTCATAAATTAAAAAAAAAATGGGCATGATATACCCCTCCATCCTGCCCACTTCGATGAATATATGACGTTACAACGCATGCAATTACAACGCATGCTTTTACAACAGTCTTTACATCGCAACTACCATTACATCGTATGATTTTACAACGCATGCCATTACAACAAATTTTTTAAAACAACCATTACAACGCAAACCATTAAAACGCATTATACTTTTAGGACAACAGGAGGGTAAGTGTTGGATAGTGTAGGGCTAAAAAATATTAAGTGTTGGATAATGTAGGTGTAAAAATTACTATTCCCACTCCAGAGAGTGGAACAGTAGGGAAAGTGTTGGATAGTGTAGGGGTAAAATTACTATTCACATGTACCCCAAAACCCATACCCACCCTAATACTAAAACAATCTCCATTACTTACCTTATAATGCATTGTAATGGCGTGCGTTGTAATGGCGTGCGTTGTAATGGTATGGGTTGTAATGGCATGCATTGTAATGGCATGTGATGTAAAGGCAGTTGCGTTGTAAAGGTAGGTTGTTGTAATGACTGTGTTGTAATGGATGTTTCCCACTTCCACCTCTGTCTGGGAAGCCCAAAGCATCTCCACAGACAAAACAGCATGCATCTACCAAGGTGACTGACTTCTCCCCAGCCACTCCGACTTCTGCTGATTTATCTTGGTGTGCAGTTGCCCTCTAGTGGACACTTTGAATAAAAGTCTGTGTGTAACGCAGACTGATTGTAAGCGGTTTGAGACTTGCGATTCCAAACAGGTTTTATTTGTATTTTTATTGCTGCTTTTGAACGTTTTGTTATAATGTTTAACCCAAAACGCTATAGATCATTAGCTTCCAGAACATTCGTCTCTATTTTTCTACAGGAAGTACGTTTGCTCTTATTTATTAAAACTCGGCTTGACTTTTATATTGTTTAACTGTTTTGTTAATTGAACTCTGCTACACACTCACCGTATATCATCAAAGAGGTGCGGGTGGGGTTGGAAGGGAGGTGGGAGGGGGTAGATCTGGCTATAAAGTCCCACAGACTCAAGTCTGTGGGATCTCTTTGTTTACCTTGGCAGGTGTGCTAAGTCAAGTGTATCACATTCCATTCTTTGTGAGTGCCTTGAGTTTCAGACATTGGGACATTGTTCAAATGAGAGCCCGTAGGTATGTTCACCTAATCAGAGCCCCCCCCAGCGCTGCCTAGCACCAGGAACGCGACCGGAATCTGCTGCGGAATTGTGCAGCCTGTCCCGCTACAGGAAAGCAGAGTTCTGTCGCCTGATCACTCTCACGGTGATCGGCGCTCCTCTGCCCTCCAGCGACCCCAGGACACTCACCCGCAGAGCTGCCGACCGCGTCCGGATCCCCCAGCAATTGCCAGCACGGCGAAGCCTGAGCGGCATAGTCCCGACCAGCCTTGGAAGACCCTAGCTCCTGCTCCGGAGCTCAGGGATTCTCCGCCGACGCTGCCCGCCTCGCCTGTCCTCAAAATGGCGGCCTCTGAAGACCTCGCCTGACCTCGCCTTCCCCCAGAGTCGCAACTTGCATCATTTGAGGTCGTGAAAGGGCTGAGGGCGCTAAACTTCAGCCCCGACCTCCACTGGCAGGGATTAAATTCCCCAACCGGAGCACAAGGACTCCCAACGCTGCCATCCCTCCGCCTGGCTTAAAAATGGCGGCCAAAGAGGACGTCGCCTGACCGGAGCCTACTCAGTAGACACTGTGAGTACTGGCATTCTTTTGGGCACCACCAAGCTTCAGCTCTGACTACCCCACCAAACTAAGCCTGTTACCCAGAGCCCCACGTTTCCACCCACAGCCGGCCTGTGCCTGACTTTAAAATGGCGGCCAAAGAGGACGTCGCCTGACCCACACATAGATACTGGTAGATACTGGGGGCGCCAAACAGAGGGGCAACAGGGATGTCCTGCCTCATCATGCAAAGGGAGCTTCAGGGGCCCTTGCCACATCTCCAGTGTGATCTTTTTCTAGTGAATTCATAACCAGGACACCCCAGAAAAACAAAAGTAGGACTACAACAAGGAGATAAAAAAAAAAAAAAAAAAAAACCAACGAAGAGAGCAGTAAAGGAAGGGAAAGAGTGCCTTCCACCTAGGCAGAGGCCCTGAGTCTAACTGCCCTGCCCCCGACCATCAACTGCAATCCGTTGCGCAGAATAGCGAACCAGGAGGGCTTGCAATGCCCCACATGACTTCTAACCACGGGTCCTACTGAACTGCACCTTCAATCTGTCGCCTGCCCTCCGGGCACTCTAGCGCCACACCCCTACCTAATCTGGCTCCCCTCCCACCAAACCCACGATGGCCCGGGACCAGCCCCCCCCTCCACCAGCCCCACTTGCCCACCTTAAACCTCACAGCCGAAACTCCTTCACCATCATTTTCCCCCCACTCCTCTCTACTAAGCAGCGACGCACCCTCAAGCAGAAACTCATTCGCAATCACAAAGAAACCCTAATCACGGACATCTACCACTCGGCCTCCAACGGACCGACCAAGATGGACCTAATATTCCACACTGAACGACCAGAATACTGGGTCTCCACGATTAGATCGCGGATGTTCATAGCCAAAACAACTTCCACTCTCCACAGCTGCAAACTAACCACGACTCTTCCGTTCAGATCAGCTGGCAGAGGCTACATAACCGTGACCATCTTTACCAATGGCACGGTCCTCATCCAAGCTAACAATGAGAACCTGGAAGCTTTCGACTCCATATTTCCCACACTTAGGTCAGCCCCTCCCACCCTCCCCATCCCCGCCTCTACGCCGCCTCCGACCACGACCACAACTCACAGTGAAGACCGCGATACTCCCTTCCGCAACCCCTACCCAGTCCGTCAGGCCCCCCCTCCCCCAGTAATACCTCACCCTCCATGCTCAGCCACCCAACATCCGCAGGACACTCAATCCCCCTCCTCCTCCCCCTCCTCCAACCTCCTCACCTCCCTTAACACCAAGCTACGACAGCCTCCTACAGCAATCACCCCCACGCCAGCAGGCTGCCTTCAGACAACGAGCCACTTCCCCTCAAGTCTCCCTACATCCCTCAATCCACCCCTGTCCAAGCACCCCCCTGTCCTCCTCCCTTCCTCCCCCCTGTCTAAACCCCCGCCGGACCCTCCCCTGAACACCTCCCCCGTCCTTCACCCTATCTCCCAACCCACCCTGAACACCCCCCCGTCCTTCACCCTGACCCCTATCTCCCAACCCACTCAGAACACCCCCCCGTCCTTCACCCTGACCCCTATCCCCCAACCGACCCTCTCGAACCCTAGCACTCTCGGACCCACCGCGGATGCCTACATCCCCTTCCTTGAGGCCATATCAAAACGGCTCGCAGCCCTGGAAAACCAGGTCAACACTATCACCCATGGTCTTTCAGAAATCATCTCTAACCTTGGAATAGTCTGTAATCCCCACAAACTCTCCCCCCGGACCTCCCCCCACGTCAAAACGTCCTCCATTTCCTCTCCCACTCCAGTGGGCTCAAATCACCCGACCGCCAGGCCCCTTAGATCAAAAACTCCTATGTCAGACAGGGAAGCAGCCTTACTTGCCGCCACTTATGACTCCTCCCCTGCGGAGTCACCCAAATCTAAAATTCAAGTCATCACAGGTCACCGGAAAGACCGACCCATCGTCAATACACAGAGATTACCAGTCCTCACCGCTATACCTAGAGAGACTAAAGAGGGAGCCACCAGTAATCAGGAGAAATTCACCAATTGCCTCCTAATCAACTGCAGATCGGCTTCTCTACACGCAACGGACCTAGCCGAAGCCATCCTCACACATGACATTGACGTTGCGTTCCTCACGGAGACTTGGCTTAATAAGACATCCCCTCCCTGCCTAGACATGCTGGTTCCACCTGGCTTCTCCCTCATCTCCAAAGATAGGATTGAACAACGAGGAGGTGGGGTCGCTATCATCCACAAGGACAGCTGGAGCATCACAGAAACCGCCTCCTTCGAGTATGACTCCTTTGAATGCCTATCCACTGTCATCAAGACAAAAGACAATGACTCTCTACTGTGCCACCTACTCTATCACCCCCCGGGCAGAAATAAAGAGTTCAGAGACCAACTATCAAACCTGATTGCACAAGACTCACTGGGCGACTCCAAAAACTTAATTCTTGGCGACCTGAACATCCGGTGGAATGAGACCCACAACCCTCTAATCAAATCGCTATCTAGCCTCCTTGACGAGAACAACCTCACCCAACATTGTACTGAGGAGACTCATTACAAAGGAGCCACACTGGACGCCATCATTGCCCAAAAGAATTCTATCACGGTCAACCACATACTACCAGTTGACTGGTCAGATCACCACATGATCTTATTCCACATCAATCACCCCATCATCTCGCTTAAACCTCCGCAAGTCCCGCCTAAATGGTCGAGAAACCTCTCCCAAGTACCCCAAGACATCTTGGAAGGTCAACTAAGCGCTCTTCTTTCAAATAACACTATGCACCTCTCGACCAACGACCTCGTCGACCACTATAACTCGGGGGTAGTCGCCATACTTGACAATCTAGCTCCTCTAAAGCTCAAAAGAAACCGAACCACTCCATCCAGAACCTGGTTCACTGCGGACCTCAACGCAGAAAGAAGAAACCTAAGAACCAAAGAAAGAAAGTGGAGAAACAACCCAACCGCCATTCTCCGCCTTCAACTAAAATCAGCCCGTAGGAAGTACAACAACCATATCAAAAACAAGAAATCCAGCTTCTTCCGCGAGGCATTGGTCAAATCCAAAAACAGACCCAAAGAACTCTACAACATAATCAGACAACAAACAACAAAGCCCCTGCCCTCAACCCTACAGGCTTCCAAAGAACTCTGTGACAACTTTGCCAACTTCTTCATCGATAAAGTCCAAAAAATCGAACTATCTCTAGACATCAACAACCCACACCTCCAGAAGAGCTACTCGACCTCCCCAGTGGCACTCCCATCCGACTCCTTTCCCTCCCCCTGGCTAAGCTTTCGCCCCGTCCAGGAAACTGAGATAATCGCGCTGATCTCGACCGCCAAACCTTCAGCACACATCTCAGACCCCATCCCCCCATCTTTAATCAAACAAATGAAGCTTACCTTAGCGCCCATCTGGGGAAGAATCATAAACAGCTCCTTACAAAGCGGTGTGGTCCCCGATTGTCTAAAAATGGGACAAGTCACTCCTCTCCTGAAAAAACCCGGTCTCGACTCAACTGACTTGAACAATTTCAGACCAATATCCAACCTCCCTTTACTCTCGAAAACACTTGAACGCTGTGTACTCCTGCAACTGACGCAACACCTGGACAACATCAATCTCCTGGACCCCCTCCAATCTGGCTTCAGACAAGGCCGCAGCACTGAAACTGCGATGTTGAACATCATAGACGACATCCATGGATCTCTTGACGCTGACAAGTGCTGCCTCCTCATACTCCTTGATCTCTCAGCAGCGTTCGACACGGTGGACCACAAGCTCCTCATCATGACTCTTCAAGAAAGAGCCGGCCTTGGCGAGGTAGTTCTCAAGTGGTTTTCCTCCTTTTTACACAATCGTTCGCAACTAATAAAAATCAAGAACTTCACCTCCGATACCCAGCAAGTCAACAAGGGTGTCCCTCAAGGATCGGTGCTCTCCCCCCAGCTCTTTAACATCTACATGGAACCACTCGCTAAGTTACTCAGGAACGCCAACATCAACTTCCACCTCTACGCGGACGACACGCAGATTTACCTGGAAATCTCCTCTCTTAAAGACATCCAGAGACTCAACGATGTCCTAAATGAAGTTCAAGACTGGCTGACAAAGAATCACCTGAAACTCAACCCCGATAAGACAGAAACACTCCTCATCTCAAACAAAGAAGATAACCCTCAAATCACCGAGTGGCTAAAGTCGATCGATGCTCTCAAGGGTAACCTCACGCTAGCCGACTCCGTTAAATCCCTGGGCTTCACCTTAGACCCTAAACTAACCCTGTCAAATCACATTAAGAACTCGGCGAAAAGCGCTTTCTTCAACCTCAGACTTTTGAACAAAATTAAACCTTACATTCCCAACAAGGACCTCAAACTAGCCACGCAATCTCTAGTTCTATCAAGACTGGACTATGGGAACTCAATCCTAACAGGCATCCCCAAATCCCACCTGGCTCCACTAAAAACAACACTTCACGCGGCAGCAAGAATGATCACAGGCTGCAAAAAATATGATCACATCTCCCCGGCTCTCAAAGAACTCGAATGGCTCCCTGTGGAAATGCGAAGTACCTTCAGAACGGCCTGCCTTACCCACAAGGCCCTCCACACCGGCAAACCGGAATACCTGGCTAACAAGCTCAAAAAAGCAGGCCAAGCCAGAAACTTGAGAAGCTCTAATTCCCTGCTGCTCATCCTACCAAAAACCAGAAGGAAGAGAACTGCGGATTGCTCTTTCTCAGGAAATGCCCCCAAAATATGGAACGCCATCCCCCCGCACATCAGAACTCTACCGTCCTATGCAGAATTCAAGAGCCAACTTAAATCCTTGTGCCTGATCCGCTCCCTTGGTTATGGATAACTTGGAGCTGCAAACGTCTCAGAATCCATGCGTTATTGTTGAATCCAGTACTGAGAAGCCCTGCTGTCCGAACTTTTCTTCTTTCCAAATTGTCTGTCGCCGATTGCTTTTATTGGGTTTGTTTCATGTTGTTCTCTTTTTCATGCCCACTACTGTGAAGCGCTCTGATACGTTCGGGTCTTGTTAGCGCTATAGAAAACTTCTAAATAATAAAAAAATAATAAATAATAAATAATATGTAGGTTTGGTCAGAGTTCCATGCCAACATGACATCCTGCCTGACATCCTAATGTACTTATTTAGATATACCTTATATTTTTCCAAAAGTTTCTAGCACCTTCTAGGCAGCAGTGGGACACAATAACAGTGAATTCAAGTAGCATGACGTGTGTTTGTAGCGCACGTTCACCCGGAGGCATCTTGGCGCGGAATAACAGATGTTTATTGCTACCCACCTTAATGGTAAACATTTAATCGACCTCAGATGGATGAAAGGCTAAGAGGACCCGCCGGGATTTGAACCTGTGACTATGAGGTCCAACACACAGGGCCCTGCATTGGGCATATTAGTCGACTAAGGCACCAGGCACACAGGCTAAGATAACACTGTATGTATTAAGTTACTAGTCTACTCTGCATTCAACAATGATGTAACCGGATATTCCTGTCAGTCGTGTCTCTTTAACCTCACAATTCACAGGCATAAAAAGGGGGAGGGAGGGAGGCACAGAAAATAACTGCGCAACAATTAATACTGTATTAATTGTTGCGCAGTTATTTTGTCAGATGAACAGTGACTGTCTTTTAGCACTATCTAAAATGTTTTAATAATACATATTTTAGGTAGTGCTAAAAGACAGTCACTGTTGATCTAACACACGCAAGGACCAGATATACAGAAAAAAGTGTGAAGCAGCAGTTAAAGGTGCGTATTTTAGATTTCCCCCCAAAGCAGCGCGTTTTTTCAGCTCCGGATAGTTAATTAAGGGTTGTACAGACCTCCGTCGCTGAAGTCCCTCGCGATGTTCTTCTTCGGTCGCGACAGAGGGATGTCGTCGACCCAGGCGTACAGGTCGTGCAGCGTTTCCTCATCGAACTGGGCTGACATTCTAGCGTTTTAGGCGCTACAATCCGCGGAAAGCGTCTTACCGGCCGAGTTTGAAAATAATGTTGATAATATTAAAAAAACACCTTACGCTAGCCATGCACAACAGGCAGCAAAGTTAAATGAAAATAAGTTAAATGAACACTCCCTTGTCCCCTGGTGACAGGCAGTTATCTGCTGCAGGCAGCGTGAATCCATATTGTTTTGATATCTCCATGGCAACTGTTCATGAGCCGCGTCAGTGTGCTGGAACTGCGAGGGGCGCATGAGAATTGTAGTCCCGCTCACATTCCATTATGTTCAAATTACTTTTAAGATAGTTCACGTGCCAATCAAGAAATTATAGGGGAGGCGTATTTGCAGAAGAGTAAGTTGTTACCCTACCTGCCTAACATCTGCATTTCCGTAAATTAGGGACTGACTGTCATTCAAGCTTGGCAGCAGTTACGGTTTTTGAAGTGGCAAATAATTTCCTGTTTTAAGTGCACTTCGTTTTAGAATTTGTGTGAAGTAAAATCCCCCTTTACTTCCTTCGATCTTCTTTAGAAATGTACTGTTCAGGGCACGTAGCCCATGCAGCAAAATTAGTATTTATTTCAAATGTGCCAGTTTCGTGTTTTAAACCAGTGTTGTAACCAGTGTGTCATGGGCCCTGGTGTAAGAACGTTTTGGCCATTCGCCCCTGGTGCCACTGCGCCCGCTGCACCATTGATAGCTACAATGCGTAAAATCAGTGCAAAGTACAACTGAATCAGCTGCCATGCTATGCCACTGATTAGTCCCACAACTATGTTTACATTGTATGCTTGGTTTCCACATGTCAGGAGTACACAAGCCAGATTTGTAACCAGCGTTTACAATGCAATGGTCTTGTCTTTGTTAAAGTTAGAGCTATTGGCATTGCAAATGGCATTTTTTTCATTTTTTGTTCTTTTAAAAACATAAATAAATGGTATTGTCATTTACAATGGCAATAGGTGAGCACTAGAGAGTAGTAGAGCGTATTAGCAGACACAGTGCCCCCCACACACACAGAGCCACACACACAGAGCCCCCCCACACACACAGCCCCCCCACACAGAGCCCCCCCCACACAGAGCCCCCCCCACACACAGAGCCCAACACACACACAGAGCCCAACACACACACAGAGCCCAACACACAAACGCACACAGACAGAGCCCCCCACACACAGAGCCACACACACACAGCCACCCACACACAGAGCCCCCCACACACACAGAGCCCCCCCACACACCGAGCCCCCCCACACACCGAGCCCCCCCACACACACAGAGCCCCCCCACACACAGAGCCCCCCACACACACAGAGCCCCCCCACACACACAGAGCCCCCCCACACACACAGAGCCCCCCCACACACACAGAGCCCCCCCACACACACATAGCCCCCCCACACACAGAGCCATACACACACAGACAGAGCCACACACACAGAGCCACACACACACAGAGCCACACACACACAGAGCCACACACACACAGAGCCACACACACACAGAGCCACACACACACAGAGCCACACACACACAGAGCCACACACACACACACAGAGCCACACACACACAGAGCCACACACACACAGAGCCACACACACACAGAGCCACACACACACAGAGCCACACACACACAGAGCCACACACACACAGAGCCATACACACACAGAGCCACACACACACACAGCCACACACACACAGAGCCACACACACACAGATCCACACACGCACAGAGCTACACACACAGAGAGTAAGTAGTAGAGTAGTAGAGTGAGCAGTGGGAGTATTAGAGAGTGAGTAGGGAGTATTAGGGAGTTGTAGAGTAAGTAGTAGAGTGAGTAGTGAGAGTATTAGAGAGTGAGTATTAAATAGTGAGTAGTAGAGAGTGAGTAGTAGAGAGTGAGTAGTAGAGAGTGAGTAGTAGAGAGATAGTAGTTGAGAGAGTAGTAGAGTGTAGTAGAGTGAGTAGTAGAGAGTAGTAGATAGTGCGTAGTAGAGAGTGAGTAGTAGAGAGCGCATAGTAGAGAGTGTAGTAGAGTAGTGGAGGTTGGAGGGTAGGGTGAGGGTGGAGTTGGAGGGTGGCGTTGGAAGGTGGGGTTGGAGGGTGGAGTTGGAGGGTGGAGTTGGACCTCTGCCATAACACACAGCAAATGTGACAAGAAAGAGATCAAGAGGCAGTTGGACCCCATCCCACCCGTCCCTGTCCACTCCACCGGCTGCACCACTGGTAGCTATGCCCCTGCATAGGTACTTAAACATTTGCAGCCTTTCTTGATTCAAATGTAACCTCCATACCTCGGGAAATCTTACCACCTCCCTTAGAGAGTTATTACAATGATCAAAATGGGCTAATTAGTTACCATAACCTGAGATATTTTGCTTTTAGTTTCGCGTAATAGTGTCACTCAAAGAATGAAATGTCACACATAAGTAACTGAAAACTTGGCAGCTATACAAAATTCTCCTTGCCGCATGCGATACAAAGCCTGTTGAGTGAGTCTCATTTGCAATGACGACAGAGACTTGATGATGTCTCCATAGCTCTTTCGTTACACCCACTGCTCCCCAATCGCTTTTTGTAATCGCATTTTGTTTGACTCCGTTGACAGTCCATAACCAGATCACCATTCAACGATAAAGCATTTCTTATCTTAGTTTCCCCGCTCCAAGCTACTCTTCCTGCGGTGCTTCCCTGCCTGTGTTGCTTATTCTGTTGCTTCAGGGCACTGGGTCGGTGCGGTTGCTGCTCCCCAGACAGCATTTTCAGTTAAAACAATTAACTTAGTTCCAGGGCAGAATGCGCAGGAAAACACGTGCATGGAAAGCAGTTTCTGGGTCACAGTCGATCGAGCCCAGATCTGAGCCAGAGTGTCCATACTGTTTGATCATAGAGATGGCATTCATAGCGAGGAGCGGCGGGTCACAGTCGATCGAGCGGGCTCGTAGACTTATTATCATTGTGCAAGGGGCACTGCAGAAATGACGAATATTACCCTTGTAAAGGCATTTCAAACTGACAACGCATTATTTACAATACTGTTGGCAATCCTGCTTGATACTTTAACATCTTTACTGCTAGTAAACTTGCACTGGATGGTCACTAGTGTTATCGTTTCGGATGTGCTCACTATTACAAAACTAATAATTGGCATGATTTTTAGTTTGCAAAAGTAGTTCTTATTACAGAAAAGAGCCTACACTGGGGAGACGCGCGAGCGTGTCAATCAAGATGGCCGCCGTGTGAGGCTCGCGATTTGGTCCAATATCAATACTGAAGTTTTAAAGTTGGGTAAAGTCCCGATGATTGTTGGGGGTGATTTTAATGTTATTGCAGACCCACTGTTAGATAGGTTGTCTACAACTAGATTTCGTCCTCCTAAGGTGTTTCATGCATTTAAATTGTTTACTCCAACTACTAAATTAGCTGACATTTGGCGACTACACTTCTCTACGGAAAAATGTTTTACCTTTTTCTCCAACCCCCATAATTCCCATTCTAGAATTGATTATTTTTTACTCTCCCCATCTCTTATCCAAGCTGCAACTACTCCAGTCATTGGTAATATGGATATATCAGATCACACCCTAATTTCTTTTGTTTTAAATATTTCATCCACTTTTCCTAAGCAAACCAGATGGCGTATGAATACTGGTATTGCCCTCAATGAGCATAATAAACCTAAATTATTACAAGCTCTTCAAGACTATTTTTTGTTTAATCCGGATAATTCTACTTCTGTAAACAATAGATGGGACGCATTTAAAGCGTACATTAGAGGTGCTACAATCTCTATTATGGCTCATGAGAATAAATTGTTCAATGCTAATATTGCACACTTAGAGAAACAAATAGCAAAATTTGAGCGATTATTTATTACGTCCAATAATCTCCAATACAAAATTAAACTACAAAAACTTTGCTATGAGTTTAATTCTATCCTCAGTAAAACAGCTGGTGTTCAACTTGCTATATCAAATGCTAGATTTCGTTTTAATTCCAATAGGTCTGGTAAACGTCTTGCGAACTACTTACGCATTAAAAGAGATAAAACACAGATTACCTCTATTCATGGTCCTCAAGGCAAGATTGCGATGTCCCATAATGATATTGTTAAAGAATTTTTTCTTTATTGTTAGACGGGGACCCAGAGGGTCGGCCGAATACTGGGGGAGAGGCCTCCGATGAGGGCCGTCTCCGGCGATCGTACAGACAAGTCACTTCCCTCCCCACAGATAGACACCACACAAGGATGAGATCAACACTCTTTATATATAGTTCTTGCGGCAAGGTTATCAGCGGTACAGGAGATTCAGGACTCGAGGGTCCTCTCAATTCTAGTCTCTGTAGGGAAAGGGGGTAGCGGGACAGTCTTGGTACCGGATCGGTACAGGAGGTGGCGGGAGGGAAGCTCACAATCCTCGAGCTTAGGAGTCTGCGGGGTCGGGCCGTGGCAGCGCCAGCAGGCCGAGGCGATGGTTCAAGTGGCGGAGGGCCGCGGCAGCGCCAGCAGGCCAAGATGATGGTTCACGTTGCAGAGGGCCGCGGCAGCGCCAGCAGGCCAAGATGTTGGTTCACGTTGCAGAGGGCCGCGGCAGCACCAGCAGGCCAAGATGTTGGTTCACGTTGCAGAGGGCCGCGGCAGCGCCAGCCGGCCGAGATGTTGGTTCACGTTGCAGAGGGCCGCGGCAGCGCCAGCAGGCCGAGATGTTGGTTCACGTTGCAGAGGGCCGCGGCAGCGCCAGCAGGCCAAGACGAAGGGTTCACAGAGCAGGGCTGCGGCAGCGCCAGCAGTCCGCCAAGGATGAGTTCTTCTTGGTGTCTCTCGACTCCAGGATACAACTGCCCTCCTGGTCTGGGGCCGCCCCAGTTATAGGTCTTGTTCCCTTTGATGTCCGGACCCTCGCGTCTTGAGGTCGGGAGGTCCGGGATGAGGGAGTCCCGACACCCAGCAGGGGGTTGGAGCCAGCGCCCAGGGAGGCCGGGGGTGATCGATACCCGGCGGAGGAGAGCCGTTGACGCCTTCTTCTGTCATTGACCTGCCAAGTGGTCTCTTTACCTCCTGGGTGGAGGTTGGTGCCTCGATGGCCGGGCCGGGCCAGGCCCAGGGTTGGGGTCGAGTCGAGGCCACGGGGCCTCGTGTTGTAGTGTCCAAAGATGGCTGCCGGACCGGGGCCATGGGGCTGACGGGGACCCGGCCAGCCGGTACGGGAGGGTTCAGGAGCTGGATTCCCGGTGTGGACGGGTTGTGGATTACCTCGGGGGGTTGCCGGGGTGGCTCTTGCTGGGGAATCGGGGAGAGCCGGGGTCCGGGCCCTGTTGTGCGTAGGGGGGGACGGCCCGGCTACGAGGCCTGTCCAACATGCGTCCCCCCCAGCTGAAGGCAGGGAGAGTCAGCCATCCTCTTGGGGACTCTCCTCGCCGAGGCGGAAAAAGCGTGACAGGCCGTCTGCGTTGGCGTGGTCCTGGCCGGGACGATGATCCACAGTGAAGTCCATCCCCTGTAAGGAGATGGACCAGCGCAACAGTTTCGGGTTCTCCCCCCGCATCTGCATCAGCCATTGCAGGGGTCGGTGGTCTGTCTGCACCCGAAAAGGGATGCCGAAGAGGTAGGGCCGGAGCTTCTTGAGGGCCCATACTACGGCGAAGGCCTCCCTCTCGATGGTGCTCCAGCGCTGTTCCCGGGCCAGCAGGCGTCGACTGATGAATGCCACTGGCTGATCGACTCCCTCGGTGTTGAGTTGGGAGAGGACGGCCCCTACGCCACGATCGGAGGTGTCCGTCTGTACGATGAATTCCCGGCCGTAGTCGGGAGCCTGGAGCACGGGGGCAGTGCACATGGCGGCCTTCAGCTTCTCGAAGGCCGATTGGCAGTCCGGAGTCCAGTTGATCGTTTTGGGGTTCTTCTTGGATGTGAGCTCCGTGAGGGGCCCCACGATGCTGCCATAGTTCTTCACAAACCGCCGGTAGTACCCGGTGAGCCCCAGGAAGGCCCGGACCTCGGTTTGGGTCGTAGGGGGTTGCCAGGCCTGGATGGCAGCGATCTTGAGCTGGAGGGGGGCCACCAGACCGCTTCCCACTTGGTGTCCTAGGTAGGTCACGGACCATTGACACCACCTGAAATTTTCTGGCCTTGAGGGTGAGCCCGGCCTGCTGGAGGGAGTGTAGAACTTCCCGCAGGTGGAGGAGGTGGTCGGTCCAGTGGTGACTGTACACAGCGATGTCGTCCAGGTAGGCGGCGCTGAATCCTTCGAGGCCCGCCAGTACCTGGTTCACGAGTCGTTGAAATGTTGCCGGAGCGTTTTTCATGCCGAAAGGCATCACCCTGAAGTGGTAGTGACCGTCCGGGGTAGAGAAGGCGGATCGTTCTTGGGCCCTGGGGGTGAGGCCGATTTGCCAGTAGCCCGCTGTTAAATCGAAGATGCTCAGGTAGCGGGCGGCCCCCATACGGTCAATTAGCTCATCTGCCCGGGGGATAGGGTGAGCGTCGGTCCTGGTAACGGCATTCAGTCCCCGGTAGTCCACACAGAACCGGAGCTCAGGGGCAACGCCCGGGGCGGCGGCCTTGGGGACCAGGACGACGGGGCTGGCCCAGGGGCTGTCCGAGGGTTCGATCACTCCCAGTGTCAGCATCTTGGACACCTCGGTCTGGATGCAGGCGCGCACCCGATCTGGTACGCGGTACGCCCTGTGGCGAATAGGGGGGCTGTCCCCGGTGTCCACATCGTGAAGGCACCAGCGGGTGACCCCAGGGGTGAGAGAGAACAAGGATGCGAATCGGGTCAGGAGAGCTTGACAGTCTTGGCGTTGCTCCGGGGACAAGGCCTCGGAGAGTCTGACCCCTTCCACGGAGCCATCCTGCTCGAGGGTCCTCAGCAGGTCCGGAAGGGGCTCGGAGTCTTCTTCCGTCCCATTATCGGTAGCCATCAGGAGACTGAGTTCGGAGCGTACAAAATGGGGCTTGAGTCTGTTGGCGTGGAGGACCCGTAGGGGGTTCCGGGAAGTTTCCATGTCGATTAAGTAGGTGACGGGCCCCTTGCGTTCGATCACCTTGAAGGGTCCGGACCATTTGTCCTGTAGGGCACAGGGTTCAACCGGGGACATCACCCAGACCTGCTGTCCCGGCTCGAACTCGAGGGAGGAGGCGTGCTGATCATACCATTTCTTCATGTCTTCCTGACTGGCTTCAAGGTTGACTTTGGCGATCTCCCTGAATCGCCGGGTCTGGTTGCGAAGGGCCAAGAGGTATTTGTATACATCCGGGGGAGTTTTCTGGGGGGGCCTCTCCCAACCTTCTTTGACTAGGCTGAGGGGACCCCGGACGGGGTGCCCGTACAGGAGTTCAAATGGGCTGAAGCCTAGGGATTTTTGAGGGACCTCTCGGTAGGCGAACAGGAGGCACGGGAGTAGCACGTCCCACTGGCGACGGAGGGGCTCTTCTAGGTCCATGATCATTCCTTTGAGAGTGCGGTTAAACCGCTCGACCAATCCATTTCCTTGTGGGTGATAGGGGGTCGTGAATTTGTAGGTGACCCCACACTGTTGCCAGAGAGACTTCATGTATTTCGAGATGAAGTTCGTGCCCCTGTCGCTGACGACCTCCCGGGGGACGCCCACCCGGGAGAAGATCCCCATCAGGGCTCGGCCTACCACAGGCGCCGTCACGGTTCGAAGAGGGATAGCCTCGGGATATCGGGTGGCGTGGTCCACCAGGACCAGGATGAACCGGTGTCCTTGGGCGGTTCGGGCGTCCAGGGCCCCCACAATGTCTATTCCCACCCGTTCGAACGGGGTGGTGATGACGGGAAAGGGCTGCAAGGGTGCTTTGGTTTTCCAGCCACTTTTTCCGCTGGCCTGGCAGGTGGGGCAGGCCTTGCAGTGGTTGGTGACATCTTTTCGCATTCGGGGCCAGTAAAAGTGGGTCACCAGGCGGTCGTACGTTTTGTCCTGTCCCAGGTGTCCGGCAAGGGGTATATCGTGGGCTAAGTTCAAGAGGAAATCTCTGAAGCGGAGGGGCACCACCAGCACCCGACTGGCCCCCAGTTCTGCAATCCTTTGCTCACTGTAGAGCAGGTCATTGTCCCAGTAGATCCAGTGGGCCCCCGCGGTGTCCCCTGCGCTCTGGGCAAGGGCTTGCTGCCGGAGTCCCTCGAGGGAGGGACAGATTCTTTGTTCTTGTTGGAATTGTTCCTGGGTGGGACCCCCCTCTTGACGCCACTGGGCCAGGTCGGGGAGGTCCGGGAGCCGACCGGGTCCTTCTTCGGTTTGGGCCGGGGGACTTGCTTCTGGGGTGGCCTCCTCCGGGACAATCGCGGGAGGAGGCTCCGGCCACTCGGGTTCTTCTGGAATGGGGACGGCACGGGCGGTCATGGACCGGGTCGTGGCACAGACCCATTCGGGGAGGCCCAGCATCCCCAGGTGCTCTCTCCGTTCGACTGCTGCCCAGGGAGAACTTTCGAGATCGTTCCCCAGGAGGCAATCCACGGGGGCATCATCGCGGACAGTCACTTTCAGCATCCCTGATACTCCTCCCCATTCGAAGGGGACGTAGGCCATTTGACATAGACTTTCTAAGTTGTCGGCCGACCGGACAGGGCAAAGAATGTTCGGCAAGATCTGGTCCGGGGCCACCAGATGACAGCGGACCGCGGTCACACTGGCCCCGGTGTCGCGGAGGGCTTCAGCCCGGCGGCCATTAATGTTGACCCACTGGCTGTACTTCTGCGTGTTGGCGGGAAGGGGGGCCCGAGGGATCAGGTCTCATTCCCCTAAGCAAACCAGGGACATGGACTCAGGCTGGTCGGTTTCGTACTCTTCTTGGTCTTCTGGGGTTTGCTCTTCCCCCAGGGCTGCAGCAGCGACCTGGCGGGGTAAAGGGTTCGGGTTCTTTGGGCAATTGGGATCATTTGCGTAGTGGCCGGGTCGCTGGCATCGGTGGCAAGTGATGTTGGCTCGGAAGCCGGGTCGCATCGGGGGGTTCCCCCTGCCGGCCGGGGGCGGGGGGTTGCTGGCGGGAGTCACCGGGCCGGTGTCCCTACCCCGACCCTGGCCTCCTCCTCCACGGGGGCGATGGGGCCCTTGGGCAGTTCTGTGCGCTTCGCTGGGTCCGTTTCGGCCAACTCGGGTGCTTTCCCATCGGTCAGCTTCGGTGGCGAGTTGCCGAGGTTCCGTTAGTTTACTGTCCAGGAGGTGCTGCCTGAGTTCGATGAAGCAGTTGTTCGAAAGGTGCTCCCACACAACAAGGTCAAAGAGCTGCTCGTAGGTGGTCACGTTGCTGCCCTTGATCCACCCCTCGAAGGCTCGGCTAAAGAAGTTCACGTACTCCACCCAAGTTGTACCCGGGATCCGTTTGCAGTCGCGGAACCGCTGGCGGTACATCTCGGGTGTGAGTCCGTATCGAGTGAGGAGGGCGGCTTTCATGTGGTCGTAGGATGTCATCAGATGGTCCGGGAGTTGCAGCAGGGCGTCTCGCCCTTCGTTGACAAACCTCCCCCATAACCCGGCTCCCCAGTCGCTCCGGGGAATCCGGTGGGAGGTCATGGCTACCTCGTACGCTTTGAACCATTGCTGGATGTCATCGTTCTTGTAGTACTCTCTGACGACATCTTTGGGTATGTGGACCTTGGGTTCTGTAGGGGCAGGAGTGTTCGTGCGCTCGGGGACCCCGAGTTCCTTGTTCTGCTTCCGAATCTCTAGTTCTTTGAGGTTGCGCTCATGTTCGTAGGTTAGCTTCTTCTCTTCTAGCTCTCTCTGCCTTTGTTTCTCTTCTCGCTCCTCTCGGAGCCGTAAGTGTTCCAACGTTATTTTTTGTTCCGCCAATTTGAGCTCTCCATCTAAGCGAAGTCGTGCCAGTTCTAATTCATGGAGCCTGCTTTTTTCCCGTTCCCGGACCTCTTCTGGGGAGAGACCCGATCTTCTTTCTTCCGTCGGCGTGGGGCTCGTTTCGGGTGTCTCGTGGCTTCGTGTTTGGGGTACGGTCGCACCTGTCTCCGCCCAAGATTCCAGGGCTCGTTTGAAGTCCTCTTTCGTGCTCAGTCCTGTGGTTGAAATGCCTAATTCTATGCAAAATTGTTTCAGTTCTCTGTGGTTGTATTCTTCCAGCTTTTCCATCTGGAATTTTTCTGTTGCTCCGCTCTCTTTTGTTGTCATGGTGGTTGTGTGTCGTGGGGCGAGTGACCCTCTGTACGATTATGCGTAGGTTCGGATCGCGCCGCTGGCCACCAATGTTAGACGGGGACCCAGAGGGTCGGCCGAATACTGGGGGAGAGGCCTCCGATGAGGGCCGTCTCCGGCGATCGTACAGACAAGTCACTTCCCTCCCCACAGATAGACACCACACAAGGATGAGATCAACACTCTTTATATATAGTTCTTGCGGCAAGGTTATCAGCGGTACAGGAGATTCAGGACTCGAGGGTCCTCTCAATTCTAGTCTCTGTAGGGAAAGGGGGTAGCGGGACAGTCTTGGTACCGGATCGGTACAGGAGGTGGCAGGAGGGAAGCTCACATTCCTCGAGCTTAGGAGTCTGCGGGGTCGGGCCGTGGCAGCGCCAGCAGGCCGAGGCGATGGTTCAAGTGGCGGAGGGCCGCGGCAGCGCCAGCAGGCCAAGATGATGGTTCACGTTGCAGAGGGCCGCGGCAGCGCCAGCAGGCCAAGATGTTGGTTCACGTTGCAGAGGGCCGCGGCAGCGCCAGCAGGCCAAGATGTTGGTTCACGTTGCCGAGGGCCGCGGCAGCGCCAGCCGGCCGAGATGTTGGTTCACGTTGCAGAGGGCCGCGGCAGCGCCAGCAGGCCGAGATGTTGGTTCACGTTGCAGAGGGCCGCGGCAGCGCCAGCAGGCCAAGACGAAGGGTTCACAGAGCAGGGCTGCGGCAGCGCCAGCAGTCCGCCAAGGATGAGTTCTTCTCGGTGTCTCTCGACTCCAGGATACAACTGCCCTCCTGGTCTGGGGCCGCCCCAGTTATAGGTCTTGTTCCCTTTGATGTCCGGACCCTCGCGCCTTGAGGTCGGGAGGTCCGGGATGAGGGAGTCCCGCGCCCAGGGAGGCCGGGGGTGATCGATACCCGGCGGAGGAGAGCCGTTGACGCCTTCTTCTGTCATTGACCTGCCAAGTGGTCTCTTTACCTCCTGGGTGGAGGTTGGTGCCTCGATGTCGGGGCCAGGCCCAGGGTTGGGGTCGAGTCGAGGCCACGGGGCCTCGTGTTGTAGTGTCCAAAGATGGCTGCCGGACAGGGCCATGGGGCTGACGGGGACCCGGCCAGCCGGTACGGGAGGGTTCAGGAGCTGGAGTCCCGGTGTGGACGGGTTGTGGATTACCTCGGGGGGTTGCCGGGGTGGCTCTTGCTGGGGATTCAGGGAGAGCCGGGGTCCGGGCCCTGTTGTGCGTAGGGGGGGACGGCCCGGCTACGAGGCCTGTCCAACATTTATCATAAAGCATTTATACTGAAACAAAGTTCCCTATGGTTTACTGCTTCTCCTATAGTTAAACCTCCTATTTGGTTTCTTATAGAAAAATCACTTGTTGATCCTTTTCCATTACCCTCCTTGCTTACAATGTCTCATAAATCTACTGTTGTACACCATTCCTCCATAATCGAATCTTCAAGGTTAATTTTTAATGGTTTAGATTTAAACTTTGCTTTGCCCTTAAGTACTACAACTGATTTATAAATATGGCATAGTGCTGTTATTAAACTGAATAGAAATATGGATTTCTGGAATTCACGGAGGAAAGCGGGCATATTTTATCTTAAAGATATATATTGTGATAATGCTTTTATTCCTTTTGGCAGTTTACAATCAAAATTTAACCTACCTATTCTGATTTGGTTAAATACCAATCTTTATGCAATTCAATTTTAGACTCATTCCCAAATGGTATTCCTTCTACTGTTACAACTGATTTGATAATTTACCTTCATGCTGTTTCCACATCTTCAAACGCTGTATCTATTTTGTATAAACGATTTGTTGCCTCATTAGGTACCAATATTAATATAATTTCAACATTTTGGAACACTGAACTTTCCGTTTCTTTATCCAGTGATTCTTGTTAAGTTATTTGGCTTAACAGCATTTCTGGCTGGTTACCGGTGTCTCTTTACCAGACTAATGCATATATTTTGTTTAATTCCTTATGGACACCAATACGACTGCACCGTGCTAAATTACTTCCATCTGATATTTGTTGGCACTGTTATTTACATCCTGGGTCCTTACGTCATATGTTATTTGAATGCCCTATAATTTCAAAATTTTGGTCTGAAGTTTGGGATGTTTTGTTGAAAATATTACCTATTCATGATGTTCTTTCTTATGAATTGTTAGTTTGTAAATCAGTTGTGCTAGTACATCCTCTTAAAGATTCTGAAGCAAAATTGTTTAATTTTTTAATTTCAGCTGCTCTCAAATCAATCACTTTTTGTTGGAAAGATGCTTCTTCTCTCTCTGTTCATGCTTGGTGGTCAGGGATCTTTTTTACAAGAAGAGGTGCCCAATTATCACTACATGGAGTTAATCATAATCTGCTTTCTTATCAATCTTTCTGGTCACCTATTGATTCATATTTGTTATTAGGGCAATAGTTTTCATTATTATTCTGTTTTATACTCACAATTAATGTATAATCAATATTTATATGTTAATCGTAACTCTATGTTACATATAAGATAATATAATATGTACTCTCACCCTCTTTCCCTTTCCCTTCTCCTTACCATGATTTTCTTTTTTCCTTGATTGATTATTATGTTACTGTACTCTACTGACCTCTTTTAATGTATTGATTATCTGTACTGGTCAATTGTTTAGGTTTTATTGCTATTTCATATATTTTTGTAATGTTTTTCTGTGTTGCTTTTTGAAAATTCAATAAAATTATTCTGAACTAAAAAAAGAAAAGTGCCTACACTGAATTGGATTTTGTCAAATAGTTGAGGACAATGCTTTAAATTGACTGGTACTGAGTACCTGGCTGTCTTTAATTTGAAAGGCACAGTACCCTTACTTTCTAATGCAACACCTTTAACGGGAGAATGCCGAACCTTTTTAGGAGCATAAAAAAAGTATTCTGAATTGTGAGTACCATCACGTCTGTATTTCTATTTAAAGCACTGAGAATGGGGCAGCCTGCACGGTTACATCAGGAGTACGGCGGGTGCGAGTAAACAAAACTGTATTTACATGGACTCACGTAAACTACATGTTTAGAAGCAGACCTGTGCATCTTTTGTAAAGAGAACACTAACTATTAATAAATGACCAGGTACGGGACGTGTCAAGCTCGGCGGTTTGCATTATACTGATCCCCCATTAGACTCGTCCCCCGGGCCGCAGCAGTACCCGGCCTTCCCTGTTCTGTGCAGCGGCTGTCGCTCTGCTGTTGCTGCTGAGTGCAGTGATGTGATGTGATGTGATGTGATGTGATGTGAGGAGGAGGAGGAGGAGGAGGAGGAGGATACGCCCCGTCATTTTCTGCTTGGGGCGTGTTTTTCTTTCTTTCTCTCCTCTTCCCATTGGCTGGAATGTAAAATTCCAGCCAATGGGAAGAGGAGAGAAAGAAACTAAAAAACACACCCCGAATCCAAAAAAGACTGGGCTTAAATGGACAGACGCCCCTCTCCTCCAATGGCTGGCCTCAGTTTAGGAAGCCAGCCAATGGAGAAGAGGGGCGGGTTCAAGCCCCACACTGAGAAACATAAGATCTCGCTGGCGAGACTGCGCAAGCGCAGCCTACGCAGGCCGAGACCTAATAGATGACCGTTAGTTTTGTCTAGACTAGTGCTTCCCAAACTTTTTGGAACCACAACCCAAGTTTTTAGAACATTTATTATCCACTTAGTTTTAATAGACGTGAGGGGGGGCTACTGAATGAAATCTGGTTCCTGCAATTGCGACCCCTGCTGGCTGGTGCATTGGGGAACTCTGTGCATTGTCAACGAGTCGCTTGTGGTACGCAATATCATGCACAGTCAGGTAGAACATAATCAGATTTTTTAGCCCAAGGGACTTTCTTCGACTTATGCAACAGACACTAATGTATAGGTGTAGCCAGGGCTATTGGAATTATGCGATTCAGCAGCCTTTTCCCCAGAATGATGGATCTGCGCATAAACCATCATCCGAGAATAATCTGCATTTTTAACAAACAAAATTGTTTCTACCCCAAACAGATCAAAATTTTGCTAAAATTGTGGGGACCCATGCTGCTGTGCAATGGTAGGCCGTATACAAAGGTTGACTGGTCATCTTTCAGTTGCTTAATACTGTATTTGGATGTTAAACTGGTACTAACCCATACAACGTTAACATATGAAAAAATGACAACATTGTGGAATAATACCGTCACAAAATGTGCCATATTAGGTCACATAATTGCCTCAGCCTGAGGTTGGGCTGCAGACTGCAGGGTCTTTGTCTTGTCAGCTGCACCCGACTCTCTTCAGGGCTAGAGGAGGAGTCGGCAACATAGACTATTTAATATAATTTCAAAAACAAAAAGATGGGTTGAGGGTCCAAGGGAATATTTAACGACCTCTGCACAGTTACATCCCCCATATCAAGAATTATATTACAAAACAAATAACTGTGGGTCTCAAAAAGAGAAAGGTGTCTATGTGTACACGTCAGTTATATGTGCTGGAATTGTCGGTTGTTCCAGTACGGTCCACTCAAAATCTGTTGGTTTGTGACCCACTTGTAAAAAGTGATTTGTTAGTCGGGTTGCCTGTTTCTTGCACCTTATCGTGCTTTTGTGTTCAGAAATTCTAGTTCTTATTTTGTGGGTTGTCATCCCGACATACCTAAGGAGGCAGGGGCAGGTGATAAGATGGATCAAGTGACTGCTATTACAATTTGTAAAGCGCCTTTGTTCCCAAGGGCGACCAGTCCCTATGTCAATTGTTGTGTGTGTGTTTGGATGACTTCGACATCTGGATATCTTCTATTCAATCGGGAGGATCATCAGGAGTGAACAGGTGATACTATCATCATTTTTGCGTTCACTGTATGTTTATTATTTTGAGCAGTAGCAAATATTTAATGGGTACCGAAGAAGCGGTAGATACCACTTTGGATCTTTAATTTCCGCAGAAACATGTCGACCAGTAAATCCAGTCAGTAGTTATTTGTTTAAGCTAACTGACCTATTTGCACTCATATGTTTTTATATCCCTGGAAGTGGATGGCTCCAGAATAAAGTTATTATTGCGTACACTCTCCAATTTTAACACGAGCACTTTTCTTTTTCACAATTCTTTAAGCATTGCTTCCAGTTACAACTACATAACAGCCACTGATCACTCTGGGCACCAACATCATTGTAGTCAACCATTTCATTATAATACCTTTTGAGGTGGTTACAACATGGACTTCCCACTCTGAAGTGGTCCAGATGATGAATTGGGCGGCACAGGAAAAGTAACTGATGGATATCTTTCACACAGTGTAAATATCCGGTTGTTTGCCTTTAGTTTAAGGCACACACAGAGTCATCAATATACACATAGACACCTTTCTCTTTTTGAGACCCACAGTTATTTGTTTTGTATTTAATATAATTACCTACAGGCCAGTCTTGCTGAAAGGCCAGTAGGGCTGAGTCAGTCATATTTAAAGCTTGTGCTAGATTTGTGACTCATTTCTACCCAGTCCAATGGTCAGAATACCTTGCTTACAAAGTAAATGAGTGCAGCTCATGAGTGCAGCTCAACCGTGCCTCATGATGAGCTGAGCTCGTCATGAGCATGGAAGAGGTTAAATCATGTTACAGCAGATTAACCACTGGTATATTTCCACGTCTTAACATTAAATCAGGGAGAACACACAAATCACTGGGAACACGACAGTGGCGTAATAAAACTTGAGGGAGCCCCCCTGCAAAGTACATGGAGGTGTGTCCCCCTCCCCTACCCACCCCATCTAACTTTTGCTGAGGGGGCCCTCTGGAGCTCGGGGCACCCGCACCGTGGGGGCTGTGGGGGCTTTTGTTACCCCAATGGAGCACGAGTGGCCTATCCGTTGGTGTCATGTTGCGTTTGCTTTGTAAACAAAGTATTTCACCACTAGGACGGTGGAGGAGTGAGTTACAAATCAAGCACAACCTTTAACCTCTTCGACGTGGCACCAGTTCCGCCGCGGTGTGGCGGAATTTGACGTGTGCGCAGTTCACACACAAGCACTATGACATCAGACGGCTGGGGGCCGTCTGATAAATGGAAGAAGTTAAATGAGACATATACTGAGCCTTTCGGGACATACCAAAAATGGGCACGCAACTCACCAGTGGGTCCCCACCAGCACTTTGGGAAACGCTGGTCAAGTGTTATGTCTAGAGTGCACGCGACGCTAAGAGGAAGTTCTACGCCTTTGTCTCTCACAAATTTTACTAATACATCACACATAGGCAGCAGCTGTGTGATGATTTTGTGTAGTGGATTCTGATGCACACACATGTGGTTGTTACCCTAGAGCCATGATTTAAAGTGGAGGTTACCTTATTTACCTTTTTACCTAGCTCTATGAAACCATATGAAGTGTTCCTTCATATTTAATTACTGGAGAGGTGGGATCACCCTGGATATATACAGTGTTTATGTTTACTGCTTTCCACTAAAGAGAGTCCTTTATTCTTATGAGATTTGTCCTTTGATGTCTAATGAGTGCATGTGATATGTTAGTAATTATATGTCTCTGGTCCTTTCTGTATGATATTTTTTTTGTGTTTCATGTTTCAGTTGCCTGAATTCTACTTGAAGAAGGGCTTTGCTCGAAATGCGTTGGGGGTGTGAAATTACCAGAGATTTCCAAAAAGACAACATTGAAAATTGATTTGAACTGATACAAACTTAATAAATAATAAAAATACTGTTTATATTTCCAAAAGAAGGATTTATTTTCTCCGGTGAAGGCTAAAAAAGATTATTCCTCAGTGGTGTCCTGCAGGACGTTCTCGATTTTCCAGACCGCTCTCCAATGAACTTTTTCTGACTACAATATGGGTAATCCTTGATTCAGCGCACATCGTAGTAGGTCTGATGCAGCAAACATCCATGGTGGGTCTGATGCAGTGAACACCCACGAGGGGTCTGATGCAGCACACAACCACGATGGGTCTGATGCTGCTAACACCCTCAATGGGTCTGATGCTGCAAACACCCACGATGGGTCTGATGCTGCAAACACCCACGATGGGTCTGATGCTGCAAACACCCACGATGGGTCTGATGCAGCACACACCCACGATGGGTCTGATGCTGCAAACACCCACGATGGGTCTGATGCTGCAAACACCCACGATGGGTCTGATGCTGCAAACACCCACGATGGGTCTGATGCTGCAAACACCCACGGTGGGTCTGATGCTGCAAACACCTACGATGGGTCTGATACAGCACACACCCACGATGAGTCTGATGCAGCACACATCCACGAGGGGTCTGATGCAGCACACACCCACGATGAGTCTGATGCAGCACACATTCATTATGGGTCCGATGCAGCACACATCCACGAGGGGTCGGATGCATCACACACCTACGATGGGTCTGAGGCAGCACACACCCACGATGGGTCTGATGCTGAAAACACCCACGATGGGTCTGCTGCAGCGAACACCCATGGTGGGTCTGATGCTGCAAACACCCACGATGGGTCTGATGCAGCCAACATCCAGGGTGGGTCTGATGCAGCGAACATCCACAGTGGGTCTGATGCAGCGAACATCCAGGGTGGGTCTGATGCAGCGAACACCCACGGTGGGTCTGATGCAGCGAACACCCACGGTGGGTCTGATGCAGCGAACACCCACGATGGGTCTGATGCTGCAAACACCCACGATGGGTCTGATGCTGCAAACACCCACGATGGGTCTGATGCTGCAAACACCCACGATGGGTCTGATGCAGCGAACACCCACGGTGGGTCTGATGCAGCGAACACCCACGATGGGTCTGATGCTGCAAACACCCACGATGGGTCTGATGCTGCAAACATCCACGATGGGTCTGATGCAGCCAACATCCACGGTGAGTCTGATGCAGCGAACATCCACAGTGGGTCTGATGCAGCGAACATCCAGGGTGGGTCTGATGCTGCAAACACCCACGATGGGTCTGATGCAGCGAACACCCACGGTGGGTCTGATGCAGCACACATCCACAATGAGTCTGATGCAGCGTACATCCACGGTGGGT
Source organism: Lissotriton helveticus (assembly GCF_964261635.1). NCBI lineage: Eukaryota > Metazoa > Chordata > Amphibia > Caudata > Salamandridae > Lissotriton > Lissotriton helveticus. The sequence goes on from NC_136059.1 coordinate 99,045,442, forward strand.
CTGATGCAGCACACACCTACGATGGGTCTGATGCAGCACACACCCACAGTGGGTCTGATACAGCACACACCCACAGTGGGTCTGATACAGCACACACCCACGATGGGTCTGATGCAGCGAACATCCAGGGTGGGTCTGATGCAGCACACACCCACAGTGGGTCTGATACAGCACACATCCACAGTGGGTCTGATACAGCACACACCCACGATGGGTCTGATGCAGTGAACATTCACGGTGAGTCTGATGCTGCAAACACCCACGGCGGGTCTGATGCTGCAAACACCCACGATGGGTCTGATGCTGCAAACACCCACGATGGGTCTGATGCTGCAAACACCCACAAGGGGTCTGATGCAGCACACACCTACGATGGGTCTGATACAGCACACACCCATAATGGGTCTGATACAGCACACACCCACGATGAGTCTGATGCAGCGAACATCCACGGTGGGTCTGATGCTGCAAACACCTACGATGGGTCTGAGGCAGCACACACCCACAGTGGGTCTGATACAGCACACACCCACAGTGGGTCTGATACAGCACACACCCACAGTGGGTCTGATACAGCACACACCCACGATGGGTCTGATGCAGCGAACATCCAGGGTGGGTCTGATGCAGCGAACATCCACGGTGGGTCTGATGCAGCACACACCCACAGTGGGTCTGATACAGCACACATCCACAGTGGGTCTGATACAGCACACACCCACGATGGGTCTGATGCAGCGAACATCCACGGTGGGTCTGATGCAGCACACACCCACAGTGGGTCTGATACAGCACACACCCACAGTGGGTCTGATACAGCACACACCCACAGTGGGTCTGATACAGCACACACCCACGATGGGTCTGATGCAGCGAACATCCAGGGTGGGTCTGATGCAGCGAACATCCACGGTGGGTCTGATGCAGCACACACCCACAGTGGGTCTGATACAGCACACATCCACAGTGGGTCTGATACAGCACACACCCACGATGGGTCTGATGCAGTGAACATTCACGGTGAGTCTGATGCTGCAAACACCCACGGCGGGTCTGATGCTGCAAACATCCACGGTGGGTCTGATGCTGCAAACACCCACGATGGGTCTGATGCTGCAAACACCCACGATGGGTCTGATGCTGCAAACACCCACGGTGGGTCTGATGCTGCAAACACCCACGATGGGTCTGATGCTGCAAACACCCACAAGGGGTCTGATGCAGCACACACCTACGATGGGTCTGATACAGCACACACCCATAATGGGTCTGATACAGCACACACCCACGATGGGTCTGATGCAGCACACACCCACGATGGGTCTGATGCAGCGAACATCCACGGTGAGTCTGATGCAGCACACACCTACGATGGGTCTGATACAGCACACATCCACAGTGGGTCTGATACAGCACACATCCACAGTGGGTCTGATACAGCACACACCCACGATGGGTCTGATGCAGTGAACATTCACGGTGAGTCTGATGCTGCAAACATCCACGGTGGGTCTGATGCAGCAAACATCCACAGTGGGTCTGATACAGCACACATCCACAATGAGTCTGAGGCAGCACACACCCACAGTGGGTCTGATACAGCACACATCCACAATGAGTCTGATGCAGCGAACATCCACGGTGGGTCTGATGCAGCACACACCTACGATGGGTCTGATGCAGCACACACCCACAGTGGGTCTGATACAGCACACACCCACAGTGGGTCTGATACAGCACACACCCACAGTGGGTCTGATACAGCACACACCCACGATGAGTCTGATGCAGCGAACATCCACGGTGAGTCTGATGCAGCACACACCTACGATGGGTCTGATACAGCACACATCCACAGTGGGTCTGATACAGCACACATCCACAGTGGGTCTGATACAGCACACACCCACGATGGGTCTGATGCAGTGAACATCCACGGTGGGTCTGATGCAGCACACACCCACGATGGGTCTGATACAGCACACATCCACAGTGGGTCTGATACAGCACACATCCACAGTGGGTCTGATACAGCACACACCCACGATGGGTCTGATGCAGTGAACATTCACGGTGAGTCTGATGCTGCAAACATCCACGGTGGGTCTGATGCAGCACCCCCCTCAATGGGTCTGATGCTGCAAACACCCTCAATGGGTCTGATGCAGCACACACCCATGATGGGTCTGATGCTGCAAACACCCACGGCGGGTCTGATGCTGCAAACATCCACGGAGGGTCTGATGCAGCACACATCCACGGTGCGTCTGATGCAGCACACATCCATGGTGGGTTTGATGCAGCACACATCCATGGTGGGTCTGATGATGCAAACATCCATGATGGGTCTGATGCAGCAAACCTCCACGGTGGGTCTGATGTTGCAAATACCCACGATGGGTCTTGTTAGACCTGGCATCTTTGCCGTGGCTTCCCCTGTCTTTTTGGCCTCTACCTCTTGTATTTTTTATGCTCTGCTGGATTTCGTTTTTGCTGGTTTAGATGCTTTGGACACTCTGCCACTGCTGATCAGTGCCAGAGTGTAAGTGCTCCCTGTGTAAATTGTTATGATGATTGGATATACATGATTGGCATATTTCTATCACCAAGAAGTCCCTAGTAAAGTGCACTAGGTGTGCCAGGGCTTGTGATGACAAATGCTAATAGTGGGCCTGCAGCACTGATTGTGCCACCCACATGAGTAGCCCCAAAATGGTGTCTCAGGCCTGCCACCGCAGTGCCTGTGTGCAGTCTGTGAACTGCCATGTCCTTCTGGTCAGTGTCCCCACTGACCAGGCCTAACCCTTCCCATTTTGTGCACATTGGTCACCCCCTGGCGTTCTGAAATAGTATAGGAGTTTCGGGAGCGCCACCATTTTGAGTAACGCTATACGACCTGCCACTGACAGTGGGAGAGTGGCCCAAAAGGACATGCTGCCCTTCAATGCTCTGATGCCTCGGGCAATATTGCCCTCCAATACATCTGCAGGGGTGTGATAGATGTAAACCCCCAAGTATTTCAGGCAGATGGGTTCCCATCTGATCGCTCTGGTCCTGGAGGGCTGGACCTCGTCAGCGCGTACTGGAAATAAACATGTCTTGGACCAGTTTACTCTGAGGCCGGAAATTTCACCAAAGTTGGTTAAAAGATTGTCGCCTCCCACTAGGGCCCTATCTGCGTCTTCAAGAAAGAGCAGAAGGTTGTCAGCATATAGCGATACGTACTGTCGCCCAATTCCGCTCTGCAATCCCTCATAATGGCCTCCTGTGCGGAGAGACATCGCAAGAGGTTCCACTGCCAACGCAAATAACAGCGGAGACAGTGAACACCCCTGTCTCGTGCCTCTTTCCACTGAGTATTGAGACGATATCAGTGAACCTGTCTTCACTCTGGCCACTGCCGAGGCATATAGTACGGCGGTCCATTTCAGATAGTCCTCCCCATCCCAAAGTGCCTAAGCACTTCGTAAAGGTATTCCCATTCTAGGCTGTCAAACGCCTTCTCTAAGTCTACTGACAATATCATAGGGTGGCGGGTCTCGGAGTGATCCTCCTCTAGGAGTCGCATCAGACGGCGTACATTCATAGTAGTATTACGCTTAGGTATAAAACCCGCTTGATCTTCATGGACCAGTGCGGGCATGTGGTCTAGAAGGCGGGACGCTAAGATGCTGCTCCATATTTTATAGTCAGTAGTGAACATCGACAAAGGTCTGTATGATGTTGTGTCACCACTTACTCTCCCAGGTTTAAGGAGGGGAATTATCAATGCCTCTCGCATGGAGTGCGGTAAGTGTCCTAGCTGTCTCGCTTCTCTATAGACCTCCAGTAGCCGCGGAGCTAGCAGATCTGTATATTTCGCGTAGAACTCGATGGGCAACCCATCTAGGCCCGGGGTTTTATTGCATGCCATGTGTTTTATTGCCCGTCGAATCTCACCCAACTCAATCTCCTTGCCCAAGTCTTCTGCATGTTCCGGGTCTAACACTGGGAAGTCGAGCCCTTCAAGAAAAACATCTATAGCTGGATTTATCGAAAGTTCCAGGAGAACTTAACTCATGTATAGCTCAGAGCTGTTATCTTCTAAGGGAGTGTTTCCCAAACTGTGGAACATGTTCCCAGAGGGTCTGCAGGCAGCAGTTTTAAAAGCACTGCAAATGTTCCAAGTATAATTAGAAGTTTTTGAGCAACAATAAAAGTGTCAAGACCAAGATAACACCAGTGATTAATGTACCTGCTGCAGAGAGATGAGTTTTGTCCAGTGGCAGCTTGACTTATTTAATGTAGCACAGAGGTTTAATATGCCTCTTGCAAAGAAAGTGTGCCTATATTTAGTTTTTTAACTGTGTTTGATCTGCATAGGTCAATGGGTTACTGCTTTTGTCACAGAGATTCTTTAGTTACTGTGCAGTTTATAAGTGACAATTGTGATCAGATAGTAACTTAAGTTTCTTCCCAGTCTTGCATCATCCTGATGCTGTTAAAAAGTTTTTTTTGAATGGAAATAAAGTTTCATTTTTAAAGTCAATGCTAAACACTGTGTTATGCCTACCAGTATGAATGATGTGAATCCTACAACTAGTAGTCACCTTTGCCTTATGTTATTACATGTATGATTCATTGTTTCTATGGGGCAGATTTACAAGAAAAGTGACTCAGTGAGTGCTGCAAGCCATTTGGCTGTGCTGCACTTAGTCACTTTCAAAGCACAGGGATGCAACATATTTACCATAGTATGTTGCATCTCAGTGCTCTCCCTGCGCAGGTGCACAAACTGCTGCCATGCGCCGGCACAGGCACCCTGGTACCATGGTGCAAGGATGCCTGCGTTGGGGGAGATTGTTTATGTTCAGGTAGGAATCCCTTTCTGCACAAAAACAATTACTAGAGGGGATTTCATCTTCCTAAACAACGAGGAGAAATGAATACATTTCTTCTTGTTGCACCTCCCTACATCTCCCTTGGGGAGGTGTAGCATTCGGACGCATTTCCAGATTCATGATTTCTCGTAAGTCTGGACATGTGTCTGGTTTCATGGGTGTTGCTTGGGAACACTCACAGCAAAACCCATGAAACGCACCTTTCACGAAAAGTCCTGTGTGCAAAGGGGCCATATTTATAAGAACAGGAAAAGTCATGCAGGGTGGCTTTTCCCGTTCTTATAAATATGGGGCACTAAAATGCGCCGCCGGAGCGTCACTTTTTGTGACGCACCGGTTGCGCAAGGGTCTTGTAAATCTGCCCTATATGTGTGTGTGTGTGTTGTAAAGTGCTCTGACATCCTACAATGGTATGAGAGATGCTATAAAACAAATGAAATACATGTGGCAGAGGGACTATGGAGAGACGAGAGGCACTGATGGAGTGGGATAAAAAGGGAATCACTGAAAAACCCGAACAAAGATTATCGTATCCTGGTGCATAGTAAAGTCATTGTTAGAAAGTGGTTCTGACACTAGGGCCGCCCGGATTTTTCGCTTTTTGAGCACCTAATTATGGAGCTTTTACTGTGGGGGAGCCTCATAATCCGGGACTCATCTCAGTGAACTCATAATGAAGGAGACTGCTTGGAGATTTTACTGGTGTCCGCCTGGCTTGACTAGGCCGCTGCGCTGCAGCTGGAGTATGGGACACCGTGCTGGTTACATGCAGACACGGGTGTACATGCGTGTACACACGTGTAGGAGCTGCGCAGGGGAGATTCCTAGTGTGCGCAGTCCAGGAGCAGCTACAGAGTGAATGGTGTGGCAGGACTTGTGCAGAATTGGGTGGTGACATTGAATAGGCTTTATACCCTTGGAAGGAACATGCCAGGGAAAGTCAGTGCATTTTACTGTGTTTTCACTTCACTATTCCCCTATGGGGATGTGGGGCCCATGGCTAAAATGACTTCCACAAAGCCTACAGATTCCAGACACGCACTAAAGTCCATTGTAGAGTAGGTGAAAATAAGTATTCTGCAGAGTCCAAAGTCATATTTGTACTGCTTTTGGGTCATACAGAACGGTCATATTTATCTGAGCCAGCCATGACCAGACCCAGGCTGAGGGTTGACCTCAGCTGGATGGATTGATAACCTTTCTTACACAAGCTAGGGCCTCCTCTCCACAAAGAAGAAGATGGGTGGGGCTACAGGCTCATCCATTAGCAGCTGTCACTGGGTGCCAGGCACCAGGCTGCACCAAGAAGGAAAGAGTTGGGTTTCAGAGGCCAAGTAGCCAGAGACACTGGACGTCTCCATTTTTAACAAACCAAGAGGCTGGACAAGAAGGAGGGAGCATGGGCTGGGAAGTGATGTGTTGCTGTTTGATAGGACCCACAGAGACTTTCTGCCAGCCCCCTACTCAATTTTTAAAAAGTACTTGCACAGGAAGAGAAGCTCTCTCTGGGGTGTGGTCTGCTGAGGTGGAAGGTGCTGGAGCCTGGCAATGGGCAGTTGGAAGGAGAGACCCCCTGACTGTCACCCAGGCCCCTAACAGCACCAGAAGAAGCGCCCAGGACCGGTGCGCAGAAGCAGGGGCCTCTGCGCAGGGAGAAGAGAGGTGCAGGAGGAGAGCCAGGCGAAAGGCTGGTGCAGGGAGCCAGTGCAGACCGCTCCATGCAGAGTGCACCGTCTTGGAGACCCGGAGAGTGCTCCCAGTGGCTGGGGTGCCGCCAGGAGCAAGAAGATGCGAAAATGGGGCAGATCGGACCTCCAGGGGCTTAGATATGGCCCCCAGAAGGTGAGAGACCATGGACCTGTGGCCCCCTGACGGCGAAGCGCGTGAGGCTCTGCCGCTGGTCCAGGAAAGGCCCCCGGGGTGGGTCAGGTCCCGTGGACTGCCCTCCAACGTGCAGAGCCTGCGGGGGTCCCGGGTGGGACTGGGGCCCCGGACAAGGAAGGAGGAGCCAGGGCGGAGCGGCTGGGTGTGGGCATACCCTTACCCTGGGGTCCGGGTGGGACCGGGCCCCCCACCGAGGCCCCAGAAAGCGGCAGGAGCTTTAAGCGCCCCATGATGCCTTGCAAGGCATGAAGAATGGATTGTTTTGGGCGTTTTGGTGGCCCCCAGAGGAGAGGGGTCACCCTTGAGTGTGAAAAGGCGCTGGGGGGAGCTGCTGGAGCAGCGCGGTCTCGCCCCCAGCACAAAGCCGAGTCCCACCCTAAGTTTCTTGAGGATTTAAAAAGAATAACCCCTCAACTTTCAGCGAAGATTGCATCACCTCCTCAGCTGGAATTTTTCTTCTACAGCTGGGGGTTCATTGAGAAGTGCATCAAAGATTGAAGGGCTGAGTTGGAGATGTCTCGAGAATGGCATCCCCTGGAGGTGAAATGGCGTAATTGCACTGAAATGCATTTATTAATGGTTATTTCTTTTAGTGGATTTAAGTGGCTAGACACTCCTGCTAGGGTGTCTGACGGTATTTACAACTTAATCCTGTGATCATCTGTGATGCCTTTAGGGGCTGTAATTGCAATGCATTTTTAATGATATCCAAATGTGCTGAGTCCTGTCATTCTAAAGTGTGCGTAAACATGCAGTCTTGCTGCTGCGCTTAGGTGAAGACCCCAGACTGTTAGCCCTTAAGATGTAGAGGTGTATACTTTAGGGTCAGTAGGAGTTGCTCGGTCAGGGTCATGTGTCACCAAGGCAGGTGTATCCCGGTTTAATGCTTGTTGAGGTAATGGGAGGGCGACGCCACTGGGATGGTGCCAGTGCGCAGGGCCCTCGCTCCAGGATAGGTTCAACTAATTGCATTGGGGGCAAGATGATGTGCATACATGGGAGTGGTGGTACTAGACCCCGCCCCTCCTGCGGGAGGGGCGGAGATGTTATGCAATGTCACAAAGTAATTCCTACAGCTTATGTAAATTTGTAAATTGGTGTATAGTATTGAGTGGTGTGTGTGTTTAATAAATGTACTCGTACTTTTATAAAGCAAAGTGCAGACTGGACAATCAATTATTGAGTTTTATTTTTGCGCACCTGCAAATGGCAATTACTAGCCCACACCACCTCCCTTGCGTAAGCCTCAGACTGCTCTGCAACGCTACCCTCTGAGAGTCAGGCGCTGCCCTAGGGTGTTTGGTTCCCAGTGAAGGACAAATGTGTCATGTTATTTGTGCAGGCCTCACAGATTCTGCCTCGTTTCCCAACAGTCATCATTTACTATTATTTTAAAGCTAATACAATTCAATATATAACGATAAATGTGTTGTAGAATGCACTATTGTTTCCTAAATTGTCTTGGGGGAGAACCTCCCAAATTCCCCTTTGTAGTGGTTCGACTCACTCACAGCACTTGGTGTGCACCCTGTGGGGACTGGTCTGAAAACATTTGCCAGGGCTGCTTTGAGTTTTCAGACTGGCCCTGGCAGGAGCAGGAGCCTCGTAGTATGAAATAAAACCAACCATTTAAAAGTTAGTCATGGAGATGCAGCACCAACCTTCCCAATAAAGTTTTTTGTTTTTTGCAGATTCTTGCAATATAAAATACTAAAATCCTTAGTAATTCGACTATTTGTTTTTTGTTCACACCAGTGTTTATTTTTTTCGGATTACTGTTTAAAATTTAAATTATACAGATTGCTAGGGGGTCCCCGGCTTCCAGTGCATGACTCAATGGGGGTCCTCAGGAGCCAAAACTTTGGGAACCACTTTTCTAAGGAGTTCTCGCAATTGAAAATGTATAGACACACACACATTACCAAGTGCAAAAATGCAATGCCTAAGCACCAGTGCTTAATTTGAGCCTGTGGTTCCGATGCTCAGCATGGGCACGTAATCATCAATACCTGTGCTTTTCATGAGCATGACACATTCATTGATGGTAGGCACTGGGAGATTAAGTGATCTGAGCCGACGCTGATACTCAAAACTGTATCTCACTTTCGAAGTCAGCACCACATCCTCTCCCCCGCTTTCATGGTTAGTAGTGGGTTGTGTTTTAGGCGGTGCTAACAGGAGAAATGGGCTGGTGCAAGCTGCATCCTGACGAGAACCCCAGCACATATTCTTTTTTTACAAATTAACCACTTCTAAGCGCATTTGCACTTTCAAACTTTTAAAAATATTTGCCCTTTGTGATGCCCTTTTCCCTACACCGTTATCACATTAGATATATGTTTATACCTCTGTTTAATCTTGAACTGCATCGCGGGTGGTAAAGGGCCTGACAAAGGGTTGCGGAAAACCCAAAAATTTGCCAGTTTGTGTGTCTGCCTGCTTCCACCGGTAAACCGGCCACACTTCACCCCAGGAATGCCCACAGCTCGTCCATGTGAGCAGATGTTCTCACATGAACACTTTTGCTACATTGGTGAAATTCTAGGTGTGAGTAATGCACTTAAGACAGATCACAAATTGTTCTTATTTGAGAAGAACTATTTTACTTCTGGGATTCATTTATTCTTCAAGGGCCAGATGTATGACCATAGTAAATTGCGACTCGCAACTTGCGCTCAATTGCAAGTCGCAAACTGCGACTCACAATTTATTATGTACCACAGTGTCAGAGACACTGATTGCGATTCCCAATGGGGTCGCAAAATGTGAGGCTCATTAATATTAATGAGGCACTCTCATTTTGCAACCCCACTGGGAATGGCTGGCCCTCCCAGGGATGGTGCCTGCTGGGCTCAGCAGACCACCATGTCTGTGACTGCTTTTAAGTAAAGCAGTTTATTTTTTTTTAATGCAGCCTGTTTTCCTTAAAGAAAACTGGGATGCATGTAAACAAATAAAAATGAAATGTTTTTGATGCATTTTTTAAGGGCAGGCAGTGGTTTCTGGGACCACTGCCTGCACTTAAGTATTTTCGCATGCATTTGCAAAGGGGAAGGGTCCCCTAGGGACCCCTTCTCATTTGCGATTGCATTACCACCTACTTAAATTGCGGTCGCAAAACATATATGGCTCATGAGTCGCAAATAGGAAGGCACCGCCTCTTCCTAATAGCGAGTCGCAAAACCTATTTTGCGAGTCGCTAATTGAATAGCGACTCACAAAATAGGTTTTGTACAGGTTTTTAGCATGCGCAAACGTGTCTAATATCTATTTGCGCATGCTAAAAACCGTCGTACATCTGGCCCCAAGGGTTTAATATATATTGACACAATATAGGAAACAATATTCTTTCTAATTACAAACCATGGGATCCTAGAAAGAGATCTAAGGGCTTAGGGACAAAGGCATTTTGTAGTGCGTAAAGTAGTATTCTGTTTTAGTACTCAAACATGTCTTTGTGAGTTTGCCCCAAAACTGCCAAATAAGGATATTCATGGAATATTCATATATACTTAGTACAAATAGAAAAGACTGTACCTTCTTTGTACTTTTACTACTAAGAAGATTAACGTGTAAGAGGGAGTGAAAGAGTCCTTCTGTATTACTACTTCCCCCACTCCTAAAATATTTCGTGAATTTACCCCATAGAGTGCAAACCTAATGCTTAAAGGTGGAATTAATTATCTGCAAGAAAGGAGCAAGACTCTAGAATAAAAAAAAGGTAATGAACAGAAGTTAAAGAATGAGCATCTCTAAACTTCTATGTCAAACTCCCAACCTGCTCCACCCTCCCGCGCCACCACATTCAAACTTAGAATTAGGGCTGCTTCACAATATATTTTTTTGTGTGCATATAAGCATTAATTAGCTGCCCACAAAAAGTGCTTTTATATTACTGTAATCAGTATTAGTCTAATTTGAACATACAAGTTGCACTAAAAAAAATAGCCAATTCGTCAGTATTCTGGATTTTCCATTATTGAAAGTTTAGAGTTGAAGCGAGAAGGGGGTTTCACTTTGGGTGGGGTGATATTACAATATCCAGTGAAAATGTCAAACTTGTGGGAATTAAAATACATTTTACAAGCGGTTCCCTTTCCCCGTCAACTTGAGGTAAAGCTAAAACTTACAGCAGCAAAGAACTTCCAGGGTGGACAAGGGAAGGGAAAATACCTATATTTTATGGATAGATTAAGGAAGAGATTTCTTCAAAGGGAAAATAATTCTCTGTGGATAGGGAAAAATTAAATCTGTAAATGCACATTTCTTTGATTTGACTAGTGCAGGGTGTCCAACATAGGCCCAAAAGGTCCTGATTCCTGTCAGATTTTTATGATGGCCTATTGCTATGTAAACATTGATGCCGGTTGTAGTTCGGAATAGTGAGTAAGGAATATTGCATTAGTAGAATGTTGTAGCCAAGATTGAAAAGGTAAGTGCATATAGAGAAGTATAGATTTAGTATTCCTAACTTCACAGGCGTGCACCTTGAATATATTTATATTGTTAAGGTAAATAAAAGTGATGGTAAGCATAGTTAACGTATTCTTACTTCGATACTTGCCTATTTGTTCCTCTGTATTTTGATGTAGCTCTCTCGATATGTAGTATCTCCACACTTTTCATTGTGTACAGATCTATTTTAATGTTACATTCTGAAACTCTGGCATGTGCCCGGCCCTCCTGAAACTAGGCTGGGCACCGTCAATTTTTGGAAGTGGGAGCAAGCCAGTAAATGTACAACTGTCAAGAGATGCCCCTACTGTTTGTTGTGAATCCCCAAAAAATTGAAAATATGCCCTAAATCAGTGTTTTTCAACCTTTTTAATGCCCCCTCCCCCCCCCCCATGGAAATAAAAAAAACATTGAGGCTTCCCCTCAAATTTTCCACAATTATTCTATTAAACTGGCAATGTTTAAATATATCTAGACTTATTTAAGTGTTGCAGTTAAGTTCTGCACCGTTTTAAAAATGTAATTAAGGACATGCCCCCAGATTCATCAATGTCCCGATTTGCGAGTCCTTAATAGCGATTATTAAGGAATCGCTATTAAAGACTTGCAAAACGGGATTCATGTAGAAATCGCAATATTAAATGCGATTTCTACTGCTTCCTTATTTGCGATTCGCTAATTGCTCATCGCAAATAAGGAATGACTCCCCATTCATTCCTATGGGCCTTTGGGCCTTAGTAAAAATGCACTTTAGTGCTTTTTTCTAATTTGTATGTTACACACACAAATGTCCTTTGGACATGTGTGTGCGCAACACCAGTGTAAATTACTATTTCAGGGGTGCTACAGGGTGTCCTTTGGACACCCTGGCACCCTTGAAATCGCTTCCTTATTTGCGATTCGCTAATTGCTCATCGCAAATAAGGAATGACTCCCCATTCATTCCTATGGGCCTTTGGCCTTTGGCCTTTAGCCCATAGGAATGAATGGGGAGTCATTCCTTATTTGCGATGAGCAATTAGCGAATCGCAAATAAGGAAGCGATTTCAAGGGTGCCAGGGTGTCCAAAGGACACCCTGTAGCACCCCTGAAATAGTAATTTACACTGGTGTTGCGCACACACATGTCCAAAGGACATTTGTGTGTGTAACATACAAATTAGAAAAAAGCACTAAAGTGCATTTTTACTAAGTTTTCGCTATTTACCACGAAGTCAGACTTCGCGGTAAATAGCGGCCCCAGATTGCGAATTCGCAATTCTAAAATGGTTCATGAATTGCATTTAAGGAATCTCAAATTGAGATTCCTTAAATGCAATTCCTCGCAATTTAGCGATTTCAAAATTTGCAATTTTTTGCATTTGGGATGATGAATCTCAAATGCAAAAAAAGCGCTCGCAAAGGGCCAGATTCTCAGAATCTGGCCCTTTGCGAGCCGATTTTGGGTTCATGAATCTGGCTGATGATTACCAAACACACTATTCTGGTCAGACAGGCCTTACTATTATGTAAAAGTATCCACAGTGTGATTGTTAGAAATGGGGGTGAAGGGTTTGAAGAATATTTGGAGTCCTTCACTTTGACCCCTTCTCCCAGCTGGGATATAAAAGACAAAAGATGTTCGTGATGGCCATTATAGAGGGCTTACTGCAGCTCAGGGTTCCCCTTGCTCAAAACGAAGCACTGTTATCTGCATAATGCTTCTGTTGGCCAGAGCCTGGTACCCACCCCCATCCCTTTGAGGCCCCCCTGGAGGTGCATCCCCCCAGTTTGAATACCTGTGCCCTAAATGCAGGTGCAGGCGGGCAGATGTAGGTTTCTAGTTGCTTCATTTTCAGAATCTGGCCCAGGAGGCGCTGGCCCCGGGGTTCATCACGCCTGCTCCTCTCCGGCACTGAAAGGGTTCACTGCACAGGCACCGCCAGGATGTTTGTGTGGGGGCTGCGGTGCCTGAGCAGGGAGGATAAAAGGGGTGATAGTGAAAGCAAAGTCTCACCTTGGTGCCCTTTGACCCCAGTGCTTTCATTCTTCGGATTCCCTGCACACAGAGCTTGCTGTAAACATGTCATCTCTGCAGCTCTCAGAGCCACGAACAGACTGCAGAGGGGTAATGCCTCAGCAAGGCGGTTGCCCCCAGGGGGTATGAGGGGCACCACCCAGGAGTCTGGGGGGAGGGAGAAGAGGGGGTATGAGGGCACCCACCCAGCAGTCTGGGGGGAGAGAAGAGGGGGAGTCTGTTACACTACTTTGAGACACCATGCCACTGAGGACTCGCAACAAATCCATGACAATGAGACAGTAGTGTAACTCAAAGTGATGGGGCCCCCTGCAGAATGCGTTGAGAGGCCCCTGAGACTCCCCTGTATCACAAGTGTTCGAATGCCTGGGGCGAATGGGACCCTCACTGAAGGGGGGCCCGGTACTCCTCGTCAATGAGCAGACAACCTTACTCTGCTGTGAAGGCATCATAGCCCCCCCCCCTTCAAGGGGACCAGGGACCTCACTACACTGCAGAGACTAGTGGGGCCCCTCAGCAGCTTTCATGTGGGGAGATAGATATATATATATAATACATACATACATACATACTCTCTCCCTCCCATCTGAGAGGTGCTGTGAGATTGTGATAGGTGTCACTTTCACGAAGGTCTTGAGCACCTATAAAGCTGGATCTGTGAGTACCTTTTAGATGTCCGCGGTACCTGCTTTGGGTCCCCTGGTGGGACTGTGCGCCCCTACAGAGGGAGAGCAGGTACTGGAAAGGCAGACCCTGGTGAAAGGATTCACAGCCCTATATAATAGTGTTTGCACCCACTGTACACTCTGAAGGTAGGGCCACTGAAGGCAGGCTGAGGCTTGAGTGTGTAGAGTGCGGTAGTGGTTCCAAGCGGTTCTCCATCTGCAGAGAGGTACTCCACGTGGAGAAACTATAAAACTGTGAATTTGTACCTTGAAAGGAACTGCACAGCAGCAGATTTGCATCAGTGGAAATTCTTCCAATTTAGAGTTACGCGTGAGCACATACACACCTTTCATAAACGTTCATTAATTTTTGCTTGTAAATGTAGTTAATTTACATCACCGACCGGTTTCTAAGCGCTTGCTTTGGGAACCCGTCCTGGTTTTCCCCTGTGAGATAACCCATTACTGGGCATCCCCAAGGTCGTGGAGATTAAGCAAGCTATTGCCCAGAGTTGCACTCCATGATTGGAATAGGCACCGAGGCGAGAATGATCAGGTCCGGGGAAATTTGAGCCCAAGACCCGTCGAGGCGGGAATTGAACCCTGGTCCGGGCCAGTCCTCTGCATCAGGGTCTGCCGTTGAGCCACACTTCTCCACTTGTGTAGGCAGTGGACAAGACCCATTTCATGATAAGCCTTGGCATTAGCCTGCAGCTCAAAAACATGCAGGTGTGAACTGAAACAACGGGATTAGCATTCAGCTTTATGCAGAGTCGCAACTAGAGCCACATTTATGTGGGGGCTAAGAAAAAAATTAGGGGGGGGGCTGAATCTTGAAGCAATAGGCAGAGCGGAGGATATTAGTGGAAATATTTGATGGCGATGACGGTAGAACTTTGAAAACAAATTGTGTCGTTTGGAAAATATGAGTGTCCTTTTTGGTACACATTTTCTCTATATGAATAGGTTTACTGAACATAAGGGCAATACTCCATAAATCATGCTTCGCCTCTGTCAAATCCCCAAAGCGGCCTCGGGCACACGAAGCTGCCCCCAGCAGCCGGTTCCAGGAACGAGGAAGGAATGCGTTTCCAGGAGTCGAGGTGCATCACTGGATCCGGTTGCGTGCACCCTGCAGGGGTCTCCATCAGGAGCACCTGTGAGCCTATGAGGGTCTGTCATGAGAGCACATGATGGGGCGTGCAAGCTGCAGACAACAGCCCTGGACACCCCAGGGAAGAGGCACATACAAGGCGGTTATTAACTGTATGTACATTGATCTGACGCCGAATACACATTCCAAGGCTTTCAGAAGGACCCACGCGCATTCTTTTTTCATGAGAACACCATCTAGCGCTATAAAATTATAAAACATCGTCACTAATAAAAAATGTACATTTATTTAATTTTATTTTAAACTATGAAAATCTTCAATTTTTATATATTAATCAATACTTTTGAAAGGAAACTAATGAAATATCCCCTTACTTCTATGAAGTGCCAAGCAAACTGACCATCTCCAGGAGTGGTGCAGATTAATCTGCCTAAAGAACCCTTTTGGGTGAATGGAGATATATTTCAGTACACACCCCACCCTCCCCCATTTCTTAAAATCCGTAAGTGATGCAAGCAATTGTGAAAATGTGACTATCGTTTTTCAAAGTATAAATTTAACTTTCTTTTATTTAGATTCTCAAACATTAAATTATGCCTGAGAATCTCCTTGGATGCACCAGGATTACAAAATACAAAATGACACATAGTGTGCAATCTCTGGAAGTACAGAGCAGATGTAAACAAATGGTACTTCTTATCTACAAGTGTTGCCATTCAGGGCAGGGTTGTCTAACAGGTTACACCATTTTTCCAAAACAGTAGGGAAGGTCAGTCGAATATCATCTTCAAATATTTAGTTAAAAATGCCTTTTGTATTTGCTGGTATTACTTTTGATATTGTTGATATTGTTGATATTGTTGATATTGTTCAAGGTTTCTGGAATACAATTAAGCTTCAAGGTGCAAAAAAATGATACAAAAAAGTAAATTCAACACTCCACAAAATAAGCATTATAGGCGGACAAAATCCTAAAAATGCTGACTCCTTATTAGCATCTTAATGTCACACAGAATATTAAAACCTTAACCAACCACACAATACAAAGTTGATCAATACTAACAGATGAATGCCTTCCAAATATTTAGTTTTTCAATGTAAAATAAAAATTTGTGGTCTGAATCTGGGAGTAGTCACCAGAATTTCAGCCCTGCTACTCTCAGTAACTTACCTCCTGATTTATGTTATCCTCCTTTAGGCAGAACCAATTTAGTCGTTTGAGAAATGTAAGAGCTTTGAGTACTGAAGGAAGTTAAACTGGTTGCAAAGATAAGGCGGAGAGGAACCAGGAATGGCTTTCCACACCTCGCATAGTACTCTGATTTTAAATTGTTCCTTGGTTTTTAGCCCAACTGAATCGAACACCTAGAATATATGATCGAAATTTTCTCGATCCAAATGTAATCGTGAGGTCCAAATTTGTACCTCTTGCATAACCTCAATTTATGTCTAGGGATTATTCCCATGCACCACTGAGCAGAAAACAAGCCTCGGGAGTATTACTACTTGAAGCTGTTTGGTCAATGCTCCAGACCACGGCCGAAAAGATATGGGCACCGGAGACCACATAAGCTTCGAATAGCAAGGTCGAAAGCACGGATCCCCGGTGGATTCTCCACAGCAATCTTCGTGGAGAAGATGACAAGTGCCCATGTGTTCCCGCTGGGTGGACCTCTCGAGACAATAGCAAATCCAGTCCAAGGCCTTTCTATCAATTCCCAGTTGCTGGCCCAAACAAACCATGGTCAGTGGTATCAAAAGCCACAGACAGATCGTCTAATAAAATCAAAGCAGCAGAACCCCGCTGATCCCAGTGGTGACGACCTTGATCCCAAGTGGCCAGAGCTGCGTTTTCAAAACCCATACAAGGCCATAAACATGATAGGAAATCTGCGAATAGGAAGTTCATCTCAAAATATTCTTGCAGTTTTTGTATCATTTTCAATAAAACTTATATTTGTTTTTTTTAAGTATTCACACGTACTACTGTCACTCATAGATTCTGCCTTGCGTCTCCATATAGCAACCATATTATGTCTTGAATACCCACAGTATGTCAAGAGGTACCACTATTATGCCAGGGTCGGCAGTATACCAAGCGTGGGCATTTTCATGCCATTGATGTCCACTATGGGTCAGGAATCAGGACTTATTCTGGGCCTCAAATCTGCACAACAAAGCAGTTTATCAGAAGGAATTTCCTACTAGGAAGGCTTATAGTATGCCAAGCCAAGACTTAGCATCATTATGCCATGGCCAGCATTAGCTTTGGTGGTTGTCATGCCTCTCCTGCCCAGCATTTAATAACATTATGCCAGGGCTAACATGATCAGGGTTGGACATCATGCCACTGATGCCCACATTTTGCCAAGAGCCAATACAATTATGCCACGAGGAACACCACCGGGGCCAATCTTTACGCTAAGGATTACAACAGCTTGCTAAGAATTACCCCCATTATGTACAGGCCCCTATTTACCCAGAGGTAGGTGCTTGCTGCAACCCTCATACACAAGCACTTCCATGCATGCTCATGCAGATATGCACTCACACCCTGCACTTTCTCTCTCTCTCTCTCTGATTGTCTGTGCCATCTCTGTGCCTTGAGATATCACTCTTTCTTTCTGCTACACTTTGTGTGCTGCCTCCTCTTTCTGTCTCCATTGTGTATCTTACTGCCTGTGTGTATTCCTTACTTTTGATGGGTCTTTTTCTCTTTCTATTCCTCTTCAGTGTGCCTCTACTGCTGTCTGCCTACTCTACATAGATGCATCTCTTAATATTTACCTTTGGTGTCTGTATCTTCACCAACCCAGTGCTCAAAACATATCAAGGCCTTCATCCATCCTCTCTGCCACAAGACTGTTATCACCAGGGCATAGACGGTGTGAGGCGCAGAGGCATAGGGATGTGACCAGCAGAACTAGGGAATTTCAATGTTTTGGGTTTTGATTTTCAACAAGAGTGTCTCTATATATTTAAGTAGGAGTTGAGGTTAAGTTACTACCTTGACCTTTCAGTTGCAGCTGTGTCCACCTAACAAATCTTTACTCAACTTTGAATAAAGGCTTTTTCTCTAGTGAATATGCATATATAATGACCAAGGGAGCAATGCAGATCAGGTGATGTCTCCCCCTGTGAAGTCCCTTTAGGGGTGGAGAATGAAGTGGCTGTGATGTCACCTCCAATGCATCTTTTGAACTGAGCCTGTGTCCCCTCAAAGCATGCAGAGGGGTCTCATGCCATGAAAGGCCCCTCGTTACTCATGGGCGCTGGTCTGCTTTCTCCCTGTTTGTAGGGAGCTGCTCACCAGAGACTTCACTGAATCGCATTATCTGGAGGATGGGACACTCATCACCCAGCCACGTCATCATAAGGTAGGTGTGTCACATATAAGAAAATTGAATTTGCACTGCTGGATTCTGCACCACACACACACTCCCATTGTGTTGCTATGTAAATGTTGTATCTCTACTGTTATTGAAGTGTAAACCAGGCCATCAACATCTAAATCTTGACAAATAAACAACAAGTGCTAGAAATACAATATAGCAACTATTATGCAGCCAGAAAAATATGTTTGTTGCTATAGGTCGCAGGTGTGGCTCAATGGTTAGAGCGGCAGACCCTGATGCAGAGGTCTAGCCCGGGACCAGGGTTCAATTCCCCGCCTCGGCGGGTCTTGGGCTCAAAATTCCACGGACCTGATAATTCTCGCCTCGGTGCCTATTCCAATCATGGAGTCCCACTCTGCAACTCTGGGCAATAGCTTGCTTAATCTCCACAACGGCCTCCACAACGCTAAGGATGCCTGGCCTCCACCTTGGGGGTGCCCAGGAGTCGACACCTCACAGGGAAAGCCAGGATGGGTTCCACAGCGGTATTCGTACAAGCGCCTTGAGACCCTTGCGGGTGAGTAGTGCACTATACAAGTATTAATTTTATTTTTAGGTTTAAAGGAATGGCAGGTGCACCAGTCTGAGACCGGAACGATGTTTTTGTTGGCGAATGCAAGGCCTTACAACCGGATGAAAAATTGGTGTTCCTGGGTTCATGTGCCACTAGGAAGGTCAGTGCTTGGGCTAAAATAGATAGTAGGACCCACGTAAACAAGTTTGTGAATCTGCAATCCTTGTTTGAAACCACCATCTATCCCTGTGCAATAGAATGACTGCTATGCACAAGGTTAAGAAAGTGACGACATTAGAAATATCCTTTTATTCCTTTTGGATTTTCTTGGAAAAAGATTTTTAATGAACACCGTTTTCCTTCCTCGACAAGAGATGTGAAAATGTGGATTATGTTTACACTTCCCCATTTTAGCTTCACCACTTACACCCGAGCCACAAGTTCAGAAGAGTATGTGGAAGGCACAACTAACCCCCGTATTTCATGGAAGTGTGAGAGAACTGGAGCTTTACTATGTCCGAATCATGTAAAGGTAAACCATGAATAACCTAACCTAACAACTGTGGAATATCCACAGAGTGCACTGGATTCCTGTACTTTGAGGGAGACCGCCAGGCCCTCTTCTACCAAGCCCTGTAAGATCTGAGCTTAAGTCTCTTGAATGTGTCTCATCAGGGAATGGGATCATAATATGGAATTAGCCACCCCTGCCCCAGGATAGATCTGAACCCTTCTGTTCTCAATGTAACCTTGTCTCTAGAAGAGAAAACCCAGTACCTTCTGAATCTAGACATTGTTCTGTGTGAATGGAGGTTTTGCAGTTCTTAAGGTGCTAACCATCTTGTTGGCTGAACACAACCAAAAAGTGACAAGATTTGACGCCTGGGTTACATGTTCTTTGTGGTCGTCGGTGGTGCCCAGAAAAAAATTGAGGTATAGGATATGAAAATCTACACAAATGTAACAAGAACCTCTCTTTGAGCAGAGATGGTGTCATTGCCATTGTGTTGACATTGCTCAAGCTGCTGCAGTGCCCACCGGCGGTGACTGTACAAAGATTTTCAAATATAAAACCCTGTCCAGATCTATTTATGGACAAGCATTGGCAGTGCTAATTGTTCTGGCTTATAACTTAAAGTGCCTCTTCAGTCACTGGTGAGTTCAGATATTCATGAACATCTCAGAATGCAGTCTGGCACTTATCCTTACATTTGATAATTAACAGATCAGCCTTAGCCTCATCACTGCGGCGGCTATTCCGCCGCAGCGCTAAGGGGACGGGGGGGTGCGCGGCGCGCCCATGCTGGTGACGGAACCGCTCCGTCACCAGCCGCGGTTGAGCTGTGCTCATGACGGAGCTTTTACGTCATGGCCCCGCCCGCTTAATAAAACGCGCCGCGCATGCGCGTCGGGCGGGCCATGATGGACCCTCTCCGTCATCAGCACAGCGCCACCGCCGCTGATGACGGAGCGGTTCCGTCATCAGCACGGAAAGGGTTAATCTTAGGATTGTTATGATAGTCAACTCAAGACACGGCAGGTCTAAGGCGACTCCACCCTACCCTTCCTTATGTTGTCCTCATTTTGTTGTGCCCTATGTGCCCAGTTGGGTTCGAACTGCACTATACCTGAATCGTTTACATGCTACTATGTGCCGTGACTCGCCAGCACTACTCTATCCT
Organism: Lissotriton helveticus; assembly: GCF_964261635.1. NCBI lineage: Eukaryota > Metazoa > Chordata > Amphibia > Caudata > Salamandridae > Lissotriton > Lissotriton helveticus. Next base: position 99,066,047 of record NC_136059.1, read on the forward strand.
CCCTGGGATGTTGACTCATGGTTGGAAATACTCGCCATAACTTGCATCTTGGTTTTTCCTGTTAATATTGGGTATTGTGCATCGTGCTATTGACACTCGCTTTTCTTTCTTCTCCCACTTGCTACATGAGCACTGCTCAGACTTTGTTTTATTAACAATGTGCAAAATGTTAATATAAACGATTTAAACAATGATGGTCAACTCAAGCCTACTGTATGGAGCATAAGGTTGCCCGCAAAGCACAAAGTGCAATACAAGCACTATTTTTGAAGGGCTGCACACTTTTGGGTCGATTATGATGGCGGATGGACCTGCGTCCGTCCGCCACCCCCGAGGTGGAGGGACCGTCCACAGAGGCAGCGGCGTGCCCTCCGTTGGAATTAGGATGTGATCGCCATCCTGGCGGTCAAATCCCGCATATTTAACATTGCGGCGGGTGCTGCTTTAAGCAGCACCCTCCGCAAAGTTAAAAATGCATGCTGTGCATTTGCATGCACAAAGCGGCAGGCACCGCGCGGTGCCTGCTGCATTGTTCATGCAACTGCAGGGGGTACCTACCCCCCATTTGCACACCCCACCAAGCCTTCACCCTGGGGGCCCACAACGGGCCCCCAAAGCAAAGACCGTATGCCTTTCCACGGCAGCAATACCAGCCAGTTCCCCCACAGCCGATCTCCGAGTTCTATTTGGCACATAAGGAGTGATGATACCCTGCACATAGGTAGGGCCTCGGCCAAAAAGCGCGATATAACAAAAGCAGAGAGCCTTAAAGTCAATTCTCTGTTTTACTGTCAGCCGTGTCCAGGTTGCCATGTTCTGCATACGTTGAAGTCTAGTCAGACACAATTGGAAGATACCCCGATACAAAATAATGCAGTTCTCCAACCTGGATGTAATGCTCTTTTTCTGTAGATCTCATAACATAAAGTGAAAGTTTCACAGTCAAGCCAGACCTAAAAGGACAAAGCCGACAGCAAGGGGCCTTCTTGGCAGAAGTGTTATGCATATGGGTTATCCAGTGTCTCAAGTATTTAACTAATAAACCCATCAGCCCCTTCGCCTAATCTCCTCAGAATTAGTGTTTAGGAAATCACTAAAAACTTGGATTTTTAGTCTACCAGACACACTGTGTAATAGGCTAATATGAACTGATCGGTATCCCCAGTGGAGCTGTTGGTCCAGTGCATATCCAGCTGCCTGGCTGTCTCTGAGCGCTAAGATGCTCTTTGGAGTGGTAGCTGCGCTATATGTTATGTTAATTTTGCTTATATAGCGCATGGCTACCCCAGCACGGGGCGTCCCAGCGCTTATGGACATAACAAGAAATGCAAGAACACGGCCAGTGAGAGAAAGCTAGATAGAGGAGAACAGCCAGGTTTTAATCTGTTTTCTGAAGAGCATGTGATTCGTGGTAGCCCGAGCTTTTAGGGGTATCGAATTGCATAGCATCGGGCTAGGTATCTGAAAGAGCGGCCCCCAGCTCTACTTCTTCGGATTTTGATTGTGCCAGCAAGAGATAGATCCGCTGAGCGGAGAGTGCATGTGGGGGCTTAAAGAGTACAAAGTCCCTGCAGAATTCGTGGACCGCAGCCATACAGGATTCTGTGAGTAATGCATAAAGTTTTAAATTGGATGCGCTGTTTTATAGGCAACCAGTGCAAGCGTCTAAGAATCGGGGAGATATGGCAGGTTTAGGCAAGGCAAACAGAGTACGGGCAGCCGCATTCTGAGCTCTCTGTAGTCTGTTAATCACTGTCAGGTTAGAGCCCAGCATGAGAGCATTGCAGTAGTCTCGATGGGATAAGACTACCGCCTGGACTATGACCTGACGAGTGGGAGGCTCAAAGAAGCCAAGAATGGGTTTAAGAGCACGCAAGCGGCCATAGCATGTGCCCACCACTTTTTTGGCATGTGACTCTAAAGAGAGCGAGCTGTCCAACATCACACCCAGATTTTTTACTACCTCCTTAGGAATAGGTGGAGGTCCTAATATGGAGGGCCACCAATGATGGCTCCAACTCTGAGTTTCCTTGCCTATGACAAGTACCTCTGTTTTGGAGGAGTTTAACTGGAGACAGTTCTGGGATAGCCAGTTAGAGATGGCCAAGATGGCCAAGATGTCCTCCTGGAATTTGAATTGGTCTAGCTCAATGCCCTTGGAGATAGTGAAAACAAGCTGAGTATCGTCAGCATACGATACCAGCCTAATTCCGCGATCTCGAGCCAACACAGCCAGGGGGCGGACATACACATTAAACAATGTGGGGCTGAGCGCAGAGCCCTGCGGAACCCCACACTCCACAGGATGCCTACTGGATGAGAACGGCGGGGCATGCACCTGAAAGGAACGGTCTGATAGAAAAGACACGAACCAATCCAAGGCACTCCCTCTGACTCCGATCTCCCACAGTCGCTCTAACAAGATCCTGTGGGAGATCGTGTCAAAGGCCGCACTCAGGTCCAGCAGAATCACAAACGACGTCTCGCCCTTGTCCTGCATCTCCCTTAGATGTTCCGTGACCGACAAAAGAGACGATTCCGTACTGTGTTTGGCACGGAAACCATTCTGAGACTCATCCAGAATTCCATTGGACTCCAGATGAGTAGTCAGAATGGAGTTCACATGAGCTTCCATAATCTTAGCAAGATACGGAAGTAGGGAAATCGGCCGGTAACTCTCCGGCCTAGTGGGGTCTAGCGTTGGCTTCTTCGGAGGGGAACTACCTTGGCATGTTTCCAGGATTTGGGGACGACTGCTGACTGAAGAGAGTTATTAATCAGCATTAGCCCCTCCCACAAGATGGTCTCCTGGAGGGCTCTAAATAGATCAGGTTTAACTGGATCATCCGGGGAGCCCGACTTAATCCTGGAGGCCAGAGATTTCATCTCTATCAGTTCAATAGGTGGTAAAGTTTGAAGCGGGCACAGAGAAGAACTAGGACCTAAAGTAGGGCCAGGAGCCGTAGTATGGCCGACAGAGTGTAGAGAGTTGTAAATCCCTTTTATTTTGTCCAGGAAGAAACAGGACAGCTCTTCACACTGTGCATCAGATGCTATCAAATTACCTGGACCTTCCGGGGCCTTGGTCAGATCCTTCACTAACGCAAAGATAGTTTTAAAATAAATTTACATTACATTATATTACATCAGACTTGTGGCCGCTTGCAGTTCTATTTCCTGAGGGCCACCTTCTGCCAGTTCTGGTCTTTGAGCTACCATCACTTTGGTTTCTGGGACTTGTAGTTTTGCTTTTCGTTTAGAACTAGAGGCAAGCAAATATCAGTAGGCAGAGCCCAACCAGCATACAGTGTACATCAGCAGCAAGTGGAGAGGAAAGGTGTCCTGTTGTGAGAGATCAGCTGGCATGGCTGGATAGTGTCAGCAGTGTCTGCTGAGCTTTGAGAGACGACCACAGCTGCCTGGCTGTTGTTCCCTACACTCACCTGCGGCAGAGGCTGGAGGTTGTTTACATTCCAGAGTTGTGGGTCCATGAGGCACAAGTGTTAGAGTGCTCCAGACCTGTCCATACTTCTGCTAGTTCAGCTGGGTAAATTAGATGATTTTTTTCAGCTGAACACTGAGGGGCAGATTAACAAAGGGACTCCACACTCGTAGCGGAGGGCCCGCAGACGTATAGGAGTCCCCGCACGCGTGGCGGAAGACCTGCACATGTGGCAGGGCCTCCGCATTGCAGTTTTTCATTGCAGAGGACCCCCCACGACGGCGGGGCCTCTGTAGTTGGTGCAGAGGCCCTTTGTGAATCAGACCCACAATGTCAGGGTTCCTTTAAGGTTCTATATCTTGAGTCTTTGAGAAATAGAGCCGCACCCCTTTAGAAAGTGTGATTAACGATACAAATGTAACTAAAGGTGAAAATATCTGCATGTCCTGTTTATGTTTTTTGCTTGTCTTACTCGTTTCTTCTCTCTTTTCAGGATCATTGCTGCTACACTGGCTCTGTGGAAGGGCTCGCGGATTCCTATGTTTCTGCCTGCACTTGCCATGGCCTCAGGTAAGAATGTTGAATCTGTGTAAAAACACATCCACACTCCTCGCGCACTGTCTCTCTTTCTCTAAATCTACCACACATGGATAAAAATCCAGTGACTGAATTGCTTTTTTGGTGGTTACTCAAAATCCTCCAATTTTTAAAGGAAATTTCGACATAGATAAAAAATATGATAACATTTCAGAATCCTTTAGACTGCATAAGAAGGGAAATTAATCTCTATAGATTAGAAGTTCCTCCTGAAATTGGAGGATTTTCATTAACCATCAAACGCAACCTCAGGCTTTTCCTCTTTGTGTTAATATTTCACTTCACCTGCTTCGGTCACACGTCATAGAGTTATTTTCTAGGTGTACAGTCATCAGGCCTCATGCTAGGATTATTGTTGATTCGGCAAAATGGCATTTGGCTGCTTGCCCTCCTGGAAACTGGGCCACATTTGCTACTTTTAGGGCCAATATGGTCATCCCATGAAGTGGTGCAGGAGGTGGCTGTCTAGAGTTGCCTTGTTGGGCCTTAAGTCGCCATCTTCTGGTTAATCGAGGTTTGTGGTAGGTGATACAGAGCTTTATTCTCTTATGCATATTAAAACAATTAAGTAGTATCCTTTTAAACTGTGCTGTGCTTTTGGGCAAGGTACATTTATACAGATTATGCTACTGAACATGTATATGCTTTTGAAAACGGCCTAGCAGTTTCAGTGGTATAAAAAAGGGTGCACACACATCTGTTGCACCCCCACGGCACTATATGTAATATGGCACCAGTTAACTATAAAATTCCAATTAACACCTTCGCTGCGGTGGCTATTCCGCCGCAGCGCTAAGGGGGTTGGGGGGGCCGCGCGGCGCTCACACGCTGGTGATGGAACCGCTCCGTCACCAGCCTCAGGTGAGCTGTGCTGATGACGGAGCGGTTCCGTCATGGCCCCGCCCGCTCAATAGAACGCGCCGTGCAGGCGCGAAATCAGCGCCGCACAGGTGCGTCGGGCGGGCCATGACGGAACCGCTCCGTCATCAGCACAGCGCGCCCGCGGCTGATTACGGAGCGGTTTCGTCATCAGCGTCGAAGGAGTTAAGCTAACAACAAACACAAATGTGAGCGTGCCCTTGCCATTTGAAATTTCTGTTCTCATAGTAAAAGTTCATATTTTTAAGGGACTTTACTACTTAGTAACTATAGAACGTTTCAATCTAACCTCTATTTAACAGAAAACTAGGGTTTGCACACTGCTTACTTTCAATTTGACATCCCTCATTTATTTCTGAGTTCAAAAACCCATGGAACCTATGTGTTGTGATTTTGGGAAAAACTAACATTATACATCTTAATAATCACCGTTAGTTCTCTTCATCTCAGAGCCGTCACGGAAAGTTTTTTAAATGCAAGCTGGCCCAAATGGCTTCTTTTAAAAACTAAGTAGAAGGGTGTAAATCCTCTCAGTTCCTACTTTGTTGTACTGGGTGGATATTTGAACTTCCACTGACGTCCCGGACACTTTTTTAAATCTTTGTGGTTTGTGTTCATGGACGTCAATTCATCAAAATGTAGGGTAGTGGACATGTCATCAAGCACCTTTCAACCATGATGACATGAAAGGGCTGATCGTTTGTCACACACTTATCCTGTCCACATTGGTCTGGTGGGTGTCTTGATAAAAGACCAGAAAAAAGGGTTGGGTTGAATGCTTGAGTTAATTTAGCCAAGGGTTTTCACTTGGGGCCACATTCCAGTTCATTATTTTTGCCCACCATGCCACCACAGACATGAACCAGCCAGATCAGCTTTGGTACTAATCAGCAGGGCAGCCGGAGCTGCCAGGCCAGGTCTTCTTTGCACAAGAACTCAAGCCAACCGCAGACCAATTCTCGCCTTGTCAAGTCTCGCAAGCAGGGAGCAGCGTGAGCCATGGTGCACAAGGAGCACAGAACCCACTTCTGGGCAAACCTGTCACACTTAGGGCATCGCACTGAGCAACACAAAAAGTATTGGGTGGTTTACTTGAAGCACTGTTCGCCACAAAAAATTACTCTGGACTGCAATCCATTTCGATTTTTTTTTTTTTTTTTTGCCGAGTATGCAATTTCATTTTTCAGAAAGGGACCAGATATATGCAAATCAGCTTTGGTCCTGATCCAATAGGAACAGTCCAACCTAAACTGCCATGTCAGTTCATTAGAGGCTGCAAAACATATGGGAATAGTTTCAAAATCAGGATAACAAAAGATCAACAATTTATATTCATCTCATTAAAAATGATTTCGCGATTTGAGAGATGACGGCAACTAGTGAAGAAATGAAGATTTAATTCTGAAGCCAACACGAGTGGGATACCCAGATGCACACAGGCTAAAGGAGAATCCTTATTGACACACATTCTAATGCTAAAATTCCAACAGAATAAAAGGAAATTCTGAACTTTACACATACTATAATTCCATTGAAGAAGAGCTCAACTGAACATCAGACCAATTAGGGATGGAAGATGCTTCAGCAAGAACCCCCCCCGCCCCCTCATAGCAGAAACTGCACATTCTCGTTGTGATACAGTTTATATTAAAATGTATTAAGTTCATTCAGTTTGTCATGTTCTTTTTTTTTTATTATTATTTTTTTAAGGCTTTGTCTCTAGTGTGAATTTTTAAATATGTTTCTTTGTTGCTTACGATGAACCTAAACCCATTTGGAAACAATATTCAGGAAAGATTATAACATATATATTTCACTTTTAAACATTTTGCAGATGATGTGTCCATGCTATACTGTATTCTGCAAATCATAACCTTAATGAACACCAGCAAATTCCCCTTCAAAGTAGATCAGACCGGGCTTTGAGAGCGGAATGCTAGGTTAGCGGATGTCCCAGTGCCGGAGTGGTCTTCTTACATTTGGTAATCCTAGTATTTGTGGTCAGCTGTGTCAAGAAAACGACAAGCGGATAAACAGTGCTTTGTTTGTTATTTCAGTGGTTATGTAATGCTTGGAGAGGAGACCTACAGCATTGACACCTACTCTGCAGGCAACAGCCAGGAGAAGGTCTGTAACCTCTCATTCCGAAGGTCCGAAACGCATCCACATAATGGCAGTAAGAGGAAGCTTCTGTCCGCTGGTCATTCCAGAGATGTGGTAAGATATAAGAAAGAGTTTGTCAAAAATCTACTTCTGATTTATTAATGGCATGAAAAAAGCTGACAGTCATATCAATCAATCAATCATAGTACTTTCAGAGCGCACTACAAACCAGTGAGGGTCTCAAGGCGCTGAGGGGAGGGGGGTGCTGCCACTGCTCGAAGAGCCAGGTCTTGAGGAGTCTTCTGAAGGTGAGTAGGTCTTGGGTCTGCCGTATGTGGGTAGGGAGGGTGTTCCAGGTTTTGGCGGTGAGGTAGGGAAAGGATCTTCCGCCGGATGTCGTTCATTGGATGCGGAGGATAGAGGCGAGGCTGGCAGAGCGGAGCTGGCGGGTGGGGGTGTAGAAGCTGAGTCTGCTGTTCAGGTAGGCTGGTCCAGCGTAAAAGATGATGTTGAGGTCGTGAAGGCGGGCCACTTGTGCGAGGGGGGCCATGTAGATGTTGAACAGTGTCAGGCTGTGGGATGAGCCCTGGGGGACGCCGCAGATGATTTCAGTGGCTTCTGATCGGAAGGATGGGAGGTGGACGCCCTGGTTTCTACCGGAGAGGAAGGACGTGGTCCAGTCAAGGGCCTTCTCTTGGATTCCGGCTTCTAAGAGGCATGTCTTTAGAGTGCGATGGCAGACCGTGTCGAAGGCGGTCGATCGGTCTACGAGGATGAGGGCTGATGTTTCGCCGTTGTCTAGTTGGCACCTGATGCCGTGTGTGGCTGTGATGAGGGCTGTCTTGGTGCTGTGGTTTCATCTGAATCTGGACTGGGAAGGGTCCAAGAAGTTGTTGTCTTCCAGGTGGCGGGCCAACTGTCTGTTGACGATTTTTTCGATGACATTTGCCAGGAATGGAAGCAGGGAGAAGGGCCGGAAGTTCTTGAGGTCCTTGGGGTCCGCCTTGGGCTTCTTGAGGAGGGCATTGATTTTGGCGTGTTTCCAGCTCTCCGGGAATGTCGATGTTTTGAAGGAGATGTTGATGACCTCCCGTAGTTGGGGTGCGATGGCTGTGTCTGCTTTGTTGAATACGTGGTGTGGGCATGGGTCTTACGGAGATCCTGAGTGGATGGAGTTCATGACCTTGCGTGTCTCGTCGTCGTTGACGTTGGACCAGGAGGTCAGGTGGATGGCACTGTTCACAGGGGAGGTGGAGTCTGGCGTAGTCGGGGCGGTCATGGTGTTAAAGCTGTTGTAGATATCAGCGAGCTTGCGGTGGAAGAAGGTGGCTAGTAAGTCGCACAGTTCTTGAGAGGGCAGGATGTTGTTGGTGTTGGCACTGGGGTTGGAGGGTTCCTTTACGATGCTAAAGAGCTCTTTGCTGTCGTGTGCGTTGTTATCCAGGCGAACTTTGAAGGAGGATCTTTTGGCTGATCTGATGAGGTGGTGATGTCTTCGGGTGGCATCCTTGTGGGCTGCGTGGTTGTGCGGTGTGCGTTCGTGGAGCCATATTTTCTCAAGTTTCCAGCATGCACGCTTGGAGGTCTGGAGTTCGTTGGTGAACCTGGTGGCTCTCTTGCTGGTGTGGTTGTTGGAGGGTTTCTTGAGCGGGGCGAGGGTGTTGGCGCAGTCGTCGATCCACTGTCTGAGGTTGCGGGCTGCGGCGTCTGGGTTGGTGGGGTCGGTGGGTGGGTTCTGGGCGAGGGCGGTGATCAGCCGGTCTTCGGTGACTTTGCTCCAGCAGCGGCGAGGCAGGTGTTGGGTGTGGTGGTGCATGGTTGGTTTCTTGAAGGTGAAATGGATGCAGCGGTGGTCGGTCCAGTGGAGATCAGTGGTGTGGTTGAAGGCGACATGGGTGCCTGTGGAGAAGACGGGGTCCAGTGTGTGGCCGGCAGCATAGGTGGGTGCGGTGACGAGTTGTCTGAGGCCGAGGTTGACGAGGTTGTCGATCAGGGTGGCGGAGTTGGCATAGTTATTGTTCTCGAGGTGGAAGTTCATGTCCCCGAGGAGGATGTAGTCCGTGGAGGCGAGTGTGTGGGTGCTGGCGAGGTCGGCGATGGAGTCGCTGAACTGAGCCCAGGGTCCTGGGAGTCTGTAGATGAGTGTTCCTCTGAGGGTGGTGTTGGGGTCGGTGTGGATCCGGAAGTGCAGGTGTTTGGCGGCGTTGAGGGTGTCGTCTGCGTTGGTAGTGACCTTGAGGGTGGACTTGTGGACGATGGCTATTCCTCCTCCGGTTCCGTTGGCGCGCTCCCTGCGGGTGATCTTGTAGCCGTCTGGGATGGCTATGGCGATGTCTGGTGCCGAGGAGTCGTTCCACCAGGTCTCGGTCAGGAAGGCCACGTCTGGGGCGGAGTTGTCGAGCAGATCCCAGAGCTCGACGGCGTGTTTGCGTGCGGAGCGGGTGTTGAGGAGTATGCAGCGGAGGTGGTTGGGTCCAGTCCTTGGAGGTTTGTTGTTTCTGTCGCAGGTGAAGCTGCAGGTGCGGCAGGAGAAGGGTCCGTGGGTCAGTTTCGGAGAGGCCTGGAAGCAGGTGTGGTTTCGGCCGGCGTTGATTGCGTGGAGGGTGCTGGCGTCGTAGTGGAGTCTGGTGTTGTGGCGTTCGCGGGGTCCAGGGGTTCTAGCGCTGGGCGCGGTCCAGGCGCAGACTGGCTTGCCTTAGGCACGCCTTTGGCGCGCCAGCGGGGCGTCCGCTGCGCGGTCGAGAAGCTGCCTCCATTTAGAGGGAGCTGGGAGGGAAGAGTAGCTTGGAGGCGGGAGGCAAAAAACGGCACCCAGGAATGGGCAGCAGGAGCAAGGGTCAGGCAGAAGGGCTGGCGCAGCTGCAGAGCGGGGGGGGGGTAGCGACCTACCTGGCAAGGTCAGGGGTCGCTCTCCTATCATTTGCAAGAATGTTGACTCCAAAACAAACACTGCCAGTAGCACAACCTCGCTCACATTTATCATGGCAAAAATTCCAATGATATAGAATTAATAAATCTAGACATATTAACTTCTTACATATTTTAGCATTGAGTTATATTGGTCAGCTAACTCCAGTTCTTCCATATTTGGGAGAAAGGGGCTTTATTTGGGGGTATAAGGTACAGATCAAGATCACTGTCGGGAAATAATTATGTCCGAACAAGGTTTTGGAAGCCTGTGTTTTGTAGTCTGTGTTCTGGTAATACATGCTTTTCGTCGATTGCATATGGGTACCCATGTTACCCCCACGAGAGCCAGGCACTCAAACATGTAGTTCTGGCGCAGGGCAGTGTTACAGCGATGGGGGTAAACTATGTACAAATATCTAGAGCTCTTCGGGGGGAGGGGTTATTCGGACTGCTGTTGTTGGTGGGTTTGTTCGAGGGACGTGGTCGCACATGGATCTTGCACGGTGCACTTTAGTTGGACTCTGTGGTTCTCTTCCAGGGGATCCTCATCAATAGTCATAAGCATTAGAATATTCCCGCCCATGCGCGGGAATATTCTAATGCCTATGACTTTGATGAGGATACCCCTGGAAGAGAACTAGGATTACAGGTAAGTAACTAACCCTTCTAGGGAGGAGGGACGTCAGGATGAAGAGATAAGCTGCTGTGCGGGGCAAAAGGGGTTAATAGTCATTCATTCAAGCAAGCCTCTGCTAGACGAAGGTTGGCATTATGAACATCAGGTTCCATCCTTTCCTGCCAATCAGCATCAGATCGTCACAGAATGGCTTAAAAAGAGCTACCTGCCTTGCACTGTGCACTTTATTTATTCAAACTATTGCTGACGAGGAGGGCAAAGGGCAAACAAGACCCCTCACAGTCCACTTTATGTTGTGGTTCTGTGTGTTGGAAGGGGTACATGCCATTCTTTTAAGCATAAAGTATTCTGTCATTCACCTGGCAAGTCCTCCCTGGCCAGAGATTGTTTCTGTTTAATTTCTGACCCATCCCCCCAAAACCACCATACCACCCATTGGTGTCAAAGCTTTGTATGCTGTCTTTGGCAGAATAAAAAATGTCAATTGGTAATAAATCTAAATCTACTGCTAGGAACTTGATTTTAAACCAACCTCTCTGCATAGCTTTAGAGGAATGTTATATCGAAAAAACTGGTCCAAAACTCAGATGATCAGATTCTATTTTTCAGTCCATGGCACAACGTTCCATAATTTACATCAACAATCTTTGAAAGCTCTATTTTCTCATCTGCAAGTCTGACCTTCAGGTTTAGGAAGAGAAGATTTTTGGAAGAGCACAAGCTGTGCCTTGGTTTTTAGATATTTAGCCAGGACTACAGGAATGTATGGAAAGAACTGTAATAAATCTAGTGCATAACGCACAAGGATTTAAAAATAAACATTTTCTTTAAAACAAGTCAATAGATTTGTTTTACATGATTGAAAGTGAGTCCCAGTTCTTTAACCTGGGCAAGGCTCTAACAACATCTGTGGAACCTGTAAACAATCTAGTGATTTTGTGGGCAACCCAAAATAGATTGAATTGCAGAAACCCAGGCATAAACTCGTTCAGCATGAAATTTTTGTGTGAGGCAAAGTAGGCAGATGGGAAAACCAGCTTTTTGAGTCAGCGGCAACTCAGTTAGCCAAGGAAAGATTAGCATAAATCAATACTAGCAACTTCCTATCTTGGGTAGGTCAAGTTTCCATGGAGCTCATCCAAAGATAAAATCCTAAATAATTGATGGGTTGTGAGTGAATAGGATCTTTGATTTCAAGGGTTTCCACATCAAGCATTATTTGTTCATCGACCACTGTACAGTTGCATGTGGCACAATACTGCTGGCATTCCCAGACCCTCCCTATTGTCCAACAAAATCTAGGTATAATCCGCAGTCATGAAAAAGGAGAAATCAAAATCACTCCACTTACGAGTGCACAGTGTCGTCTAAGTTTTGACTAGGAGGTGGGAGAACGAGGATGTCTGGGGGACTCCCGAAAGGACTGGTCAGTACTTAGAGGTGAAGGAGCCTACTTGTGCAAACTGCAATCTCTTTTGCAAAAATGAATGGATCCATTGCAGAGCTGTGACCTGCACCTCTCACACCCCTCACAGTTGGAGGTGGCCAGCCCACGCAATAGTATCTAAATGGGATCCGATGTTCAAAGGTGTCAAACGATTAGAGCTTCACCGTGGCTGCCATGCTCCGCAGATCCAAAACAGAAGTTACAACCAGTTATTTTCTTAGACCTGGCTCAAAACCATCCTGTAGAGGATACAGAAATTATTATTATGCGTAAATTCGCAAATTTCCAGGTAGCAACATTTTCAAGCAATTTAACAGAATTTAGCAGCAGAGAAATGGGATGAGAATCTGTTGGTTGAGGGAAGTCTTTACTTTAACCAGTTGATTTTAAAAATAAACTATGTTTTTATAGAACTGTGGTTGAATAGATTGAAATTTTAGAATATATATTCCCTGACCTTTCTCCCAATGAGCTATCCGGTTTAGGGGCTGAGAGTTTTTCTCCTGAACACTATATCTTTGATTTTAGGCACTTTAGAAGATACTCAGGTGATTCTATTCTGTAGAGCAAAGGAATAATCTGTGATTTTAACCTATTGGATTAAGGAGTTAGTCAACCGTTGGGGAGGGCTTTCTGAGTTTTTAATGTGGAAGAAGTAATATGTCCATTTTTCCTTCCTTAAAAGCTGAATGTGTGTCCTACATTGCGTTAGGTAAAGGACCTTATTCTCAGGATTGTAACTCTTAAATTAACGTCTGCTCTATCCCTTCAGTTTTGGGGGTAAACCATATACCTTTTATTAAAGTCTCATTTTTTTTATCGTTTCTCTTGAATGGGGCTGTCTCATATACAGAGACTGTATGGTACTTTGCAGATGTTCAGAGGGATCTGCATGAAAAGGATAAATCCACTGAGGCCCTAAGATATTTTTGAAACTGATTCCAAATCTTGCATAAACACTTTTCCCCAAAAATTTGGATTTCTAATATCAAAAGTGATTAAAACCAGTCTGCCCAAGTCACAGGGTCTGAGATGGTGTAGCTGGCACGTTCTGTGGGTCAAACATCGAGGCCCAATAAGTGACCTGCTATTTGAGAAGCGTCGGGTACAATTTGTTTTAAATTGAGGTATTCTCGGTGATCCAAAGGAGTGCACCAACAATTTATGTAGCCACCTATCTAGAAAATGTAATGAGGGAGAGCTTTAAAAAAGAATAAAGTCTAATTTCAGAGAATTTGTTTTAGTGTGCATGCTATTACCTTGGCTCCCTGACTTCACTAGCGTGGATATGTATCTGAGGAGCCTACTTTGAGAAACAATTGCACAACTACCGCCTTTCTAACTATGGATCCCATTGGAATATACTGCAGTCCTCCGGCATATAATCTTGGATGATACAATCACAGGCTTCAGAAAATCAAATTTCCATAATGTGAAACTGCAGAAACCTATGTTGTGAAAATAGGCTCTTTAAAGTGAGCAAGGTGGCCATGACACTGACCCACTGGCAGGCAGCTCTCATAACTGAGACTTGGAAACATTTGGATTAAATGGAAGGAGATAGAGTAGGGTTTTATAAGTTTTGAATATGCATTCTTTGAAATCCCTTCTCCACATAGCCTAGTGCCATAGTTGGGTTGGTTGGAATACCTCTGTGTTATGTAAATTTAAAGCGGTGACTCATCATCTCACCGAACATTAGCGCACCATCTTCAAGGAGTACACCTAGATTTGTCATAGCTCAGAGTTCCAAGTTCAACAAATGGGGTCTAATGCCCAGTAGGAAGTGTGGGTTGTGCGCGATAGGTGTCAGTGGGGATCGGTAAGACATAGAGCCTCTATATCAAGTCACCCATCACCAATACTCTAAGGGGATGTGGTGGACTGAAGATGGATTTGCATCCCTTGCCAGGCTGCACGAGGGAGCTACAACAAGTGCTGGGGTGGAATCGTAGGGTAGGTTTGCTCCACCTGAATCCATGTTTCCTGATCTGGATTATGATTCCTGTTTAAAACCGGCTGGAGTTGGGCCGCCTTGACCTTTGAGCGTACATCTGGCACTCCCAACCTCTTTCAGCTGTGGGGCGAATGAAGTTGGTTTAGGAGAGCCTAGGTTTTTTTCCATTTCCATACTAATTTGATCAACTGATCATGAATCTGAGTCAGGGTCAAAGCGGTAAAAGGCAATTGTAAGGACTGTATGATATATAATAGTCGAGAGTAGATAACATTTTTATATTTGCTATTTTTCGCATCCATGTGGTCTCCATCCAGCCCCATCAATATAAGCCCTTAAAGAGTGTCTGGAGGGGCATAACGGCCGTATAAGGTCTTGGTGCTTCGTGAGAGGTAAATGCCCAAGTATTTTATAGGGTTATCAGACCAAACAAAATTTGCTGCCATTACGCCGGATCTAGTAGTGTGTTGTGGGCCAGCCACTCCCATTCCCCTGGATTTAAAACCCAGAAACACTCAAATACCCGATCTGCTCAATATGGAGAGCAGGAAGTGAGATTTCTGGCTCTGTGGCAAAGCTCGATGTTGTCCGCAGAAACTGCCAGTTGCTATATTGACAGCCTTAATGTCCGGATTTCATGAAATCTGCTGAAGCGGCACAATGGAGAGCTAGAACATCCATAACACACATGCCTCTAAATATGGGGCTAGGGCCCAAGAGCTCTACATTTATTTTGGTTTTACTAGCGGGTCTGACGTGAAGTGGTAAAATTTAAGTTTTCTTTCTCTCACCCATAGCTTACTATTCCAGGATTTCAGACTATGACAACTAGTCAACTCTGTCGAAAGCCTTCTCCATGTCAAGCGAGAGGAGGACTGTTGGCATTCTGATGATAAGTTGACTGTCACACTCGTCAAGCATAGATAGATGTGAACTCCATTCTGACTAGTATCGCTACAGCATGTTTTTTTCCTATCCATTTTATAAATATGCCCCTCACTTATTTTTTCAATTATACTTTAAACTAATCCTTGTCTAGTTGGGTCTCCTTCTTTAGACTTAGTTTATTTGCAAGATGTAATTTATGTTGTTCAAAAAGAGAAATCAAGAATATATTCTACTAAACATACAATTAGCCCATGTGAATTAAATGCCACCTTCAATTTTGTTAATGTTAATGTTATAGGGTATTTATACAAGGGCACGCCTACTCCAAGGAGTGTCCCGGTGCTAAGGAGTTTAAACAAAAGAACCTAGGGGGAGAGCTCAACATTTCCACCTACTAATATTCTCCCAATTATTGATGAAATAGCCAGGTTTTCAGCTGGCGGCGGAAGCTCCGAAGGTCTCCTTCTTGCCTTAAAGACAGCGGTAGCTTGTTCCATATTTTACTCACGACCACCTGGAAGGAACGACTGCCCCTCCTGGTCCGGCTGAATTTAGGAACTCGCAACAAGTGTTGGGTAGATGATCTCAGGGCCCTGGCAAGATAGTAGCGCACAATTCTTTTCCTGATGTACTGGGCCCCACTGTTTTTCAACGCCTTAAAGTGCCTTAAAGACCACTATGTTTCTAACTGATAACCAGTGGTGTGATTTCAGATGATTAGCCATGTGGGTTCTAGGTCCCACCATAGACACTGCTCTAGCGGCAGAATTCTGGACAATCTGAAGACGGTTTAATAAGTACTCAGGGATACCCAAGTAGAGTACATTCGCATAATCCAGCCTAGACATAATCAGGGCCTGGACCACTGTTTTTCTGTGGGCCACTGGTAACAACGATAAGAAATTCCTCATCATTTTTAGCATCCTAAAACAAGTTCCAGCCACTGACTGCACCTGTGTCTTCATAGAGAGATCAGAGTCCATCATCACTTTCAAGTTCTCCACTGTCGTAACAGGGCAAGCAGGCGCCGGCTGATCCGATGGCCACCATTTTCGCCATTCATCTGCCGGGGTATGACCAAAAAAGATAATTTCAATTTTAGCGGAATTGCAGGATAACTGGTTTTCTCTGAACCAATTAAACACAGCCTTTAAACATATATGTATTTGGTTTTCATCAAAGGACTCTCCTTTTTCATAAGTGAACAGCAATTGTGAATCATCGGCATACGTGAGAACTTTGGCCTCTAAGCTTGTCATGTATTCCTATAGGTTCTGAATCGATCCCCCTATTCCTGACCCTATTCTGGTTAAACTAACTATCAAGTTAACTAACAGTCAGCCCATGAGGCAAGAAAAGCCCCCATGATGCAGATACCGTTATCTGACGCAGTCACACTACGGCACAGGAACGTGTTATCTGATTAGGTCATAACGCTTGAGATCTAATTAGACAAGCGACATTCCTCCAGCCCCTGATAAGGCATACGACGTTCTCATAACAAATCAAACCTATGACAACCTGGAAAATCCGTGCGGCCATTGTTTTGATTTCACAGAGAACTTTAGTAAAGAATGTGCTAACAAGCAAGTCGTATGACATCTTTATTGACGTATCTATGTCCATCCTTACGTCAATCTCGGCACCTTTAAGGTATAAATATTGCCGATCTTGCCCTATGCAAACACACGCGTGGTGACAAGACGGAGCAGCCATACTTGCCGAAGCCGAGAGCAGAAGCAGACCCCGCTGGCAGCAGCCCCGCCTTCCTGACGCGCTGAGAGACGCGCTGCTATCTCCTGCCGAGAAACCCAGCACCGGCGCTTCCGGGCAGCCCTCGCAGGCAGCCTGGAATATCGAGAGCAGAGAAAGAGATACCATTCCTCATTCATCCTAACTTCCAGGTACAGAACTGAATAACCCCTCCCAGAGAATTCTTTAGTTATTCACTTGGCAAAAACAAACTTAACTTAAACTGTAACTTTCTATTCCCGCCCACGCATTAGACTTAGGTCAGGTACACGGGGTAGGCATATTTAGAAACACCAGTTGAGTGCGTTTAGTCAAATGTATATGTGTATGTAATATATTTTAATCATTTAAAACATCATATGGCTCAGAAACCATATCAATGTTTTTACAGTATTATTTTATACTATTGCTTTTAATGTATGCACTTTACTTAACTATAAGTATTGCAATAATATCGATCCATTTCTCTTGTACGAGAAAAGAGACTGATCAATAAATGACACCTTTTTATTGAACACGCCCGTCTCTTCCTTTTCTCTACAATCTGATGAGACTAAGAATGCACGTACTGACTGAGTAAAATAATTGCCTTGTGCTCACACGACTCTCGAGATTGACTCTTGATTAGGGGAGAGCAAAGTTGTCATGTTCTATGGTTGTCAGAAACTAAATCCCTTCTTGTCTAATCAGGGGAGTTAATTCTTTCCTGAACATTCGAGAAAGTTTCTAGCGAACTCTGAGCTACGCTGGCAAACCCAAAACTTAAGTCTAGTATCGACAGTAGTAGACCTAGTTAACGTCTGGCCTAGGCCTTTACTGCTGTAGGTATTATTCCAATGCGCAGAGCCTATTGGGAAGATAGGAGCTACACTACATGGCGCCCAACGTGTTTGGAAAGGGCGATAAAACTAACGTAAGACATTTAGAGTAACTCAGTCGTGCTTTCTCACTCAGACCCCTTTTCCCAAATACTCCAAAGACGTCTGGAGTGGGTGAAAGGTTATATCCTCCAAAACCTCGCAGGAGGGAACTCCTATGTATGGTTCTTGGTTTAGTCAACGTTGAAGGATACACTGTTCCAAAATATTGTGCATCTAATCTCTGTTTCCATAAGAAACCTGATCTGCAAACAAAAGACATAAGCTTCCTGTCGGTAAAATGTCAGAAAGTGATGAAGAAAGAGAGGCAGTTAGATTAGCAGCTGAAATAGCAGCAGCTGATACTGCACTACAAGATGCAGACGGGGATATAATACTCATCCCGGTCATCAAAAGGAAATCTATAACCTTAAAGCTTATAGAAAATGGACTGACACCTAGAGGTGGCACAGTCATATTCGTAATTGAGGCACACGAATATCGGCAGACAGAGGTATACTATTCATGGATACATTTTCCAGCAGCAAATGCTGTAACAAAGTACTTCCACTATTACAAAATAGAGGAACCTCCTAATGAGTACACTCCTTTCGAGGAGGTGGAAGTACCACTCAAATTTCAAGAGCATTTGCTCTTATTTGATGGCGCCCTAATACATAACAATCACATTACAAGGCTCGGTCCTTTAGGTAGACCAGGAGCAACGTGGCCGGTCTTAGCCGGATACACACCACACCCAGACATCGAAGGGATGTCTACAGGAGAGCTGTTAATACAGCTAAAACAATTACTAAAAATTCATAGACAATTAGTACAGTATGTAATGCGGACTTCAACAATTCAGCCAGCGATTAAACTTCCACAGCTGACCCCTCACCAGGGGAACACAAATAAAATCACACCACAGAACATCCAATCCTGCCTAGGTAAAGTTCCGGCTAAACGGGAACAGATACCATTCTGGTTGGCACAGAAAATCACCCAAATAGAGGCGGTGTTTCCTGACACCACCCCGCTAGAAAAACACAGGATTCTGACTATATGTCTCCCAATGGGAATCGCACCACACATTGAGGACTGCGACACTTGGGGTACAGTCTTTGCTTCCATCTACACAAAAACGCACGGTGTTCCATCCATTTCGGTGATACCAGATGTGCTAAAACAAATTCAAGACGAATACGGTCCAGAGCCTGCTTTAACTCTTGGTATGAAATTACTAAAAGACTTCAAGCAGGTCTCGGCTATACTATTAGCCAACATAAAAGGTGAAGCAGCAAACGTGGCGATCCGCCAGAGGTTAAAGGAGACAGATATAGCAGACCAACCAGCTGAAATTGCCAGAATCATAGAAAAATCCTATGAGGAACTAGGTAGAGATAGTTTAGGTGGAATACCAGTAAAACCGCAACTGACTGAAAGTCCAGAAAAAATATTTTTTAATAATTCACCAAATAATAACTGGGATGGAAACAAACAATTCAATCCTAAAGAAAAGAAATTCCAGTCCAGAGGAAGGTCTCCTAGGCGAAGAGAAAAATCTCCAAACCGAAGACAGAGGTCACCGCAGAGTGACCCCTCTGGGAATAGATATAACCTTAGAAATAGGGATAATATTAAAAAACCTGATAGATATCAAGACATTGATACACGTCCCTCTCAATCTTTTCAGAATTCCTCGCAGAAATCGGAAAGAAGAGGACGATCAGAACAAAGAGAAGAGCACGCCAAGTCCAAAGACAAGGAACCTGCTCAGCTAAAAAAGAAATTACAATTTCCAAAAAAGAAGGTAGCCAGTATCAAGGTAGTTAACAATGCCGAGAATACTGAGGACACAACTGAAAAACGGAGAGTGGGCTCAGACAATGCTAGACAGCGCAGCAGAGGTGAGCATAGCTCGCAAAGTCCTTATGAATCATCTGGAGACAGTGGACACGAATAATATCTTCAAGTGGAAACTGCAGACACCAGAGTTAGCAAACCCCACAAGATATACGAGATAACATTACGTATAGAGGGAGATAAGACTAGGAAAATAAGGGGACTATTTTGGGATAATCTCTCCAAGGGCTATGATATCCTTCTAGCTGAAAAAGACTGGCCACCAGAGTTTGTCAGGGAGTGCCCTCATGGCGAAGAAATAATTATGCCTGCCTTCTCGAATCAAATCCCGATTCATAAAAAATATACACTTGCCAGAAAGTGGGCAGTGGCCTTAGCACCTGCTTTATATAAAAATCATGTAGGATGGGATGAGGATTCTCCTCCTCACAAAATCCAGTTAAAATCACAACCTACTGCACAAAGGCAGTACCCAATTAAGCAAGAAGCTAAAAAACAGGTAAATGAAATACTAGATCAGCTAGAATACCAGGGGGTGATTGAAACTTGCACCTCACAAATGAACAATCCTTTGTTTCCGGTCTCCAAACCAGACAACTCATATCGTCTAGTTTTGGATTACCGACACCTTAACACATGTTGCAAAACTTTTGCAGTGCAAAACTCACACAGTGCTGCACTAATGAATAACATAGTGCGCAAAAAATACAAAACTACCTTGGACATCTCCAATGGATTCTTTTGTCAAAACATAGCACCAGAAAGCAGATATTTAACTGCATTCTCAGTAAATGGCACTCAAAAACAATTCTGTCGGTTAGCCCAGGGGTACAAGAACAGCCCGGGGGTATTCTCAGCGAGAGTAACAGAATTACTACAACTATATGATGATGAAGAATTATCTTATGTCGATGACATTTACTTAACAGATGATGACTTGGAGACTCACTTGAAAAGAGTGAACACCATAATACTTGGGTTCGCTGCAGAGGGTTACAAATTCAACTTTAAAAAGTCCAGAATTGCCCATTTAACGGTCTTATACGTAGGATATGAATTATCAAGTATAGCCTGGTTGACAATTTTCTAATAGAACTAGATGAATTAAAAAATCTAAAATATGAAAAGACGTATCCTCTGCCAATCGACATTCTGCCTCTACGACATTACGCCTGTGTAATCTATACAGACGGACATGCTCAACCCTCCGTTTGGGGAGAACAAGCATACAACCCCACATGTGAGATTACAAAAGAAGTGTGGCGCGGAGGTAAATTAAAACCTCTATTAACAAAATCACACTCAGTAGAAACTAATTCAGAAAAACAAACTGAAATAATAGCATTGAAGATGGCGCTAGATAATGCGGATCGCGAATTCCCGACACTTATAGTGTCAGATTCATATTACTGCGTCAAATCATACAACAAGGATTTGCAGACATGGATTCAAAACGGTTACAAAGATGACACAGATGCACCAATAAAGCAGAAACTGCTCTGGGAACAAATAGCTCTTTTACAAAAAGAACTACCAAAGACTCACGTGACACACTCACTGAGTCATCAACGTGATGGCGTTCACGTTGTAGGGAATTCATTGGCTGAAACAGCCGCAGCGGCAGGCACTAAATCGGCTCCCGTAGTTTGAAAAAAGCGTACATTAAAATACATTGACGGTGAAACAGTGCTGGCGGTGAAAACGTCATCAAAAGGCGACTGCTCAGCGTTACCGATCAACTATCCACTCAATTATACATACATAATCGATGCAAACTCCGTCCCTTTTGCTCGAATCCCTGGAGTGGGGGATAGAGTGATTCCAAACATGGACAGGAGAAGCTTGTTAATCGCAGACGCACACATGGGCGAGGGTCTCAGACACCATAAATTAAAAGATTCTCTGGAAGAATTACAATCACGGTACTGGTGGCCAGGCATGAGCCTGCGTCACACCATGTTTGTAAAACGCTGCCCAAACTGCAATAGAGATCGCAGTGGGGAGAGAAAGAGTTTGATACCTCGTCGTATTACGGCAGATAATATGACCAGTAAAAAGAATGGCTTGCGATTAACATATACAGGCTAGTTTCCACTTATAATGTAGATCACCAGCACTCGGCTGACGTCCGGACTGTTATACAAAGATTTGCGAGTCTAAATGGCATATACGCTAAGAGCATGCTACGTTTGACCATTGTTTTCACTCAAGCACACCAGCCTGGGGGGAAACATGGCCAAATGAGCACAGTCCAGCGGGAATCTTCTCACTTCCTTCCTGAGGGTACGGGATGGTGTAAAGAAAAAACCAAGGCATAAAGCAATCTATAGCAGAAAGGATATTAGGTTCGGGAGCTGGGTGGGTCAAACATCTAATAAGTGTCCAACGTAGTCTAAATAACTTGCCAAGAAATTCTCTGAAGGGATTCAGTCCGTACGAATTATTATTTGGAACTAGAATGATTATCTCTGACCTCGACAGTCAGACTTCAGTGGTTAAAGAAAAAAGCTTTGATGTCAAAGACCGTTTGGCTATTTTGCAGGACTTAAACAAAACAAGAAAAGACCTGAGCAACATACAGTTGAAACAACAGCCAACAATCACTGAAGAATCACCACCTGTCCCAGCAAGACCTGTCTGGATTCCAAAAGTCGGGGATCTAGTCAGGGAGAAGATCGCGGTAAAGAAGGAATTTGGGCCTTCTTACAGAAAAGCAGTTCCTGTCTTGTCTGTCAACGGGACAAGATCAGTTGTACTACCGCCACTTGCTGGTAAAAAGGAGAACCGAGTTGTATCCATCGACCTGGTAAAACCACAACATGTGGCCGATAACAAACAGTAGGCCAAGTGGACTCCCAATAAGTAGCAGAACACCAAGGTTTGCTACCAGTACAGAGGTCCTAACAAAGAGGCTCATCACATTCGAAACGCCTACAGAAGAACAACAAGGACTATGCAACAATGCAATAGAACTCAGACCTCTGAAAACCCAAATAAAAACATTTAGCAGAGACACACCAATCTACAATGAAGTACCAAGTGACAATGCAAGAAACAAAAATCCTGAAGCAATTGGAACAATTGACAGAACCGCATCCGGGTACTTCATCAACTTCGATGATTCCTCTGAAGGCTTCAGTGAATCAAAGACACAGCCATCATCAAAATCCTTTAAAGACAAAGCTAAGGAACTTTTGAAACAACTGAAAGAAACATATCTGATTTCTCCATGGATTGAATTTTGGGTGGGTTTTGGTGCATTTATCCTCATACTTTGGCTCATCATGGTATTAACTTTGGGACGCTTCATTGAGGGGAAATATGCTAAAATGGACACAGCAAGTCAGAACATCAACTTGGTCCTCAAACCACACACATCTTCACACGTCGAGAAAAGAGAACTTTCTTCAGCCAACTTCACAGCCAATCCTATACCTGGTGGGGTAGCCTGGGATAACACGGACTATGAAATTTATGGTCCGGTCGAGATCCTGAAATATCCACACCAAATCAAGATCTCCTTGAGTGACTTTGCAAAACCAAACTCATTTGCTGATGATTGGGACTTCGAAAGCATTAATAACATGATGTCTGATTTAGTAATGTCTGCTAAATTTACCAAACATGATTATTTGCAAGGTTCTACAAATTATGATAGTATGTATTGCTATAACCACTATGGTAACCATTTTCTACATAAATCTGCACAACCTAGAAATGTTTTAAATTATAATCAATGGGAACATTGTGCTACACCTCCAAAAGGGAGCTCAAGAACCGTTTACGACAAATATTCATATTTTTCAGGTTTTAACACAAGTAATGCTGAAACATTTTATTTTAAATTGTCAAACAAGACAGGGATGAAAACCATGATAACCAACACAAAGTTGATATATTCAGATTCATTCTTCGAAAAAATGAATACTTTTGGATTTGATTATTGGGACAAAAATGTTGATTTTAAAAAGTGTTTGGGGTACAAAAGAATGGCAAGTACAGGGTTTAGAAGCTTTGTTTAGAGCTTGCATGATCCCAGAACAAATGATATTTTTAAATGACACTGTTCAACAAACCACCTGTCTTGGCCTAGCCAAAATCAAATATTTAAATAAACAGTCTATTCCAAAGCCAACAATGTTTAGCAATAGCTCTGATACAGATGAAGAGATAGACGTAAACCATATATTAAACCAAAACAGAACACATCCTGATTGGAAACAATGGTTGATCTGGCCCACAGATACAAATAACTGTCAAGACAGATTCCTGAATAAAACACAGGGGTTCAAAATGACCAGGCCAGACCCTAGATATCCCCAAAGACATCACCCAGGGATAATAACAACCTACAGTGTGGGCAAATTATGCCTTCAATGGCTACAAACTTCCACACTGCCTGAAATTAAGCAACACCTAACTTTACTTACTGATGGTGCTGACTTGCGTGATTTCATAATGGGACCACGCAAACAGCGTCAAAAGCGTTTCATAGCAGCCTCTGTATATGCAGCATACAATGAGGCCTGGAAGGTTACTCAAATTGAAACAGCAGAGAGAATACGGGAAATTGACCGTATTAATTTGGAAAAATCACTTTCTGTAGTGGACAATGGGTTAATGACTCTGTCCTCCAGAATTTTTTCATTGGACAGCATTGTGTCTTCAGCAATCGATATATTATCGCAAGACTTACTGTTATTACAACATGGTCAGTCACAATTGCGTTCTATTGTACAGCTTGGCTGGACGTTACAAAATCTGCGTTCAGGCTATGTGCCTTGGCGTTTAATCAACACAACGTCACTATTCCAAATCTTTAACCTTACTGATAGACAAATCGGTATGGCGCAAAAGGGTGCTGATTATACAATCTTGAGCATTGAAAAACTAGAAAGATTACCAATGACAATGTCAGAACGACCTGTCAGTGAATGGATAATACACGGAATCATAAATATTCCAATCTCAACCTTCAGGTTTCAATACTGCCAAAAATATATACAGGCTGGCATGTACGAGAAATTGGGAAAGGGGTACCTTAAAACAACTTGGAACCTGCCCTATTCACATGCATGTGTCAGTAATAAAGGACAGAAAGTGTTTCTTAGTGGCAACAATTGTGCTATGTCACTAAGCGGCACGCTTCTGTGTAACGGAATTAGTTTGCATGGAGCCTGTGAAGGGAATTCATACAACCTTTCATGTCACCAGCAAGGCGCACCTGCAACTGAAATAGAACCATTCTTTCAAAGACTCTATAATGGGAGTTACATTCTTATTGTAGACCGCAGATGTTGTAGTCTTATGCCCGGGACTCCTTATCTAGTCACTACGACTGCGAAGGTCAAGTGCTGTGGACGTTCTTTGTTCCCCAGCTCCTTTCCAGACAGGGAGGCAAGGGCATGGCCCAATTTGAAAATTACTTCTATTCGAATAGATACTTTAAGCAGAATGAAAACAGTGCTTCTTCAGACGCCTACAAGGCTCACGTCATCAAAAGAAACGTATGATCTACAAGTCGCAAGGACGACTGCAGAGATACATACATTATTATCAACTAATTCCCCCGTACATTTCGCGGAAATCCTGAGCGAAATCTTAAATATTTCTGATACCACTGGGGTCTCAAAGGTATTTAAGACAGTATTTTCGATGGCATTAACACCATTCAAAGCCATACTGGGTATTTTTCCAGATTTCGTCCATTCGATTTTTGGCGGACTTCCCCTGATCCTGGGACTAATTGCAGGAATCCTATTCTTAGTCCTTATTTTTCGTTATGGCAACCCATGTCACAGATCAAACTCTCGCGACAATGGAAGATACATTCCTAGCCATTGGATACCGGGACCGGATATCAAAAATCCTGGGACTCTCCCGGCTTAGAGACCTGAACATGACTTGGTTTCTATCATTTCGACCAATGTGGCAAAGGTGTGTTTTACCTGTATTGAGGTGTCTGCTATGCGGAGAAGAATGCGTGTTAGACACCTGTCTGACGCTACAATCGGATGCGCCAGTGGATGCAGATACATTGTTGGTTCCTACCAAGGTTCACGCTTTGTGCTGCCCTCGAAGGCTGCCAATCCTGATGACGGCATTCGTGGAATCTTCACCACTACGATTGAAGAGTAGTGAAGTTCAAGATGAAAGCAGCATCGAACAGGTACGACCTTCTGTCAGCAATGCGAATCAGAATGTCAATGGAGACAATCATGCGCACGAATGCATGGTTACACCTATTTCCGACTTAGTGGAACTTTCCCATGAAGCTGTTGACAGTTTTTTCGAAAGCCTTAATGATATGATGTTCTCTCCAGAACAGAAATAGAGACTTTTGAGCAAGCTCGCACACGGCGTTCCCTGAATTCGGCCTTCAACTTTAAAAATAAAGTCACATGAACAATTTTTCCCACCAGTTCACGGACAGCAATTTTTTAGCAGCCCCAAATTATTTTTTACAAAATTTTCGGGACACTTATCTTCTGCTTAAAGTAAGAAACTATTCCTAGAGAACTAAGATTTCTATTTTTAGATACTTTATAAACTTTAGTTGCCCGCTGGTATGTTCACAAATATTTTATTATGTGATGAAATGGTCTCGAACTTTCTTTCTGTATAGCCATATTAAGAGCCGTTTCATGTGTATTTCTCATATACCAAATATGCAATAATGTCAACAAATGAGTGTTTACTTTAGCGTTTGATTCATAGCTTGAGTGCATACAATATATATGACTGCAATTCTCCAGTATATTTGAAAATTTCAAAATGCATTTATGTATTTTGGGGTGGTAAGGTATACACTATACTCTATAGTATGTTGTACTATGTTATAGTATGCATAGATTAGTAAATATGACCATAGTTAGCGTGGAGTGGGTGTCATGTATTCCTATAGGTTCTGAATCGATCCCCCTATTCCTGACCCTATTCTGGTTAAACTAACTATCAAGTTAACTAACAGTCAGCCCATGAGGCAAGAAAAGCCCCCATGATGCAGATACCGTTATCTGACGCAGTCACACTACGGCACAGGAACGTGTTATCTGATTAGGTCATAACGCTTGAGATCTAATTAGACAAGCGACATTCCTCCAGCCCCTGATAAGGCATACGACGTTCTCATAACAAATCAAACCTATGACAACCTGGAAAATCCGTGCGGCCATTGTTTTGATTTCACAGAGAACTTTAGTAAAGAATGTGCTAACGAGCAAGTCGTATGACATCTTTATTGACGTATCTATGTCCATCCTTACGTCAATCTCGGCACCTTTAAGGTATAAATATTGCCGATCTTGCCCTATGCAAACACACGCGTGGTGACAAGACGGAGCAGCCATACTTGCCGAAGCCGAGAGCAGAAGCAGACCCCGCTGGCAGCAGCCCCGCCTTCCTGACGCGCTGAGAGACGCGCTGCTATCTCCTGCCGAGAAACCCAGCACCGGCGCTTCCGGGCAGCCCTCGCAGGCAGCCTGGAATATCGAGAGCAGAGAAAGAGATACCATTCCTCATTCATCCTAACTTCCAGGTACAGAACTGAATAACCCCTCCCAGAGAATTCTTTAGTTATTCACTTGGCAAAAACAAACTTAACTTAAACTGTAACTTTCTATTCCCGCCCACGCATTAGACTTAGGTCAGGTACACGGGGTAGGCGTATTTAGAAACACCAGTTGAGTACGTTTAGTCAAATGTATATGTGTATGTAATATATTTTAATCATTTAAAACATCATATGGCTCAGAAACCATATCAATGTTTTTACAGTATTATTTTATACTATTGCTTTTAATGTATGCACTTTACTTAACTATAAGTATTGCAATAATATCGATCCATTTCTCTTGTACGAGAAAAGAGACTGATCAATAAATGACACCTTTTTATTGAACACGCCCGTCTCTTCCTGTTCTCTACAATCTGATGAGACTAAGAATGCACGTACTGACTGAGTAAAATAATTGCCTTGTGCTCACACGACTCTCGAGATTGACTCTTGATTAGGGGAGAGCAAAGTTGTCATGTTCTATGGTTGTCAGAAACTAAATCCCTTCTTGTCTAATCAGGGGAGTTAATTCTTTCCTGAACATTCGAGAAAGTTTCTAGCGAACTCTGAGCTACGCTGGCAAACCCAAAACTTAAGTCTAGTATCGACAGTAGTAGACCTAGTTAACGTCTGGCCTAGGCCTTTACTGCTGTAGGTATTATTCCAATGCGCAGAGCCTATTGGGAAGA
This sequence comes from Lissotriton helveticus, assembly GCF_964261635.1. Lineage (NCBI taxonomy): Eukaryota > Metazoa > Chordata > Amphibia > Caudata > Salamandridae > Lissotriton > Lissotriton helveticus. The sequence continues at coordinate 99,093,623 of NC_136059.1, forward strand.
TAGGAGCTACACTACAAGCTCTCAGCCAACGACGCCAAGGGAGACATATACATATTAAAAAGGGTAGGGCTCAACACTGAGCCCTGGGGCACTCCCACACTCAGTGTCGGGATGTCCACTGTAAAGGGTGGTGTCCAAACCGCCTGCTGACGGTCCTTCAGGAAGGAAGGAAACCACCTTAAAGCTGTGCCCCCAATCCCGCAGTCCTCCAATCTCTGGAGGAGTCGACCATGGGGCACAGTATCAAAGGCCGCCGTGAGGTCCAGCAGTAATAAAACTGCTTTACCCCCTCAATCTAGCGTACCTTTGATATTTTCTGAGACCTCCAACAACGCGGTCTCCGTGCTATAATTAGCCCTGAAACCCGATTGACTGGGGTGCAGGACATTAGTGTCCTCAATACATTTAGTGATTACCTTGTTTACGTGCTTCTCCAGAGTTTTTGCAAAGAAAGGGAGCAGCGTAATAGGCCTATAATTAGTGGCCACTAGAGGATCCGCAGACGGCTTTTTAAGAAAAATAATAATAATTTTATCCACTTTCCATCTGGCCGACACCTGACCACTAGACCGATAAAGGTTCAGGGCTTTATTCACTGTGGGGTTTAACACTTACACAACACCGGCTATTATCTTGACTGGGCAAGGATCTATAGGGGATCCAGGTTTTAATGTCTTCATAATAGCCAGTGAGGTATCCAGGGTCATAACTGGAAACTCCCGCAATAGATACTCCCTGAGATCTTCCTTCTGAAAAAAACAATTTTGATTCAGCACAGTCGGCAAGTCAAAAGTCTCTTGGATGTCCTTAATCTTGTTATGAAAGAAAGCCGCAATCTGAGTGGCCCATTCAAAGGTCGGAGCAAAAGATCTTTGGGTAGCTAAGGGTGAAACAAAGTCTTTTACTATCCTAAAGAGCTCTCTATTCCTATTACTGGCTAAATCAATTTTTGTGGCCAAGTACCTTTTTTTCTCCTCGCGTACCTTAAGGTAATGGACTTTAAGAGCCAATGTATATGTCTGTTTCCTATTGGAATCAAAAATTTTCCTTCACAGACGTTCCAAGCATTTACAGGCACTCTTGCTTTTCTTCAGGGCTTCTGTAAACCAGGGGGCAGAGACAATATCTCTGGACGTTCTATGCACCCTAGGGGGGCAAGATACAATGCCCACTTCTGCAGCCACTCCTCGAGACTAAATATAATATTATCAAGAGATCCATCCCCAGGAATAGAATGAGAGTTCAATATGGTAGTCAAAGCCTCAGATGTAATAGACTTAAAAGACCTGGATACCTTAGCTTTTCCCCCAACCTTGCCTAGTGTCCTTGGGGTAAATTTCTCCCAAAAAAAACGTTAACACACTGTGGTCAGACCATGTAATAGGGAGGGGGTCGTCCAGAATAATCTGACATGTGGAGAAGATCTGATCCAGTGTATGCCCCTTTTCATGGGTGGGAGATGTTACATATGCTCCCATATTAAAAATTTCTAAGCATTTGCATAGCTTCTTCGGTTCTGGGGCATCAATTTGGTCGAAATGGAGATTGAAATCTCCTAATACCAGACATTGGCTGAATCTAGTGGCAATAGGTTCTATAACATGCTCAAAGGACTCTAAAAAGCGTCCTGCTGGCCCAGCAGGTCTATAGATCAAAACCCCAGCAACGGACTGATGGGCAGAGATGGATAGAAGAAATCCTAAGCCTTCCGCACCCTCGAGTCCCAAAATCGGAATCGATGAGCAAGGGAAGGGGTTTTAAAAAAAAAAATTTGCAAGAACATTTCTGAATAAATCTATATGGGAGAACCCACAACTCCCTCCTATAGCTGCATTTGAAATCTACATCATTAGGAGACTATACCAGACAAGTCTTGGTTTCAAGAAGTAAGTAAAGTAAGTGGGGGAATAGTTTATATCTAACTCAATATGTAAGTACCAGGATCTTCTTGGAAGCAGCATCAGACCCAAGGATGCCCCTGACCTCCACCCTCCATGACATCTGCTCTGGAGAATGACAACCCAAGGGGGTTGGTGAGGTGCCTGGTGTCAGGACAAGCATGATGGGAACATCCCAATGGGGAGCAAGAAACTGGAAAGGTGAGGAGGTTAAAAAACAGTTTTATTGCCTGATGAAATGAGCAGAGAGGGACAAGGAGGTAGGGGGAGGCAGAGACAAAGGAACTGGTGACCGTCAGGTGAAACAGGAAAGAGAAATAACAAGGACATACGGGGTGACCGTGCATTCATACAATTACGTGCGCGACGGCTGGTTTGATGTACCCTTTTGGTGAAGAAAATGAATCCAGAACTGTCCCAATAGATCAGAATCCATACTCTTTCTAGCTTGGCAGACTCTCAGAAAAACACAAAAAAGTGGTAAACCATTAGCCCTGGTTGACAAAACCACGAGCCGGCTATAGGCATGAAATGTGGGTGGAGTGGGCGTGACAGGAAATGTGGATTAAAAGCAGGAAACATAATGGACATAGGACACTTGTGAGAAGGGAAGAGCCGTTAAAGAGGGAAGTGGAATGTTACAGTGGAGGGACAGAGAGTGGGGCTCAAAAGGGCGTCACCTGAGTGGCAAAGAGGCGGGGGGCACTAAAAGCCTCTTGGCTATCCTCCAGGTGCACGAGCCACTGGTGTGTGCATCAGATGCTGTGGGGGCATGTGGAGGAGAAAATCAATATTCTATTTAATTCCATAGTATGCCCTAAATGCTTGTATTGTGACACACACCCCACTTTTCAAACCTAAATAAGATGACAACACCTCAAGAATGCAACACTAGCTACTCCACTAACATAGGTATTCCAACCGGGCATTTAAGGGATCAGTAAGTTCAACTACTATCCTTTTGCTGTCCCCTATATCATGGTTTTAATCCACCCTGTGCCTGTGTGGGAAGTTGCTCCCCTGTTTTTCTCGGCACCATTCATTTTGTGCGGGCAAGTACAAGCGTTGTCTCAGCGAATATATACAGATTTCACTTTCCAAGTCTCTGTTCTACCAGTTCACAAGAACTAACATAGAAGAATTTTGAGTAATAGAATCTAAGTAGCTTCAGGACTTTTTAACTTTTTAAGCTTGCTATGCGATCCGGATAGCTGCTTAGGTGGGGTGGTGGGGGTTTACTATTTTTTTCATCGCTCACAAACCTAGGAAATGTATTTTTTAATCCTTTCTCTGCCTGGGCTGACTGACGTCTTTAAGCCTTTAAGTCTTTAAGTTTCTCCTCTTTTTCACAGTGCAGTATTTTAAACGTGGAGTTTCTTTATACTTGTATAGCATCCAAGGGTGATATAAAAAAGTGTATTTTCCACAATAAACTTCGCTGATCATTTGGGGACGGCAGGGTATTTCAAAAGATGTTGTAGCCAAAGATGACCTTCTTTGTTACCTTCTTTGTTACTTTTTATCTCCCATCTTACAATGGAGTGCTCCTACATTTTCGTAATATTAAATTCGGCCTCCCCCTTTAAAACACATTTATTTTCTAAACAGATTTACAAGATAATATTGGGCTTCAGGGGCACTTGTGAAGTGGCTTAGACCACTGTCTTGGCAGTACCCTCTCACATCACAATATACCCTTCCGTGCCCCTCCAAGGGTTGACCGACCCACACTTTGAAGACCACTGTCGTACGCTGAGACCTGTTCCTGGCTGTGCACTCCCTGAAAGGGGTACTCATTCAGCTCATTATTCACCTGTGGAGTTATAAACACTTAAACTTATGTCATAAAACAGCTAGGAATAGTCCGTTTCATAAATAATTGTATTAACGTGTTTTTTTCTAAACTTGTTTATTATTTGTTTAGAGTCTTCAAGATATGTACAACATTGAGCTCTTCCTGGTGGCTGACAAACAGGAGGTGAGTGTCTTGCACAAAGCATTAATAATGACTTGCCTTCAAGTCTCTGGCATAATCTAGAACTCTTTCTGGTCCCTTGCAGTTCCGTCGCCATGGTGAGGACCTAGAAAAAATTAAACATCACCTCATCACAGTGGCGCATTACATCAATCAGGTAAACTATCCCAGGCTTGATGGACTGTGCACAAATGTCACTTGGAGTAATTGTGATATGAACAGAAGACGCGGGCCCTGTGGGGTGTAACCCACTAACTCATTTAGGTAAAAAAGGTGTCGTGGAAATGTCTTTCAGACGACCACAGGGTAGTGAATCTCAGAAACTGCTGAGTGGCAAAACAGATGAACAAAAAATTGATGATAAAAAAATGAAGATAATTTGTTTTTTAACGAAAATACAAAGCAAAGCATGGAGTCACGAGTAATTCAAAATCAAACTTGACATTTCTGAAAACTTGAGGAATTGCGGCAATATTAAAACAAAAACAGAACTGGAAGAGGGTTTAGCAAGCAAAATATTTATAGTCTTTCTTCTATGTCTACCAAAGAAAGTGTAGGGTACATGCATTCATGTTCTCATAAAGGATAAACGGATGACATCATTCAAACAAATAAGCAATTTAAGGACTTTTGCAGAGAAGTCCTTCAACAAATTAGATTAAATGTATTTTTTTTAAAATGTGTGGAAACGTGTTTCCACAGTCCCATTCTTTAGAACACGCATTTAGTGTATCCAACTTTAGTTTATGAAATAATGTTCCCTTAGGTTATTATTGCATGTGACTGTCATGATTTCTACTCAAGCGCTCTTGGGGTGGGCGGTAGAGGCGCCTGTATGTGAGCGGGTAAGACAAAGGGGGAGCTAATTCTGGTAATATTTGTAATGTGCATCTCCGTATTCCCTCATTGGTATGGCTGTAACAGGGCTCATAAATGAGATATTAGGGTTGAAATGTGTTTTGGGAAGGGATTAACAAATGTATTTTTTACTCTGGACTTTCCTAGCCATGTCTGCCGACTATTCAGCGTCTCCCACCTCTTCAGCTTTATTCTATTCTCTCCCAGCTTTATTTATTTTTTATTTACGTTGTATTTGTAGTCTTTCTAAATTAGTTCCTTATTGTTGATAGCATTTGTGTTTTTAAATATTTCATGTATGGTCAAGAGCCACAACACCTTAAGAATTCAGCTTGCAAATAATCAAATGGCTATAATAAAATAATACAAAAAATCAGAATTACACCTTGTTGCATGGTTTTAGAACTTGATTATCAGTCACTCAATCTTGTTGTCTCTTTCCTCTAGATATTTTTGAAGATTAACTTTCAGATCTTTCTGGTGGGACTTGAAATCTGGTCACAAGAGAACAAAGTCAACATTTCAGACAAGGCGCCTTCCACGTTGAAGACCTTCCTGCAGTGGAGGAAAACTGAACTCCTGCCTCGAAAGAACCACGATAATATTCAGCTCATAAGGTACTCACCCTCCTGCAGACTGATGACCCTGCCTATCCTTGTGGCTCACAAGCTTGGTGTTCATTTAGCTCCACTTGAACAGCACTTTGAAAATACCTAACTGATGTCATGTGCTTTTTCTAACATTTTTATTTAATTAAACGTAGTACCTATGACGCCTTCAGCAACCTGTATTTCTATATAATGCCCGCTCCAAATCATTAATGCAAACACACGAAAACCTCGAGCCGGATTCACAGAACTTTCTGCCAAACTAAGCTGCACAAAAGCATCATTCATGCCTGAAAATGGCAGATACAGAGTTGCAGAGTATGGACATATGGATATAAGGTGCAGAGGGCAGTTCTGGTACCCTGCCCATCACCTGTAAGTGTGCGCGGAGCCCTGCCATTGGCTGCTCTCTGACTCTTGCAGTTGTTTTGCCCGGGTCCCAGTTGCAAGAGTTGTTTTTTTTCCTGAATTTTACGTTCGTGAGAAGTCTGCATGTACAAGTCCAGGGAAACAGCATTTTACCACGGAGTCGTGACCACGCAGTGCCTTTACAATGTGGTCTTTACAACGAGGCGTCTTTACCACTGCGTTCCTTTACCACAAGAGTCTACGCAACGACTTGCCGTCGGGGAAGCAGCGTTGGACTTCGAAGTCCAACACTTTCTCTATTGTTGGGCGGACTGGAGTTGGATTAGTAATGTACACCTCTCCAAAGTCCAGCACTTGCCCCAAAGTCATGTCGTTGCAGGTTGTAAAGACTTGTGTGGTAAAGCAATGCAGTGGTTAACGCGGGTCGTTGTTAAGAGTCAGGGCCGGACTGGGAACAGAAGCCGGTCCGGGAAAACTGCTCAGCCCCTCTCCCCCACCCCAGGGTGACAGGGAGTGCCACCGAGCAGTTTGAGGGCCAGTTTCGGCTGATTTTGTTACAGGGGGCCGATATTGCCAACCCTCGGTAACAAAAACGGCCCCCCAGGGTCCCAAAACCGGCCCCCACCCTAGCAGCCTACTGGGGAAACGCCCAGTGCCCGCTATGGCCAGTCCGGCCCTGTTAAGAGTGCGTTATAAAGCCATGCGTTGTAATGGCTTGCGTGGTTCTGGAGGGTAGCATCCACTTGGCCCCCTGCTCTTCCTCTGTACCCAGGGATGTTTGCTCTTTTGTGGCACAGCTATCTATCTGCTGCACACTGTGAGTCTTTTAAGGGGATGTGGGTGAGCCACCAGTCTGCCGTTCTGGCAGAGAACCCCCGCCAGATTTACAGATCTACGTCACATTGGCATTTACACACCTGGCTAGAAATGTATTTCTTCAAATAAAAGCAATGACCCTGGCATGCTGTAAGTTGCCTCCCTGCATGTGGGGGTGATTGCTAATTTTCCTAACCAGGTCTGCATTGCCTTATATAGTGGGGCCTGAGCAGAACAAATGTGCATCAGATATGCGTAGGGCGCACTTTAAGCATTCACCGAGCCACAATGGATGTCTTCCTTGTCACAGGTTTCTGGTGGCCAGTTCTTAATTTGTAAAATAATAAGAGCCGGGGCCCAAAGTGCTGCCGGTGCTACTAAATGTCAGCACACCCAGTACCTCCCTACCAAGGCTGCGTATTCCTGACCCCACCTCGAGCAGGGGCGGCTCTAGGCTCATGGTGGCCCTGGGCAGGGAGCGTAGGTAGGGGGCCCCGGAAGAGGGGGTCCGGGCGGGGCAGAGCACCCAGGAGAAACACAGGTGTGGAGGCCAGTGAAGAGGGGGGGATCAGGGGGTTTGGTAGTGGAACAGAACCGGAGACCGCCAAATCCCTGCCAGGGGCATCCACGCAAATATGTATCCATCCTCAGATGATTATTATATTAGGGATATATATTGGCATGGCGGCCCCTGGGGTTTGGCGGCCCTGTGCAGGTGCACAGCCTGCACATGCCTAAGGCCGCCCCTGCCTTGAGTATCCTTAATCTACTCAGACACCCTCCCTGCTGCTTCACCTCACCACTGCAGGTTCCTGCTTTCTCCATTGGTGATGTTTTTTCTGGCTGGCTCTACCTCCTTTTTGCCCCTTTGTGTGGTTTTCCTTCTGCTTCTCTTGGTTAATGTCTAATGTGGAAAAATAAGGGCCAGTCCCTAAAAATAAGTGTTGGTATCCCTACCGGCTCAAATTAAGCACTGCTAATTGCTCAGCCATCGGAGGCTTATTCTACCGGTTCCACAACCTTTGAATAGGGTGGGGAATCTGTTGGTTCGTCAGGGCGCTAGACCTGAAGGATTATTGATTTCTCTCTCCTCCAAACTCCACACGACTCATTGATTAGTATTGAAAAGTTACAATGCTGTAAGACAGTGTCTCACTTTGAAGAATTTGCTCCCAGTATAAAAACATCTGTGCCTTCTCTAGTCCATATATTTCAGAAATAACTAGAAAAATGTGTTTTCACTAAAAGGGTTGTCCATGCATGTAGCACAATTGGAAGTAAAAACAAAACTGCAAACAATTTAAAAATGAAACCATTGTACAATGCTAAAGAATAAGCCACGGTCTTCAACATCAACTTTACCTCCTGTACCCCCTTCTCGTACCGGTACTTACCATATGAGGTGTGTTACCCCCCCTCAGGGATCACGTGACTTAGCTATGACCAATCAGAAAGATATCCAGTATTATCCCCACCACCCCCCATACCATTCCTGCCAATATGCTAATTAAAGGGGACAGAGTCCACAACCCTTCCAGGTTTCTTTGTCTGCTCTTCGCATCACAGACAAATAGAGGTGATTGTTGAAACATTAAAAGGTAAGCCCTGGGAGGCCTCATGGGGACATGCTCCAGGCATGTTGTCCTTCCCTCCCTGGTGGTGCATTGCTGGGCTTTGTATTTATGGTGAGGGAAAGTTCTAAAGTTCATATTTTACAAAGGCTTTGCCTTTCCACAACTATGCTGGTGCATTGCCCCTGGGGAATAATTGTTTTTACAGGTATACTATGAGCCTATGTCGCCCACCGTGTAGGATGCATTCCTCGTATGCGGATCACTGGATCAGATCCGGTGACCCTGCAGCGTATCGCTTCACTGGAGAAGGGCACACATTACTGCCATTATCTTTACGTGTTTGGGTGCCTGGTGAGTCGGGCTCATGGTGCTTTCCTTTGCTGTTCAGGGTTCCTTTGAATAGTGCTGGCCCGATGCTTGCAATCTTGCTCTTGCACCGAGGACATTGATAACTGATTCCCTTTTGTTGAATGGTTCACTCATCACTGCTCAAAGGACAAGGATGACGACGACCATGGCAAAAGGCGTAAGCAGGGCTTTTCTTCTTCTGTCCCTGATCCTGGTGGTTTTGATCTTTCAGGGGATCAGACGCAATGTTTGATTTCTTCATTGTTGGATGCCCTTCATAAATCCAGGGACAGAGAAGTAGCTGTTTCTCTCCATCCGCCCCCACCTGTTCTAATTCCCTGGTTTGATGTTTCTTCTCCTTCGTCAGCCTCATCATGGCCATTACTGGAGTATGACGAGGATGAGTCTCTAAATTGAATCATAAGAGTACATTTATTCAAAAATGTTAACTTTTTTCTTTATTTAGATACTTGGGTGATAATCATCATATTCCAATGGAGGATGGCTCTCCAAGTACTAGTTCTGGAGTATTTCATCAATTCCAGTAAAACCCTCCTACGTGTCTGGCCATTAATAGGGTGGTTACAGATCTGTTGTTTAGTATTTATAACTGAATTATTAAACAAGGCGCTGTCGCTTGTGGCCTCTGCCGCTTTTACCAGCTCCGCCAAGTGCCACGCATCATGGTTTAGAGTAACGCAAATGGGTTACTACTACCGCATTGGTGTAAAGTGTCATGCAATTGACAGCACCAGGCAGTGTTCTCAAATAATGGAAGTACCTGCTATAATTATTTGCAAAAGCCCTTCCTGTCAAAGGAGGCTCTGCCAAGGAAGATGAATTGTGTGCGTTTACTACTGCCGTGAACTCCTGCCGTGGGATAAGTTAGAACGGTCAGGCAGTTGACTTTCGTACCAGTCGCTGGAACAGGTGTGGTGGCATAAAGCCCCAGCCGCCTGCCTTCTGAAGAGCCAACAGGGTTGTGTCTCACTGTGGTATCATGCAGCACGGCTGTGGAATTAACAAATTGTGCTCTGAGAGCAGCACTGCTGAGTGGGGGCTTTAAAGTGGTCTTTAAATACCCCAGCCTGGAGCACAGCGCTGAGAGCTCCTTCCCGGATGATTGTTTGCCAATGTGTGGGTGTCTATGAATAGGAGGGTCAGATAAATGGATTGAACCCAGATATTTGTGACTGGGGTGAATGTTGCATTGTTCAGCATTCCGTCCATCATTTGTTCCTTTTGATTTATTCGCCCTAGATGGGAAGGGTATCCAGAAGTGGGTCTTGTGCTCACTGCACCACTGGATTCAAGCTACCTGGCTGATAAGGGGTGATGTCCCGAAACTGTTCCCAGGATGAATATTTCCGGACCAGGGAGGATCTGGCTTGGCATTTTGGGCTGGATTGCTCCCATGAGAAACAGGGTCAAGACGGATTTGCATATGGCTGGGTCCAAACTGGGGTGGCATGGAGAGCGAAAAAACCATGCTTTGAACCCAGATCTTTTTAACTGGTGGTGAATGTTTGCATTGTTCAGCATTCTGTCCATCATTTGTTCCTTTTGCTTTTTTTTTACCCTAAGTTGGCAGGGTATGCCTAGACGTGTGTCCTGTGCTCACTGCGCCACTAGATTCAAACCAGCCTGTCTGATTCCCCGAAACTGTTCCCAGGGTGCTTGTTTCAGGTCCAGGAAAGACCTGACTTAGACCTGGCTTGGCAGTTCGGGCTTGATTGTTCTGATGAGGAACAGGGTCAAGACTAATTTGCATATGGCTGGGTCCAAACTGGGGTGGCGTGGTGAGCAAAAGAACGATGGATTAAACCCAGATCTCTTGACTGGGGGAGAATGTTTGCATTGTTCAGCATTCTGGGAGGAAGGGACGAGGAGGAAAAAGTGAGTGTTATAAAACAAAGGTGGTAGGATAGTCCTGCACACATAAACACATGCACAACCATCAGCGAGTAACCCACCCGACACCCCAATAGCGAATGAAGGGCCATCACACAAATGAGGTGACATTATTGTTGCCTATCATTATCATAAAGTACATAGAATAGTAATCCAAATGATTTGATGAGATGGACGCCTTCCAGAGTTTTGAGAGACTCATATTAGACATCCCGCGCCAAGAACACATCACCGGTCACTTAAAAAACCTCCACTGGCTTCCCGTCAACAAAAGAATTACTTTCCGCCTTCTTACCCACGCACACAAGGCCCTCTATAATCTAGGACCAGAATGCCTCAATTCGCGACTGTCCTTCTACTATCCCACCCGCCAACTAAGATCATCCATTCAAGCCCTCGCCGCAGTCCCGCGCATCCGAAAAACCACCATGGGTGGCAGATCCTTCTCCTTCCTGGCTGCCAAGACCTGGAACTCACTCCCCACCCACCTCCGCCTTACTCAAAATCACATCTCCTTCAGAAAAGAACTGAAAACTTGGCTATTCGATAAACAATGAACCCCTCCCTCTAGCGCCTTGAGACCCTCTGGGTGAGTAGTGCGCTCTACAAATGCCTGAACTTGAACTTGAGCATTTGGATTGTGGTTCACCCACCCGCTACCACCTCGAAAATATCTCAGGGCTTTCAGGAGGCACTGTTTTTTCTGCTTTTTATGGTACATTTTCTGGCTGCAGAGGAGCATTGGCTGTAAGCACGGTTTCTTAAACACACTGGAAGCATGTTGTGTTGTGTGTCAGTAGTCCAGACCTCACTGTTACTCGTACAGCAATAGGCTGTATTCCATTTTAAAGGTAACATATCAAAAGTAATTGTAGTAAAGTAGAAACTCACCTTATGACAACGCTGTTGGCACTCCCAGGACATGCTGACAACTCCGTTCTCAATATGGGAGTGCCCGTTTTAGGGATATCATCTGTAATACCAGACACTTTGATGACGTTTGAGGGGTCATGTCATAAGAAGGCTGCTCAACAGTCTGAGCGTCTGCTGTGGAGAGATGCCAGTAAACAAGATGGCATATGTTTGTGATCCTGGTAAGGCATGTCTGCTTCCCAAGGTCAATACCTCGGTAGGCAGGACATGGGGAGAGGATGTAGCCTTACGGCTAGAGCGGACGAACTTGAAACTGGAGAGTCACGGCAACGACGCTCAACATCCTGTGATTCTGGGCACATCATTTAATCGCCCAGTGCCTAACAAAAATGAATGTCTGTAACGAAACTGGTGCTCGTGTAAAGCGCTCTGGTACCCGATGTCTCGGGTCTAGTTCGCGCTATATAAAACTACAAAAATAAATAAAATAATAATAATAAAAAATACCATAAGTGCTGTTAATAATTTGTTGTGATAGGGGCAGTTAGTTAGTGGCCTTCCATTTCAGGGATTTTCAAGCGGCTTCAAGTTTGTTTATAGAACTTCTCATTTATCTATTTCCTTGCTTGGTTTTACTCGTGAGAAAGTGTCACTCTCAGTGTCGCACACATGGCAGATGAAGGTCACTCAAAGTACATTGAAACAATGGAAATGTCACGCATAGCAATTCATAACTTGGCAGCCATGAATTTTTACCTACTGTGAAATATATTTGTATCTAACAACTATGTTGTTAATTAATCGAGTAATTGAATGGCGGAGAACCGCAGATGCAGGAACTTCCACCTTCGGCTTTCCCAACCTGTCTTTCTGCTTTATCAGTGTGTTCAGGGTCCTTCAACAGTTCTTTCTGTTTTTTCCTCAGTGGCGTGGATTTTAAAAATTATGCCCTCGGGGAAGCGTTTGTGTCAAAAATGTGCACCCCTCACCAGAGCGGAGGCGTCATTAAGGTAAAGTGTCAACTCAATTGGGCGGTTAGAGTTTTCTATTTTGTTTTATTAATCTTTCGAAATCATTCTGAGCCTGCAGGCCATGTTAATGGATGATGATATGAATTTGTGTGGCAGGCGCGCCCTCTAGTGGCTATAACTGAAATGTGATATTAATAGGCATTCGGTACAATATTCTGTGGTTGGCACACAACACATTTTCCTCAGCATGTTAGTCAGGAGATATTAATGTGTTGTTTTTATTTATGTGATTTTATATAGAATGTATTTTCTCCACTTACTTGTATTGAAGCAGAGGCAACCTGCCAGTATCGGATTCAGGGCCTGCTTTAGCGCTGGTGGCGCCCTGTGCGACAATGTTTATTGGCACCCCCAATCGACTCCCTCACTACCGCTCTTTAAAACCCCTTCCGTGCTCATGACGAGCTGAGCTCGTCATGAGCTGTGCCGCTCGCATGCTCATGACGAGCTCAGCTCGTCATGTAACGCAGCTTTTTAAAAAAAAGCCGCACAGCGCGAAAAAAGCCGCACAGCGCGAAAAAAGCCGCCGCACGCATGCGGTTAACAGTGCCCCTGTAGTCTCCATAACCACTCTCTCTCAGATGTATTTAGCTATATAGTGCCATCTACACCAGTGTAGGGTGTCGGAGCAATTTACATCATACACACATTACACAGGGACAATCATATGTGTGTAATCAGTGTAGAGGAAATGTTACATAAGCCAGAAGACTACAAGGTGAGTCACACGTTATCCATACTGGTAGACAGTATAGTTTAAGAGTGCTTGGTCTGGATAAGCACAGACTCAGAATTTAAAACATAACCCCATGGTTGGAGGTTACATTTAATAAAAAGGATTCCTTTTTTTACGGAAATGAACCCTTTTTGAAATATTAGAATAATGAGACGGATGAAAAAATCCTAGTGCTCTAATCTATACCTTACAGTTTGCATGCAGCTCTTTGATGACAGTTATTATCTCACTGTTCCATGTTAGGATTTTAACATCTGCACTGCTAGTAACAAAAAGATCTCTCTGACAAAAGTACTGACCTATATGCACTTTTTGATCTGCATGGTACACATTCTTTGCAGCAGGCATATTAACCCTCTGTGCTACCATAAAATAAGTTAAAACTTCCACTAGACAAAACTCCTTCTCTCTCCAGGAAGAACATTAATCACCGGAGTTATCTTGACATTTTTATTGTTGCATGAAAATTGCCAGAGGCCAGCAGTGCAGCAGCAGGTGGTTTTCAAACCATAAAATACTTCCAAACACGGCACCCCCTTGAAGATGGAGCACCCGGTGCAGTGGCACCGGTCGCACTGTCCTATAGCCGGCCTTGATTGGATCTATTGGTATGTTTGGTGACAGATGAGCAGCATTTAATTTTTGGCAGTTTAATAACATAGTGCAAACAAAAACAGAGTTCTAAACTCTGCATTTGTTTGTGCTATGTAGAACTGCCCCAAATAAAATTTTAAAGCCTGTCTCATTCTCTAAACTCCCGCCTCCGAGAATTAAGGACAAAGCGTTACCCTTTAATGCCAAAGGTAATTCTTGGAGGAGGAGATTGGAATAGTTCAGGTCAAAGTAGTGTCATATGCTGATGACACTCTGCTCATTATGGCACTGGATAGAGTTTCTGGCACTTCAGAAGCGACCCTTAAAACTTGGTTATCGCAGGTTATTAGATGGATGCAACAAAGCTATCAGAAGTGTAATTCGGATAAAACCGAGATTGTGGACCTGGGGAACAATAACAATTTTTAGGTGGATGATTTGTGGCCAGATTGCTAAAACATAGCAGTGACAAGCAGGTGATACAGTACCACAAGCTGGACCACAATCATTTGTGTTAGTTGAGATTGTGCTGCACTAAGTGGGAGGGTGCATGAGTAGGTTAGATCAGGTGTCGTTCAAAGAGTAGAGCTTAGAGGTCTGTTTTTGAAGGTGATTTGACATGTGGGCAGGCAATTGCTCGGATGGAGAGTGTAAACCTTGTGGCGCTTCCAGAGAAGGATTGGCTCATGTATTGTTAATGCTTGAAGGTGTGTGTTTCAAGGAGGAACAATCTAGCATTTAGTTAGTCTCAGGTAGTGCCTGAGATTTTCAGTTTTTCGGAGAGGCTCTCGCTTCTATGGGAAACCACTGAAAGTAGCGAAGAATGGGGGAGATGTGGTCAGATTTCTTGTCTCCTGTCGTGAAGCAGCGTGTAGGACTACTCTGAGAGGACCTAGGTGAAGTTTGGGAATGCTGGAAAGCACAAGTGCCTGGACAACAGATTTAAGGTTGTGCACTGGGATGTGGTTCCTGATACCCCAAAAGAGCACTCTTAACCATGGAGGAGATACGTTTCTAGAGGTTGACATCTGTCAAGAGTAAATCCCAGAGAGTTGGCATTCTGAATGATGGAGGGGCGGCCGTCCATGTCCGGGCCGGGGATCCATCCAGTCTTGGATCAGCAAGTTAGCTTTCTCTGTGTTCATACATATGGCCCAATGTTCCAAACTATGTGACCAGTTCTGAAGAACTTCTTCACATCCTCATACATTCCTCTGTGAATTGACTCCTTGGTTTGTTTGCATGTTGGCTGTTGTTTTGGCCAGTGGCATAAGGATTTGAAGAGTGGATTCAAATATGCCTTTTTGAGTGAAGATCAGAGACACCAGGGAAGAGGGTGAAATACTAATGATGTGCTGTAATAATACAAGAAAAACAAGAAGGATATAGAGCAATCTGACAACAGAATCAATAAATACCTGAATTGTGTGTTTGCTGTTACATCCTCGTGATGATGCAATAGCCTTAATCTATACATGAAAGAGCCTAACCAGTACACAGCATTTATGCCTTCATTCTTGTACAAGTGATTGGATGTAAACCTAGTGCAATGACATTTACACCAGAAGATAACCTCTGTTTTTATTCTAGGATTCTGGAGTCAGCGCCACTGACTTGGCAAAGTACGTGGCTCATGAGATGGGTCACAATCTGGGAATGATTCACGACACGCAGGAATGCCACTGCCCTGTGTCCCATGGACACTGTTTGTTATCGAAGCACACTGGGTAAGAAACTAGGTGTCCTGTATGTGATGGCCTCTAGTTCTACTTCCATAGACCTGTATCACTCTAGCAGAAGAACGGACTATTGAGAATTAAGAACTTTTTCTAACAACTACAAATTTCTGGTCTGCTGGAGTAGCTGCTTCAATCACTCAGTTGCTTTTTGCTCACAGGGGTGGGCACAATTCAGCAGGCCTCACATATAAAGTCATCCACCACAAACACCTGCAACTTTGTGGAGAGGATCAATCCTCATTCCAAGAGACTGGGTTTACATCGCCAGGATATCGCAAACTAGCATTACCACTTACTAGAAAGAGACGCTTCTCGACCCCACACTCTTAATACCAATGCTTCTGCACATGACCTGGGAGTCTGTGGGCTGAATTATTTCATTGGAAGTCCACTATGAGAAACTGGCATGCCTTCACCAATCCTGGCACAAACCAATCTTGATGTCTCTGCCACTAGACACATCTATGAATGAAATGGGATTTGGAGAAGGGAGAAGGATGCTACTCGTGTTACTCTCCTCTTGTCTGGTACAAGTATGCAGCTTTTTAAGGTTGCATCCCCACAATGAAACAGCTGTTCTTCTGAAAAATGGCTGTTTCACTAGATCTCAGACAAAGCAGCATTTTAGGCGTTTTAGGAGTTTCCCAAGCATTTTTGCCCTTTAAGTCTTTAATCCGGTTTCGTGAGATGTAAATGGCTGACAGCGGGTTTCAGCTCCTTGCCATCATCAGTTCAGTCTTTCTCTTCCGCAGGGGGGTCTTTCCGTAGGTCAGGTGCATTATTGCAGAATTCCTAGGAAATGAAATCCCTGATGTCAAACTATGTTCAAAACCTGGGGTAACATCAGTATCCATTGCTGTGGTGTACGTGAATGTCACAGTTGTATTTCCATGGCATAGTTAAACTTGTCCTGGAGATATTTCACTTCTTAGTGGTGAGCCATACATGGTGAATCCATCCATCTACTCCATGTCCCCAAACCAGGAACATCTGTACATTCGTCTGTCCATTCCATCTTCATTCCTTTGCCCACCGCTTCCAACCTTCTTTACCCTTCCTTCCCTTTCCTTCCTTCTGCATGCTTTCTCTTCCCTCCCTTTCATTTCCCTTCCCTCCTCTTCGCTTCCTTCGCCTCCCCTTCATTTTCATACGCTTCCTTTTCTTCCACTCCCTCCCCCTCTCCTTTCCTTCTCTTCTCCTATCCTCCACACTCTATTCTATCCCTTACTTTCCTATCCCTTTGCTTCCCCTCGGCCCCCCAGAGCAAAAGGAATAGCAGTATATAGTTTTTGGCCCTCCACTGTTGCCATGTCTTCCTCACTTTACTGTTGAGCATCCCACACTTAGCACATGTTGTTGTGTTGGTTGTAGTCGGCAGTAGTTTCTAGTAAGGAACATCTGTACATAAACCCATGCGTAACTTTAATCCACGCATGGCTGTGGTCAGTGATGATGCGCCCTCTGGCTCTTCCAGGCACAACATGAAGGCTGTGTTCAGCGACTGCAGTCATCGCTTACTCAACATATTCCTCCAGGAGAAGAACGTCACCTGCCTAAAGGACCGACCCACGACATACATTGTGAGTATCCTATGGATTGGGAATGGTTGCATGGACGTCTACAAGTAAAGTCTGCAGCCTGATGTACATGTTTGGGCAGATTGACATGAATTCTGAGGATTTTAGAAAATCCACAAAAAGTCAGAGATCGAATCATAGCAGTAAATCCATGCGAGGTAGATCTCCAACTTTTTCCATCGTGTTTCTGAATTTTCCTCTTTGATTAGCACTATTTTCCGCTCTTTTGCAGGATGTTTATGTGCCATCTGACGAGCATGCCAACATTCTTCCAATTGGTAAGAGTTTTTCATCGCTGTTCAATCTTATAGACCAGTATTTTATCTTTATAAAGTGGAATAGGCAAGGACTCTATTTAGATAATTCTCTACAGATTCAGAATCCACCTAAAACCACCACAGTTGCTAAGCAAAACAAGGTTTAATATCACACCTGATATTTATGTATTAGTGGATGGGTTCTACAATCAACTCTTGAGGAGCATCAACTGGCAAATTAGCATTTACCAACTTGAACCATTCCATTAGTAAATATGCCTCCTAAATTGAAAGACAATAATTTCTAGAGAGTTAAGATCCTCTAGAAAGCCATAATAATCAATAAGCCTAATTGTGAAGTAAAAATTGGGTACAGCGTGATTGAGAATATAACACAATTTCCGGTTCTTGCAGTTGGGGTCATCTCCTTACACCTAAGTGTTCTGCTTCTGCTGACTCTAATCGCATGGGTGATTTGGAAACGAAGGAGGACGAGCCAGAAAGCAGAGTACCCAACGATGCTCAGTAGAAGGAGTACATTCTCCTCGATCCAAAGTTGGGAGGACTGGTCCAGCGCTGCAGTGTGACCGATGGATCCTTCTTCAGAGGGATGGCCGCAATGTTTTTGAGCGGAATACCTCACTGGCATACTCCATGGTGGTGAAAGGCTCACAGCCCTCAATGTAAACAACAGAATATGTATCCAGGCAGTGCACTTTATGAAGTTAGACCACTTCAATGTTTACAGATACATGGAGTGTCTCCTGCAGATGAATGGACTATTTATGCAGAACAACCTCTATACCTCAATATATCTTTGCTAAACCTTATCAACATTTCCTTGAGTTGATTATAAACTGGAATTCTAGCTAGGAAGAATTGAAGCAACAAGGAATGCGGCCTGTGTGAACCAAGATGTTTTCCAATAGCCTCAGAGATGCATGTCACTCAGTGTCCTCAGACTGAAAACAATTTCAACCAGGTTTTATCATGAATGGGTTTATCATATAACTTAAGGTACAATGGAGAATGGTTCTGGGTTTTTTAATTGGAGTTAGGGTCACAAACCGTGTGAGGATTTGTGCTACTTTCTTATGAAAACCACCAGGAAATGCAATGTCCAGATATTAACCAATAGAACAAAGTTGAATTTGCCCATGGGTGTATTTGCTAAGGATCTTCAAGGGTTGCACAAGCCGCGTTTTCAGTGCATACAGTGAAAATGCAAAAAACTGTTAATTCTATTCGGTGTAAATATATCTGATGTATATTCATTGCAGCATTTTTGGGTGCTGCGCGGGGTTCATCTTTTGATGCTTGATAACTAATCAACAAAAACAAGAAGGATTTTCAATCATTCATAGTGCCCTGGAGGATATAACATCCACCGCTACAGGTAACTACGAAGATAGTGTTTCATGCGATAGTTACCTGACCCCAATTTGAGGCGTAGACATACGAAACCATGCTTACCAAGGGGAAGAAGTGCACCTCAGTAGTGAGCCAGAATCCCTAAACGTCTAGCTTATAGTGCCCTATTGCACCTATACAATTGGATACAAAGTAAACTGGATAATTCCTACTGGTTTGTAATCCGTAATCAGACAGGAGAGCATAGGATTGATATGAAAGATTTAGGAGAATAACTCATTCCTCCTAAAATGTCTTAAACCCAAGTTAGGAAATATCGGCTACGCCAGTCCTCGCTCCAAACCTGCCTAGAGAAACAGAAACATCTTGCTATGTTACGTTTGCGGTTTTCTGAAATGATTAGGTCACCTGGTCAGCTTTAGTCTGTTTTGATGTTGACCTGCTCTGCAATGGTGAATCAGTAATGGTTACCCAGAATGGGCATGGCATGGTGGAGGCTAGGTCTTTGAGTGTGCGAGTAGACTGGATCTGTATAGGCCTACCAGCAGAGAAAGTATTAGAAGGTAGAAAAGTCACGTAATATGGATCCCAGGGCTGGGATGTATTGGAAACTGGAGCATTTACCAAGGTGTTTGTTGCTAATAACTATTGCATGTTTGTAATCAAAGGTGAAATCAAAAGATTTGGCATGGTAGTCAAGAGTGGAGAATTTACAGAGAAAGAATAACTCCGGCAGATGCTCTGAATATCAGAAAATTTATATTTTTGGGCGATGAGTAGTTGGAGGCTGCTTTCTAAAGTGTTGAGTTATTCTTCTTGGAAAGAAGATAAGTTGGTACGATGAATGTCATGGTCACTGCATGTCTTCGCGGATTGCTGGGCAGTGTCAGTGTATTAACGAATGGAGATACCCACACGCCTAACAAGAGTACATAACCACTACATAGACATGGTAGAGACAGTGGGTTATAGGATAGACTATTAGGCAGCAGCAGACAGTGAAATAACAGTGTAAGATTAACAATGCGAATGTGGGTGAGTCGGAACCGGACTAAGGGAAAAGATGTGACCCCAATTTAGACTGTTCCTTAACTATCCATGAAAGTGCACAGGGACTTGATTATGTGGCTCCGGTCAATGATTTTAAATAGTTTGAAGAGGTAAAAAAGTGTAGGAAAGCAAGTGTTTCAAGAAGAAACTATGTGCAGTGTGTAGAATTCTAATGCAAATGGCTGTGGATACGTGTTTCGTTGCGATATGGCAATGAGCCCTTAGAATGTCAAAATGTTGGCAATGCATAAATGTTTCCGTACATAACTGTTAATATGTGGTTCCATGTTTAAATATTGATGTAAAAAATATATTTGATAAAAATATTGATGTAAAAATATCGATTACAAAAATATCGACTCCCCATACTTAAACAGGTAAGTACAATAATATTGAATCAAAAATATCGAAGTAAAAAATATAGATGTAAAAAATATCCATGTAAAAAATATATATAACTTAAACAAAATATATTAAATAATATTAATATTTTTAACAAAATAAATTACATTTAATATCTATTTTAACTAAATATGACAAACAATTTAAAAACTATAAACACAGAAAAATGTGTACATATCCATATATTTACTTAAATACATTTTATTAACTTATATTTATTTAATTTATACATTTTAAATTATATAAAAATACAATATATACATATATCAATAATTTAAAATAAAAGAAACATCCTATAATTAATTAACACATTAAACTATAAAAAAACATACATTTCACAACAACACAATAATTACAATAGCAGGGAAAATGTTGGATAGTGGAGGGGTAAATAATTACTATTCCCACTCCAGTGAGTGCAACAGTAGGGAAAGGGTTGGATAGTGGAGGGGTAAAAATTACTATTCCCACTCCCGTGAGTGCAACAGTAGGGAAAGTGTTGGATAGCGGAGGGGGAAACATTACTAGTCCCACTCCAGTGAGTGCAAAAGTAGGGAAAGTGCTGGATACCACACCAATAAAAAAAAATCAACATTTTCTTTAAATAAAATTTCCATTATTGACATAAATAATATTTAAATTAAAATATATTATTAAACAGATCATAAACATTAATTAATTACACATTGTTTAACACTATAATTTCCACAACACACACCTAAAATTAATTACACAATTGCAATTAATAATTACTAATTAATTAATAAAAATTAATTCACAAATATGTAATAATTAATCAATAAAAATAAATTACTTTCCACCATTTACATCTATAAACACCACAACACACACGTAAAATTAAACACTTACCATAATTAATTAATAAATTCATTAAAATTAACAACTAATTATCAATCAATAATTAATAAATTAGTGTACACTTTTAACCCAATAACATCACAACTATACAATTATGAATAAATATAAATAAATAAATACATTTCATATAATTAAATTACTTCCCACCATATTCCCCTATAAATCCACAACCCACTACAGAACTAAAAAACGCAAAATTCTATTTTTTTATTAACTACTATAAATAATAAATAAAATCTATAAAATTAAATTACTTCCCACCCTATTCCCCTATAAACCCACAACCCGCTTTCAAACTAAAAACGCAAAATTGTATTAAAAAAAAATATTTACTACTAAAATTTTAACACGTACTAAAATTACAAACAATTCTCATACAAAATACTAAAATACATAACATTAATAATAATTCGATATTTTAAACAACTATATTTTTGTATTAACACTTTGATATTTTTGCAATCAATATTACTTACCTAACAATCGATATTCTTGACCACAATATTTTTTCCATCGATATTTCTATCCCGCTGTATTTTTACCTCGATATTTCTGTACATCGATGTTTATACATTGATATTCTAGCGCTGTACCTTAATATGTTTTTAATCGCAGCTGAGTTCATTAGCAAGCCGTTGCTCCCTGATCTATAAGGACAAAGGCAGAAGAGTTATTTAACTAATTTCTATGGTAGGCGATGAGGGAGATGGTCTGAAATTTATAACAGTAGATATATTTTGTTGGATTATATCTTTAGTCTGTGTTTAGGCATTGAACTGATTTGGGTCAGGAGCAAGATTTTCACAAGAAGGTGTACTTCTCTAATTATTAGAACATTGGAATGTTGGGAGCTCCATTGAAAACAATGGAGTGCTCTGGGCTTCTAATGGGCGATAGAAGCCTGGTGCTCCAACATTCCAATGTTTGTTCACAGCTGTTACTGTAAACAAAGGCCTCACAGAGCCCAAGGGGATTAAAACCCCCTCGGGCTCCATGAGGAGTTTTTTTTTATTTTTTAGAACATTCTACCCTCTCGTGGCAGAATGTTCTAATAGCTTTATTGCCCTTTGTAGCTGGGATATACAAGCATTAAAGTCCCACTCACTTTAGCGCTGGAGCGGGCCTTTAATGGCCGGTATAGCTTGCTACGGCAGGCTAAAAGGCTATATTAAATGCTTTAGTTAAATTAAGAGGTTATGATTTTGAGTTACAAGGGTAGCGCTTTTCAAACTGGGATTTCACCACCTCAGCTGGTTCGGACAATAGAGTGGTTTGCAGTTTGCTTTTTGGCAGTGGTTAGTTTCCTAGAATTGATTTTGATTATATCAATCTGGAATTCATATTTGATGATTTGACAAGAGCTACTCTAGCTGGGTGAATTAAAACCCCTTGGTCTTTTTAACCCTGCCCGTTGGAGTCTATAATAAAGTTTCAGTCCACCCAGAGGTAATATTAATGTCATCTACCTCGTCACTTCTCTGCCCTCTGTATTATTTGTCATACCTCATCCATACCACTGTCATAGGGACGCCCCTTGTTGCATCCTCCAAAGAGCACACCTCTGACCAGGGTAGTTACCCACTACCATATGCCAGACAGAGGAGGGCAATAACGATGAATCATGCCACCTCTGGGTGTGTGAGTCCTCCCATCCTCACAAGAAGGATTTCTTTTTTCTAGTGATGAAACATTACAGACCTTCTCTACGCACTATAACCAGGGATATTGATGTGGTTTTATGCATACTTAGAGGAGATACTCTGAGAGTGTGATCATCTTGTTCTATTGAATATTGATACTTATCCTTTGATTAGCCATGAAGAATGAAGTGTTCAAGTATCAGCAATAATTAAGAGCTATAATTAAGGGAGTTGTAGCCTTTTGGGAAAGTGTTGGCTTACAAAGGAAATTAAAGATTTATACTCCAGTTTTGGACATGGAATTCAATTCTGGTTTAACCCAGCTAAAGCTAATGGCAGCCCCGATCTGAACGCCTCCTCACCCAATGATATTTGTGTCCGAGTTGTAATACGTGTAGTGGTTTTGTCACTCTTAAGCCGTATTAGCCCACGGTATTCTTGCTGCGCCAGCTCTGAGTAATTCAAGTAATCTGTATTATGGGAGAAGGCTATGGTTGTGCACCGTAGGATTTATAGGGGTTGGACTGCCATAGGTCGTGTTTAATTCATCCAGATACATTTGTGTGGAAGGAATACGTGTTGAGTATTGTCAATTAAGGTGATTATTTGTTCACTGGGTACTATTTCCCCAATTACTTGTAAATCTTTGCTGATCACAAAAAAGGGATGGTTTTGCTTAATCCAGAGTAACTTGTTCAAACTCTGTCCCTTTGTCAAATTTTCAGACTTTTCTCTCTCTACTAAAAAGATTTTAACTTTGTTTCTGTTCATTTGTTTCATTTAAGCACAGACAAACTCTTGTCCTAAGAGAGGATCCATAGAGCCTTGTTTTCCGGAGTCAGTAAATTATAATAGTTAATATAGCCCATTCACTTGTACAGATATTTTAGTCTGCCCATTCCTCATTGGATAATCATAGAAGGTTTTGGGGTATACTCTAATATAGAGCCTGGTACAATAGGTTAACTGCTTTCTCTTCTAGAATACCAGAGAATTTTAAGATGGTCTTTGCTCTCATTGTAATGTCGTTTTTAGTGCTTCATGTTTATCTTCCCAACATTGCACTATTCCTAATATAATTGCTAATATAGCGTTATAGTCTGCTGCCTATGTCTTTAATGGTTGTTAATGGCCCTGAACCTGAGTTATAGGTCTGAGTTATAGGTGAGGACCTTTGACGAGGGAGAGGGTCTTTAAAAAGGTATAGCCTGAAGAAGAATGCCCTTAAGGCTATTAGAGCATCCCAGCTACTAACGGTGAAATGCCTACTTTAATAACAGTTAAACAGAAATAAAAAAATGGAATGTCGGAGCAGAAGGACATTCTGCTATTTTTGGCCCTGTGCTACTCCATTGTCTTCAATGGGCGCTCTCAACATTCCAGTGTTCTAGTAGGTAAACATTTCACAGCATTAAGACTTTGACTTTTGTACCACTACACAGGGGCATTTACACCATGGCAAATCACTGCCATTGAAGAAGAAATTAAGAGGCCACATTTTGATGCTTCATTTTCAGCCAGCAGGAAATCCCAAACACATAGAGTACGATGCAGAATACGGCTCACGGGAACTCTTGCACACGTCACCCAGACTCCGACTGATGCAACTACCCAGATCAAATCATCACAAAACACAAGTCAAAAGAATTCAACTTGATGGAAACCTGTGCTTTTAAGTAGAGGGGAAAACAGGGTGAAACAATAGTGACTAAATATGGTGATATGCAAAGTGATGAATACAGTACAATCAAACAGCGATACAAGAAAACCAATGGCCAACTGATAAAACTGAACACCAACACCTATAATAATCAGAAAAACACCGAACGGAGAACCTATAATGTGTGGAAACTTTCATTTTTGGCTTGCACTGTAAAGTTGAATTGTAAGTCACACTGGGTTTTAAAGATATTTTGTACATGTATAGAATTTGTAAATAAGTCTGTGAATATGCAATGAGACATGGTAGTTCAGTGACTGAGTCATAACTCACGATTGCTTCCAAGAATTAAGTGTTATGAACAGGTACCATGATGCATTCTGCGCTCTCAACATCCTATGAAGGTAAATCCTAATACAGACTAAGCTATATGCCAGTATGAAAATATAATTTATACTAAGCTATACAGAGTAAATACAGTTCATAGTTCATACTAAGTTATGCAAACAGTGTAAATGTAATTCATGTTATGTACACACACATTGTGAATTTAGTTCATGATTCATACTGAGATGCAAACACTGTGAATTCTAAGCTATGCAAGCACTGTAGAGGTTATTTACAGTTCACAAGAAGGCATATGAAAACTATTTTAATCATAATTCACACTAAAATATACAAGCTCTGTAAATATGATTCATAGTTCCTACCAAGATAAACAAATGCTTTGGAGCTCATTTAGAATTTGGTGGATATGGGATATTCTCAGATCTCTCATCCAACCAACTTGTGGTTCTCACACTCTTTTGAGTCGGGGGAGGTGGGGAGCCCAAGGTATCCAATGCGGAGCCTCTCATGGCTCCGTCGGTGGAAACCGCTTACCGACAGCCCGCCCGCCACTGAGATATTGGAAAAAGTAAGACACAGCGTTCACTCTATTTAGGGTGGTCGTTCCTTTTGTAAATTTTGGGACTGACAGGAAAACTCTATGGTCCCCACATACAGGGAAAAAAACTCCCAGCATGCCAGGACCATTTCTTTTCATGTTTTTCAGTAAACAAATCGCCCGCTTTGAGAGCTTCTGTTTCCCCTTTCAATTTTGTGTATAATTCATACTAACTATACAAAAGCTGTGAAATGTGTTCCTAATGTACATTAAACTTAACAGTGAATTTAGTTCATGGGATACTGTGAATGTATTTAATATTTCATACTAATTTATCAAGCATTGTACATATGAAGGGCATTCCATACAAAGTCATATAAGCAGTGTGATCTACAAAGGGTAGCAATTATAGACTACAGTGTCCAGTAATTCTTTGAAAATTATGTGCGTTCAAGGTTTTCTATATACCAATGTCATATCATATATGCAGAACCAAAAATAAGACTTTCAATGTACACAAAATCAGTTTTTTTCCATTGAACGATTGTGTCATTATCAGCGCGTCAAATGTAGAAATCAAACTCTTGATGGTCTAAAACTAAGCTTGTAACACTTCAAAAAAGAAAAACTCAAAATATAAACCATGATAGGGGAAATACTGTAAAGTGTGTATTTTGAAACTATTTTATCGTGTAGTATGGATTAAAGTGGTTGCTTACCCGCCACTGCCCCCAGCCCCCTGTATTCATATAGGTGGTCGCAATGGTACCTCAAAATCTTGCTGTAACTTCCAGAAACAAGAGGCAGCAGGAGAAGCAGCATTCCACCAGCTTGAAAAGTATCTTCTCTTTCCAAGGAGCACAACAAAATCTGTTTAAAAACACACTGATGCCTGGTGTGGTGGCAGAGTCTAAATCCTCAATGTCTCTGGGTTATTCCAGGTGGTGGAGTTTTAAAATTCTTCCTGAATTCAAATGTGTGATTCTTTCTGTAAGGCTGTCTCCTCACTTATTTTTAAAAAAAAGATTAATTCACAAGCAGTTTGGGTGCACCTCAGTTACTGTGGTTAACAATTTTAAAAAGGAATTGACTGTACTTGTGCCAATCTCCACTGAAAATTGAGTAAAGGTGCATTAGTGCGGTAAGAGGTGCCTCTTCAGTCTGGGAAGAATATATTTTGAAAGGGTGGTAACTGATAAGCCATCAGGATGGTACCACCTAGTTTATGTATTACCATTTAAAAAACAAGAATGAAAATAGAAGTGCATACCCAAGGGGTACATGAAGGAATTATTAATTGATTTTGTAGGGGATGAAACTTGGGTCCAAATGTACGACATATTTTTGTGTATGCAAAAGTACCTAAGGGCCATGTACAAATCCTAATTAGCGAGCTGCAATTTATTTGCGACTCGCTAATTAGGATTTGTAACTCGCTATTAGTAAGGGGTGTTTCAAGGGCGTCCCTTCCTGAGAGCGAGTTAGAGCCCTATGTATGACTGTTTTGCGACCGCAATTAAGGAAAACGTGCTGCATTAAAAAAACTAAAAACCTGCTTTATTTAAAAGCAGTCCCAGACATGGAAGTCTGCTGAGCCCAGCAGGTCACCATACCTGGGAGGGCCAGCCATTGCCAATGGGGGTCGCAAATTGTGAGTGGCTCATTAAAATTCATGAGCCTCTCATTTTGCGACCCCATTGGGAATCGCTAACAGTGTCCCTGACAGTTGTGCATTTGCGACTCACAAATTGCGACTCGCAATTTTTCCCAATTTGCGAGTCGCAAAAGCAAATGGTCGTACATCTAGCCCTTGGTATTTAGTGTTACAGGAAAGACCATCTCGAGGCAGCTCGTGGTTGGAGCTTTACAGATTCAAAGACACTGGAATGTGACGCTGCTGATGAAGAATTTGTGTTGCAAGAGTCACAGACTTTCATAGGAACAGAGAATGCCATTTGGTGCACCATGCCAGCCAGGACAAGGAAAATGAATCTCTTTGCTTGCCAAAGAGTCCATTTCCAACTGGCATTGACATATTACTGGACAGCCACAGAAAAATAGCAAGCATGGTGATGTGGTGTTGGGCAGGTGTGGTTCTGTTAGTCACCTAAGGATGTATGACATTACAACGCATGCCTTTACAACGCAGTTTTTACAACGCATGCCTTTACAACGCATAGCGCTTAGGTGTGCTGGATAGTGAATAGTTTAATTTACTATTCCAACTCCAGTCCCAGTGGATAGTAGGGAAGGTGTTGAACAGTAAATTAAATCTATTCCTTATCCTAGAGCGCCCCCCAGCGCTATGTATTGTAATGACATGCGTTGTAATAGTTGCGTCGTAAAGGCACTGCGGGGTAAAAGTTGCGTTGTAAAGGATGTTTCCCGTCACTGAAACCTACATTGCAGCTCAACATAACATATTTTTACCTGTCATTTGTAATTCATACAGGACCGTACTCCAAGAGTATGAAGTGTGTAACTGAGGAAGGGCCGTAGGATATAACCATGCCTTACAGAGGTACTGTTGTACTCCATGTTTTACAACACAGTATTGTGTAATGCACTGAGACAAATCAGCCATTAGTAAATCTCAAGAAACTGTGACTGCGTATTTTATTGACCACTGTTTGTTTTTTAATATTCACATTGAAATCCAAATGTGTGCAACTGCTATGTTATACAGACATCAATATTACAGTTCTCCTAATATGTGGCTTAGTATTTTATTGCTGCTGTTCTTATGTTCTACAGTATTGGTCGACTTTAAGAAATAAAATTTTTCAAAACCATTTTTTGTTGTCATTATTTTTTGCATTCGGTATTTAAATTGGATGTTGCAACCACCTTAACCAAGTCCAAATGTATTGTTCTGATAGATACTTCTAACCACGGATTCCTCAATATACTATCCCCAGGCACCCTTAGGACCCAGAGTATTCTTAAGCAATGCTCCAAGACACCAGTAGAGCGAACCCCGTGTCTACGCAGTGACTTCTTACCACCCCATAAGTGATGGAGTGGAGTTGCATAAAAGCACCAATCGTGCCTGTTGACGTCAGTTCCTTTCTTTCTGAACCCTTCAATGCAGGTCTGGAGTTCTTCTCAAAACTTCAGTGGTTATCTGATGGCACAAAAACCTTTAACAGTGAGCTAGGGAATGATGCCCCCACCAAACACTGTGGGATTCAAACATGGTAGCCCATCCATTACCCGGATAAAGACCGTGCTGACCGCACCTACCCATGTCCTGCTTGATCCCTAGCACCACGCCCTGGACTTACCCGTCCTCAACTGCTCCAGTGATTACTTGAGCTCGCCCTCAACCCCATCCAGGATCGCCCTTCGCTGGACTGTGCACACAGCTGGCCCTGATGAGTCACCACCCGTACACGGTGTGACGAAAGACGTGTCGGCCTTATGCTCTTGTCTGTACTGATTTTCTACATAGAACCATTAAAACCTTTTCTTCAAATTCACACTGTTGAATTTCTTTGCTCCACTTAAAGTATCATTGTAGTCTAGTTCTCACCTGAGAACCCCGTACTTTCTGTCGTGTACACAGGACACCGTTGCTTCAAACATGGTAAGACTGCCGGAAGCAGAGGTGGACCACAGACCCAGAGTAGATATCTCACCCTTACAGGGTCTCCTGAATCCAATCCTAAAATTTGACCTAATTTTCCCTGGTCGTGGTCAACCCTCAAGCAGATAGCTGCCTTTATAGAGGCCATCCTGCAGATCTTTGGTGCCATTCCAACTCCCCGTGGCACTCCTTTGGGACCCATGGAGTGCAGGAGTTTCCTGTTGGACATCTGCTGGAAGGCCCGCCCCCAATGCGGTCTGCCACTGCCAGGCCTGTGCGGACTCCAGCCTGGTCTTCTTTACCAACACCAAAGTCCACCCTGGGTCCACACCGACAATAACTCCACCGCGGCTGAGCAATTATCCGATTCTGATACCAAACTCTGACCCCAAGCCGATGTCGACACGATCAAGGCCTGTGTCATGTTATGAAATAACAAAGCATAACCAATGGTTATACCACAAGTTTCCAATCTCATATCTCTGCCCCAACGCTGGTATCTGTAGACTATTCGTGCATTTTTTGGTTCTGATTCAGATCCAATACAAAAAGCATTGTATATCCCTCAATGCAATGATTATGATCAGGAAGAGGACAGGTTCCTCTTGCCTCATTATACTGAGGTTTCATTGTATGTAGACTTACAGAATGGAAGTGAACTAGAAACATATCTTGAAACCGAGTTAGTCACGACCTGGGCCATCTACAGAAGACAGAGCTCTGTTTGCAGTTGTGTTTCAGAGGGCAGCAGAAGCACTAGAAGTGCAGATACCCACTATTAAGACAAGAACAAAAATATTACCAGTTCCAGCTTCATCTGAGATGTTGCAATTCAATGAGACCCTTCTGGCGATATGGCCTGCCCTAATCCATGCTTGTGTCTTCCAACTAGTTGAACATTGATAGTTGGCTATGTGGAATAGACTGACTCCTGATGATCTGGACATCTTGGCTAGGTACCAGACACCAAAGAGCCTGATTTTTTTCAAGCTTCTGCAAGCATGGAAATCCGAATCGCTATACAGCCAACACATCGGATACGGAGTTGAAAAGAATTGATGCTTTCAGAAAGAGTAGGTTATCTTCAGCCAGTCTGGAACTCAGATAGATTATTGCAGTTTGCCTTCTGAGATGGTACACCAACATGGCCAACAACATCTTGTGGGCTGGCCTGGAGCACCTGAGGACCTCATTAGCCCAGACAATACATGATGGCCACGATGCAGCCAAGTATGTGCTCGGGGGCGATTTGGAAACTAAAGACTGCATCTGCAGAGGTATTGCTCAGGAGGTATGCCAGGATGCATTCAATCAAATTTTCTGGAGTTGTGCAAGCATCCGTAATGGACATGACCTTCAATGGTCCCAGGAACTTTGGAGAATTAGCTGATTTGGCACTAGAATTAGTCAAGGATATTCGTGCCATAGCACGATCTTTGGGTCTATAGACTCAAGCTAAGCAATTTCCCCAACAATACAGAAAATTCAGAGACTAGTTAACTTGTGCCATGGAAACCAACCCATTCCTTGCCAGGCAAAGGGCATAGCACCGCCAGACACCATTCAATCAAGCAGGGACAGCAATGCTCTAATGTGTCCTTCCATCCCTGCTGCAGAGGATATCAAGTTGCCTAAGTGTGCCTTCTCAGGCTCATTCCTATCTGGTGTGAGGCAGAATATGACATTTTGGTCCTCGGCGGAGAGTCAGCACGTTGGATCGGTGAGTCTTATAAATTGTTCAAGAGTAATCTTGTATGTCATTCATCTCCTCCCCATCATGTCTTCCTACCGCATCGTAGCAGCTTTTAGGGGATCACTCCACATTCCTAATGCAGGAGATCACTCTTATGTAATCCAAGGGTGCCATCAAGTGTGACTTGGAGAAGGATGCTACAAATGTTGCTTCCTCATTGCGATGAAGTATGGAGGTATCTGGCCAATTTTGGACCTTCCTGAGGGAGGAAAGGTTCAAGGTGCTCAATCTAACTCTGATCCTGACAGCTCTAGACCCAGGAGACACACATGGTGTCCTTAGACTTGTAGGACATTTATTTCCATATACCAGTCATCTAGTCCTATAGGCATTAGCTTTGGATTAATGTGGGCCGGGAAGAATTTCAATTTACTGTGCTTCCCTTCAACCATACTTGGGTCCCTTAAGTGTTCAAGAAAGTGATGGCAATGATTGTTGCCCATCCTCAGATGTCGGTAGTACACATAGGGCCATATTACCAAGGTGAAGTATCGCCGCTTTTTCGGCGAATTGTGCCGAGAAAGCGGCGATACTTCTAGTGCCCTATTAACAAGGGCATGCAAATGCCTGCCTCAAGCCCACTTTGCATGTCAGCGAGAAACATCGCTAATGACATGCAAAGTGGGCGTTCCCACGTCCAACCACATGTAACATGTGGTTGGAGGTGGTAACACCTTATTACCAAGTCAGGCGTTGGGAGAAGGAGACCTGCGATAAACTCGTTTATCGCAGGTCTCCCAACGCCTGCTCTGATCAGGTGTTAGGCATTGATTACATGGGGGTGTTGATCATAAAGCTGAATCCACCCCCCCCATATTATCAAGGCACACATTAGCGTGTGACAACAACGCTAGTTTTAACGCGCTAATGTTCCCTATCGCCGGCTATCACCGGATTTAATGAAATGAAAATGAAGCGCTAACACGGCAATAAAATCCGGTGATAGCCGACGATAGGGAAATGTGCGATGTGCGTTTTTTAATGTGCGATGTGCGTTTTTTAACGCACATCTTGGTAATGTGGCCCATAGTTCTCTACCTTGACAACTGGCTGCTAAAGGTGGGCTCGCTGCAGTCAGATGTAGGCAGCCTCCGGAGGAAGGACAAACTCCTGACATTGTTAGGTTTCACCAGCTAGTCAAAGTTCCACCTGTGTCCCACACAAAAACTCCCATTCATTATAGGGTGACCAGAATTTTGAAGCCAAAAACTGGGACATTTCCCAAAAATAGAAGGACTACAACCCAGCGCACAGAGTGGCTCCTCAGCAGAAAATTAAAGAAGAGGCGGTAAAAACATACATAAAATGCAATTTTTAAAGCCAGTAGCAGGCCTGTTAATTAAATTGCTTTCTTATAACAGAGGCTAACTAGCCCTGCTTTGCAAAACATAAAAATATACCTCCTACCATTTTCAGCCGACCCTCTCTAAAAACCGGGACATGAGTTTAATTTCTTGAAATCTGTCCGGACAGCTGGCGAAAAACAGACTATCCGGGCAAATCCGGGACTCCTGGTCACCCTAATTCATTAGGGCTGTTCTCGACACAGCGGTGCTCAAGGCCTTTCCTCTGCTTTAATGATCCTGGGACATTAATGACACGTTCCTGATATTTCTAGTTTAATTTGGGGTTTTGATGAGGATGGTTGTGAGACCTCTTGGTCTTCTGGCACTGTACATCCATCTCATGCTGGATGCAAGGTGGCACGTGTGAGTCCAAGAGTGGAACCTCAGATACCTATGGGCTCAACTTCAGGGATGCCTCTCCTTCTCAATTCAGTTCTCGAGTGATATGAATTTGCTGTGGTGGCTGATGGACGTCAACTTGACCTGCTGTAAGTCAGTAGCCCTCCCCGACCCAGAGTTCATGGTGGTGACATACACATCATTGCTGAGTGGGGGGCCGTCTGGGAGAGGTGAAGATCAGAGGACTCTAGTCTCTGGCAAAGTGCAAGCTCCATATCAATCTTCTAAAACTTTGTCTTTGAAAGTCTTCCTGCTGTCCCTCAAATGCAGGTTGGCGCAGGGTCTCATGGACAATACGATGGTCATGTGGTACTGCAACAAACAGGGTAAAGTGAGTACGGTGACTGCCACAAAGGATCTATGTCTGATAGTCACAGGTATCTGACCACTTAGATGGGTCTGGGTGGGGAGTCAATAATTATTTGCTCCATTGCAGACTGTTGCTGTGATCTATACTGTGTACTGAAAAATTTAATAAAGAGAACATCTTCCTGGTTGCCAACCACATGTTGAGGTCCCTTAATGCCAGATCAGACAAACTAGGCTGGCATAGTCTGCCAGTCAACAAGTGGCGTCTTCATTCTGAGATGACACAGGGCATCTCCGAGCAGTGGGGTACACCGTGGCTAGATCTAAGCCCCACCAAGGAGCACGCACGGTGTCAATAATTCTGCTCACAGGAGTTTTTGCCCAGGCACTCGTTAGGGGATATGTTCCAGCTGTAATGAAATGAATAACATCTGAACGCATTTCTACTGCAATCTGTCCTGACTTCGGTCCTTCAAAGATCAAGGCAGACCGGGCCAGTATAATTGTTATCACCCCAGACTGTTCCAGCAGAGTGAGGTGTCTGGTGCCCCTGTGCCTGAGTATTTGCCTTACCATCAGGTTTCCTCTTTGGGAGGACCTTCGGTCTCAGCAACAGGGCAGGGTACTGCATCTGAGTCTCGACAACCTCCACCTCCATGCATGGAAGTTGAGTGGTGGCAGCTAAATGCATTTTTCTTGCTGACCGGGTGGATGATATTTCTCCTTCTGGCCAGATGCAACTCATATAGAGTGTGTATTTTTGTTATTTGTTCATGTATTGTCTTGTTCCTCATGGCAATAAGGGCAGCATGGCATTCACATGAATTAACAAGAAATAGTCGTGCACGAGAGAAAATATATCACTAATTGACCTTCCACGAGTTTGGTGATGTTTTTTTTCCAAAAGTATATATATCAATGATAATCATGTTTTACTCTACCCTTCCATATTGTTTTTCAGGAATGTACCAATTGGGTATTGTATGAATGCATGTTTGCAATATGCACATTAGATATTGACATTGATCAGGCAGACCACATAGGTTATTTGTAGAGCGGTATAAGGGATCAACCGCTTTGGTCCTAAAGAAAAGCCATGGGGATGGCATTGAAACATGTAGACCAGGGAGGAAACAGCCCATTATAGCATACATTCTTCCTCTTCCCTTTTTACTAATACCAGCTATAGGAAGTATTAAAATATAGTTTCCATGCAGCAAGGTATTTTTTTAACTCACTTCATTGCTTCTGACCCTTCCACTCTCACACCAACACATAGATTCACCTCACTAACAAGTGCTCCCACGTCTCCGTCGGTCGCAGCGCGCCCCGTCCCATGGCGGGCCGGAAGAACCAGATGATGAAGCATGCCACCAAGGGACCTTTTGGTGGGTGAGGGTTATTTTAATAAAACATATTGTTTTCCTATACATACTTAGGAAAACCCATTGTTTTCTAACACTCACTTTAGAATAATTATTGGAAGGACAGCATTTTCTATGAATGAAGGGTAGACTTTCTTTGTTTTTTTACCAATCTAGATTAGACAAACACAACCCTAAAAGAAAAATCTTGTTACTTCAGAAAAATCCCTAGCTATGTGTATGAAGCTACACACAAGTTCAGCCCCAATATCTTGATCTTGGATTTCAATGAATCCGATAATCAAACTAACTTTCCAAAAAGTCTTCAATCTTCAACAGAAATCAGAAATAAGAATAGTACACCAAAATCACAGTGAACAAACCACCAGTTGAGCCCAAAATCTACATTGTATAAACAAACCTCACATGCAGCAAACAACCCATCACTCAGCACAAATCACAACACTTCAATAACATATCGAAGCCCACTCAATCACTAGATTCATTCTGCCCTATTTGTACTTACAATACATTTTAAACAAAAACAGCACTGCAAGTCCAAAAACCCAGCAAAATCCAACCCGGAAAAACCACTAACACTAGGGTTTGGGTAAAAAGGGAAATTTGTAATGCAGAAAGGGTGTGCTCTTTAATGTGCAACCATACTCAGCTGCCACAAATTTGTGGGCGTGGGGAATCCTAAAATTTTGACACCCCAAAATTTGATCTCAACAAAACACCCACAATTTGATGAATTTGAGACTGCGTTAAACCTGAATATCATGAGGCAATATATTCCCACCTTAAGGTTCCTCCCAGCACATCAAAATATCCGAAATACAATTAATACGTTTTATTAGAAAGTTAAAAAGTAAGGCAGCACATAGACAAAGCCTTGAAGGCAAACATCAAATAGGACATTCCAGAAAAATGCAAAATTCTAAATATTCTAAGTTCCAAGTGGGCAGCAAAATCAAAATAGAAATGGACAACATCCCTAGCAGTATCTAAGTCTTCATGAAATTCTTCTGCTTCACCCCCAAAATCAAGAACTTTTACACGTTATTTGTTCATAAGAAAACACCAAAACTGCAGAATCATCATGGTTTGATCGAATGTGTTTCATTCTCAGCACACCAAAGCACAGTTTTAATGATCATCATACTGTCTTAGCATATTAGCACTATCCCACTACATGAACATTGAGTCTGTTCACTCTATCAGTGGCGGCTGGTGACATTTCAAAGTGGTGAGGCATAAAAGTTGTGGATGAGTTTTTAGTTGTGAGCGAGCAAAGTGAGGAAGCTTGACTAACAAAGTGAAAGGTTGGGAGGTCTCCTCTGGAGAAACTTTGGAGAAAAAAGAGGGCAAAATGGTGTATTTTGAAACTAATTTCAGAATTTTGTGAAAAACAAGACTTATAAAGCAATTCTTAATGTGTGGTTTTGAAATATGTCAAACCATTAAAGAAGGCCCCATATCTTACTACATCCTGCCTTAACATGTCTACGTGGGTGAGCTCAAGTTGTCTGGGTTGTTTACAAGAGGCCAGTATTTAGAACTCTGGTGATGAGTGTCCCTTAGTGTGTCATAAAGGTGTTCACACAACAGGCACATTTCATCCTTGGCCTCTCTGCAGAGCTCTTTTAAAATGGTAATGTGCCAATTTTGGGAATGCACTTAAAGGAGGTCACACACCTGTCAAAATATGTACAGCAAGAAAAGAGAGTTTAGTGGAGTTGGTATGTTGTCTGGGCACAGGAGACAGAGAAGTGGAGAAGATGAAAGGAAGTATGAGCAAAACGGAGAGAGAATAAACTGTGTTGAAGAGTAAAATAAGTACTTAGAAGAGTATCAAACTCTAGGAGTGCGATCTCTTTAGGAGACCAGATGGAGGTGGTCATGATTAACAAAATAAGAGTTCAACAGGTAAGTTTGATCGATAAATAGTATGATGACCGCTATTAGTCTAACCATTTAGACATCAGGAATGATTTCACTTCTGATTTGAAGGAGGCGGTAGAGTGAATCAGATGGATTTCCTTCAGAAGGGAGCTCCTGTTTTTTGGTGCGATGCCTGAGAAAGTTTGTTGCACGTTTTCGTCTTGTGGAAAATCTGTGGTTTCAGCAGCATGGAGCTGTTGCTACGCGATGTACTAAATCCGCCCGATAGTTCCAGGTTTGTGCATGGTATCTTGGGGTGTTGAAATGTATTGCTTTGTGGGTCATGCAGGCGATTTTTATATGAATTTGTGCTTCATAAGGCAGCCAGTTTAGGGATTTCAGGACAAGGGAGGTAAGATTGTTTCTTTTTGATACAGTTAAGTGTCTGGCCGCAGCGTTAAGGGAGGCCCATAAAGGGCCAGTTTGTATCTGGGAAGGCCACTGAGCGTGGAGCTTCCATAAACAAGCCTCGGGATGACTAGAGCTTGGACTGCCGGTTTAAGATCATCCTGGGGAGGAAGGGTTTTAGTATCCTTAAAATGCTCATCTGGTCGTTTGCTCCACTGGTGGCATTGCAGATGTGCTTCTGCATGTGCATATATGTGTCTATTATAATTCCCAGAGATCTCGCAGAGTCTACAAAGTAAGGAGTACAGTTGAGAGCAGTTAGATGTTTCATCCAAAGGTCGATCTTCAGCATATGTTTGAGTGGGGTAATGAGGA
Source organism: Lissotriton helveticus (assembly GCF_964261635.1). Classification (NCBI taxonomy): domain Eukaryota; kingdom Metazoa; phylum Chordata; class Amphibia; order Caudata; family Salamandridae; genus Lissotriton; species Lissotriton helveticus. The sequence continues at coordinate 99,130,099 of NC_136059.1, forward strand.
GGAACTCCGTTTTGGTGGTATTAAGTTTGAGATGGTTACGAGCAAGCCAGTTCTGAGTATACTGTAGAATAATGTTGAGGGTATTTTCTTTTCATTTCCAGCGGGCCGCCCGGGCCACAGAAATGCTTTCTGGGGACCTGGGTCAGTAGGATATTTGAAATTAAAAGCAACCTGCCTATACCGACCAGACTCCCGCCATCTAGCTGGCAGGCATCTGTCTGCACACTGCCAGGAGGGATGCGCGCCGCTGCATGGACCTGGGAGGCGCCAACCCAACTCCCTGGAGGCAGGCGCTGCACAAAATGAAGAAAAAAAATTGTTTTGCCCATTAGAATGCCCGGCAGTAAGGGCCAGCGACACTACACAAGTGGGGTGGCGTCAGTTAACAGAAAAACAACAGGCAAGGCGCCGCCCCCCCCTAGATTCACACGAGGGCACTGCCGTTAATGATTCACTGACTCCCGATAGAAGAGTCACGAACACACATATGCCTTGACACATGATCACAGAAAGACAGAAACAAATGCAAACCTGCACACACACACACACAAACAGACGCACATATCTTGATTAGCGATCGTGTCAGCTAAAAATTTGAAAAAGCAGGCTCTCCTTTATCAACCATTATGCTTATATATATATAAATGGCATTGTCATTTACAATGCCAATAGCTTAATGCGAGACCTACTGCATTTGCACCCACTCACAGAGCCACACACACAAAGCCACCCACACACACATACAGAGCCACCCACACAGAGCCACCCAGTCATTCACATAGAGCCACCCGCACACACATACAGAGCCACCCACACAGAGCCACCTACACACACAGAGAACAGCCCTCACACAGACAGAGCCACCCACACATAGAGCCGACTACAAAAAAAGCTACCCACACAGAGCCACACACACAGAGCCACACACACACACACACACAGAGCCACACACACACAGAGCCACACACAGAGCCACACACACACACACAGAGCCAAACACACAGACAGACAGTGACACACACACACACAGACAGAGACACACACACACAGAGCCACACACACAGACAGAGCCACACACACAGAGCCCAACACACACACAGAGCCCAACACACACACAGAGCCCAACACACACAGAACCCAACACACACACAGAGCCCAACACACACACACCGAGCCCAACACACACACACGCAGAGCCCAACACACAACACAGAGAGCCCAACACACACACACACAGAGACACACACACACACACACACACACACACACAGAGCCACACACAGGGAACAGAGGGCAGAAAAACAATCACAACGAGGGAACGGAAGGCAGAAAAACAATCACAACGAGGGAACAGAGGGCAGAATCACAATCACAACGAGGGAACAGAGGGCAGAAAAACAATCACATCGAGGGAACAGAGGGCAGAATCACAACGAGGGAACATAGGGCATAAAAACAATCCCAACTAGGGAACAGAGGGCAGAACCACAATGAGGGAACAGAGGGCAGAATCACAACGAGGGAACAGAGGGCAGAAAAACAATCACAACGAGGGAACAGAGGGCAGAAAAACAACAACAACGAGGGAACAGAGGGCAGAAAAACAATCACAACGAGGGAACAGAGGCAAGAAAAGCGAGCACTCAACAAGGAGGCACGGGGTGGAGGGAGTGCTTACCTGCGTTATCCAAGATGCGGACCGGGGGTCACATAAGTTCCTCCTCCCCGGGATCCTGCGTGCGGGGCAATCACAGCGCTCGCAATCCAGGAAATGAAAAGGGAAAGCTCGGCGGAGCCAGCACCCGGGGCGCGGGAAGGCGCTGCACGGGCGGACGGGGCAGTCAGCTCATCGGATCCAGTTCAACGGCAGCCCGGGGAAATCTCTGCGCAGCCTTCCCTGGCAGCGCCGCCCGGCCAGCGCCAAGAAACCAAACAACAATCCACATAAACAGTGACAAACTGTGCCTGCCCCCGGCGCCAGCGACCAGGAGATACTCAGTGCCGGCTCGGGCCCTGCAGGGCAGAGGGATGTGTGCTAGGGCAGGGCAAGGGTATTTTTTTTTTTTTGAAGGGTTGGGGACAGGGGATAGGGTACACCGGGCACCAGGGTTGGGATTTAGGGTAGGGGTCAGGGGAATCCTTGCCACGCATATGCCTTTAACATACATGCTTTTACAATGAAATTTGTTGTGAAGACATGTTTGGAAAAGGCATATTTGTTGAAATAATATGCATGGTAAAAGTTTGCATTGTAATGTTATTCGTGTTGTAACACATGCGTGGTAAGGGTGTGCATTATAACGGAATGCGATGTAACATCAGACTTCCAGTCCTCCCATGCTTCTTCATGGCCCTCCCATGCTTTTTCATGGCCCACCCATGCGTCTTCACAGCCTACCCATTCACGCTTCTTCACTGTCTACCCATGCTTTTTCAAGGCTCATTCATGTTTCTTCATGGCCCTCCCATGCTTCTTCACGTCCTACCCATGGTTCTTCATGGCCCACCCATGCTTTTTAGCACCCCACTGATGCTTCTTCATGTCCCTCCCATGCCCCACCCCATGCTTCTTCACTGCCCTCCCAGGCTTCTTCATGGCCAATTATGCTTCTTAACGGCCTACCTATTCTTCTCCATGGCACAGCCATTCTTCTTCGCAGACCACTGATGCTTCTTCTTGTCCCTCCCATGCTTCATCCCATGATTCTTTATGCGCTGATCCATGCTTCTTCACTGCCCGTCCATGCTTCTTCACAGCCCACCCATGCTTAATCATGGGCCACACTCACCCATGCTTCTTCATGGGCCTCCTGCGCATCTTCATGGCCCTCCCATGCTTCTTCTCGGCCCTCCCATGCTTCTTCATAGACCTCTTCAGGGCCCTCCCATGGTTCTTCAAGGCCCACCCATGATTCTTCAGGACCCTTCTATGCATCTTCACGGCCTGCCATGTTTCTTCACCGCCTTCCCATGCTCCTTCACGCTCACTCATGCTTCTTCACAGCTCACTCATGCTTCTTCATTGTCCACCCATGCTTCTACATGATCCAACTCCACCCATGCTTCTTGATGGCCCTCCGAGATCCTGAATCCTGGAGCTCAGCCTGCACAGGGCCACACGGGATGGAGGAAGTCGGAGAGCCAGAGAAGAGCTAGAGGAGAGATGAATCTATTTAACAATAAACCCATCATTGTCGACAGCGCAAAATCCCTTGGTGTCATACTCGACACAAAACTCAATCTACTCTCCCACATCAATTCCGTTGCAAAGTCTGCTCGATACCAGCTGCGCCTTCTTTGGGGAATTTGTTGCTTCTTCCCGGAGCAAGACATTAAAACCCTGGTCCAATCGCTAGTTCTCTCCAGATTGGATTACTGCAATTCTCTTCTTACTGGCCTCCCCAAATCCCACCTGTCCCCCCTTAAATCTGTTCTCCATTCAGCAGCTTGTTTCATTTTTTGGGGCCAAAAGAAGCGACCACATCACACCCATGTTATCCACCCTCCACTGGCTTCCCATCGAGGCAAGATCTATCTACAAGACTGCCTGTATCACCCACAAAGCCTTGCACTCCTCCTCTCCTCGCTACCTAGTGAATATACTGAAACTCTCTGGAGGTTCTAGACCATCACGTAATGCGGAAAATGTACTGCTTGAACCTCCCACTTTCAAGAAGGAAAGATCGATGGCACAATCCTTTTCAGGCAACGCGATGAGAATCTGGAACTCACTTCCACCTCCTCCTCCCAGGCCTTCAAAACGGACCTCAAAGTTCTCCTCCTTCAAAAACACTTCCAAATGTAATTCAGGCCCTCTATATTATCTGAAGGAAAACCTTCCATTATAGAAAACTCTACTCTCCATGACTATGGAAGTGCCTTCCCAGTGTGTTCTTGTGGTTTGAGTGTCTGACATTTATTGCAGTATTAGCCATCTACCTGTGTTTGGTACTCTTTTGTAACATGCACACGTCACTTTTCTCTTGTAACACACTGTTTGCTATCTCTTACATTTTGTTTGCATTCGATACTTGCACAAGTGCCACCATTCCCTACGTAACGTTTGTTCTTGTGCTTGAGTATCTGCCATTTATTGCAGTATTATACCTCTACTGGTACTTTGTACGCTTTTGTAACTTTCACACATATCACCTTTTCATCCTGTAATGTACCGTTTGCTACCTCTAGTATTTGTTTGCTCACGATTGTCACTTTTGCCTCATATAACTTAACGTTTGCTTTTGTAATTTGTTCACGTGTAATTTTCTCCTCATGTATCATTACTGTTCCCATTGTGAAACGCTCTGACGGCTTCGGGTAAAGTCCGCGCTATATAAAAACGCATAAAATAAATAAATAAAATAAAAAATAAATAAACAAAGAGCAATGGGAGACCGCATTCTCAAAGGTAACTTGTTTCAAGTTCTTACCACCGGAACCCTCGGCACCCTCCACCCTCGGAGAAAAGGTTGGACCTATGCGCCGCTGAGAGAAGTAATTGTTATGTTAAGTTATGGAGATTTGCAGACCGCACTGTCGGTCTCCTGGCGCTGTTGAGGTGTATAGTTATAGGATATATTTTACTATTGTTAAAAAGTCTTCCATACAGGAGGCTATTTGTGGCCTCGGGGTGACATCTTGTGGCCGCATTTAGCATGTGCAGCTCGTGTGGCACTCATCAGGCCTCTGACACGTGGCCTTCGGTCTGAGTCTCCAGGGTGGCTGCTCCCTGGTATTCTGAGTCCTCTGAAGCTTGCTCAGTGCATCCTTCTAGTCACATATTGTTGCATTAGTACAAGAAGTATTCTACACAGGTGCAGGTCCGGCATTAGGTTAGATTTACTCTCAAGACGTTAAAATATAAGTCTTGTACTACAAAACTCCAGGAGCTAGAGAGGGTGATAGCTCGGACACTGGACCACCCCCGGCTCTGCAACAGGGAGACTGAGCTGACAGGGCGCTCTCTCACACTCTCTCACACTCTCTATCTGTCTCTCAACCTTTCTTACAAAATATTCAACACGCACTCCAGTGTGTACCGCAGGCAGAAAGGAAAGAGCAGGCACGGAAAGAACTCTACAACAACATTCAACAACTCCAAGCACATCCTGGTGGCTCTCCATCACTAACAAGCCATGCTCAGGGCAACACAAAGCAGCCACTCAACTCCCCTCCAAGACAGGGCCAGGAGTAACCACCCAACCCGTCCACCGCAATAACACTGCGGATAACCTCAGGTGGAAACGCAAATAACATCACAACAACTAGGGCATGGCCAAGGCTAAGACACACATACCTCGGCTCCAAGGGCAAACTGACACAAACTAACAGATGACAAACCCGGATCAAGAACGCTTTGATGGCCAAGGCCTGAGCCCTCCAACCTTTTCCAATTTGGGTGTTCACGAGCTATCTCAGGTTTATGCAAAAATCACTTTCAACCATTAGATGGACAGAGCAAACCCTTCAACTCGCATCAAGAGATGCACAGCATCAAGAGATGCACAGTACAAGCTAAAAATAAAGGGGCAGATTTATGATGGGAATGCGCCACGTTTGCGTCCCGCAACTGCGGCGTAAACGTGGCGCATCCCTACGACCCATTTACAACGTGACGCATCTAGGCAGATGCGTCACGTTGTAAAGCCCTGCGCCACTTGTGGGCGTTCCGGCGCAGGGTGGGCGTCCCGGGGCAGGTGCGCCTCGCAAAAGTGGCTGAGTGAAATCTATGAGATTTCACTCAGTCACATTCAGGTCAATGCTGCGTCAAAACCCTGCGCCTGCTTGAAGCAGGCGTAGGTCTTGATGCAGCATTGTATAGATGGGGCACCCCCGAGCCTTGCTGGAGCTGCGTCGCGCTTGCGACGCAACTCCAGCAATGCACCACCTTTACGGCACAGATGCATCACGCATCTGTGCCGTTTTTGCCCCATGGTGCGCCGCATTTACAATGCGGCGCACCATGGGTGGCGGAGCAGCGCGCAAAATAACTGGCGCATCCCTGGGGATGCGCCAGTTATCATAAATCTGCCCCATTACATCCTCTCCACACTGCATCACCACAGGAAGATGTGCACAATACACCTGTGTTTGCACACTCAGAAACCAAACTATACAATCACAAGGTACAGCACAGCAAAGGTGAATTGTATTCACAGCTCTGACACCTCACACCCTGAGCAAACTTCAAAGGTTGGGCCGCTTCCTCTAACGTAAGCAGCAGGTATATTATATAACAAGAGAAATAGAGCGCATTCCACTCCCAGAAGAAGAGGCGACTTACAATACACACGAAGAAGCTAAAAAAGAAAACAGCAGTTTCACACTAAAAGTCATTAGCTAAACATGAGGGGGCTTATTTACAAGGCCCTGCGCCACTTTTGCGTCACTTTTCCCATGTTAAAAATGATGCCAAAGTGGCGCATTGGCCTTGTAAATCTGCCCCGAGGTTTCGAAGCACTCTTTGGACATGCATTAAAATCATGAAGCACTTTAGAATAGGACTTAACCACAGCAGTCTAACACTAAACAGACAAAAGCTTTATAAAATAATACAGACCTATCTTATACCCAACCCTACTAGACCGTCCATCGTTTTCTCACTTGCTGTAAATTTAAAATTCATCAAGTTAAATCCTCCAACATACAGTTTGGTTAATTGTGTCTTCCATTAATTTATTTTTTATGTTTCATGTTTATGGCGCTTAAGCCATTCATATTGAACATACTACATTCTTTAAATTACTTTATCAGACTATGGGTGAGCCTTCTTCAGACATTGGCTTTTATTCTCTTGGAACCTTCAGCTAATAAATTGCAACACTGTTAATCACATCTTTCACCAGCCCACAGGAGTAATTGGTGTCAATGTTTTTCTAATGGTTTTTTAGGTGTGTCCTTCACTGGAATACATGGGTGACTGGTTAGGTCTCGTGACCTTAAATGCGCGCAAGCACATTGAGGAACGCGAATTCAAGTGCTCAAAATGCTCATGAAACCACCAGCTTTTTGCTGGCGTTTTCATGCAGTTCATGTGAACCACGTGTTCAAACATGAACGCGCATCAGCCTCCCTCCATTTGCCGCACAGCACATCAAAGGGCTTCGCCCAGCGTGCGCTCTGCGGCTTCTCGGCTTCTCCTCCCCTAACTTCCTTGCATTTCTCCTCCCCCTCCCCAGCCAGCTTCCCCCAGGCCGTGTTCCCTCATCCTTTGCAACCCCTCCAATGATCGCACGTCACGACCAGAAGATTTGTTTTTTTAGAACAGGCTCGTACAGCTCCTGCCTTGACTTTTCTTGCTCCGTCTCTTCTCCAGTGTCTTCCTTCTCGTCCATGTCTCCCTGGTCTTGTTATCTGCCTTTTTTTTTTATCTCTACTTGTAATTGCACACATGTCACTTTTTCCTCTTGTAACGTATCGCTTGCTACCTCTTGTATTTTGTTTGCTTTTGGCACATGCACAATTGTCATCTTTGCCTCATGCAATGTAACGTTTGCTTTTGTAACACGTCCACTTGTAATATTCTCCTCATGTAACGCTACTGTTCCCATTGTGAAGCGCTTTGACACCTTCGGGTAAAGTCCGCGCTATATAAAAACGCATAAAGAAAATAAATCAAATCTATTCTCCCTTTCAACAGCTGTCAACGTCTAGCAGGTACAGCACAGGCAGCAGCAGTGCAAGCTTCCCTCACGCATAGGACAGGTACAGCACAGGCAGCAGCACTGCAAGCTTCCCTCACACACGGAGCAGGTACAGCACAGGGAGGAGCAGGGCAAGCTTCCCTCCCACACGGAGCAGGTACAGCACAGGCAGCAGCAGTGCAAGCTTCCCTCACACACGGAGCAGGTACAGCACAGGGAGGAGCAGTGCAAGCGTCCCTCACACACAGAGCAGGTACAGCACAGGCAGCAGCAGTGAAAGCTTCCAAC